>NC_092206.1:79274884-79574224 GCF_043381705.1 Parasteatoda tepidariorum | reverse complement strand
AATCAAAACATAAATAATAATATATACACATATATTAATAAAATGTTCGTATTTTTTATACATGTATTCCGTAGTATTTTACCAATAATTTCAAATGCACATTTCAGTTAAAATGTCTAAAAATCGGCAGCTTCTGGAAAATTTGCATAAAAATTATATAAGCAATGTGTTAATGAAACTAAATAAATTGCAGATATTTTTGTTTTGCAAATTTTCTTCACTTTAAATATAATAATAAAAAAATAAAAGATTTCAAAAAATGCTGTTCATGCAAAACTGCGCTTTCTTTCGTGAATTTTCATCGGCTCAAAAAATAATGATCAGGAAAAAAAGCTATAAAATATTGTTAGTTTTATTCTTATAAAAAATATACTTTTAGTTAATTGCAACTGAACGAGCTATTCAAGAACTAGAAAGACGCTTCTAAGAATCCTGGAAATAGAAGAACTTTAAGAATCCTTAAAATAGAAGAATCCTAAGAATCCTTTAAATATTTTTCTGAAGAAATGAAATTAAATCTTCTTTAAGATGATTTTCGATGTCGCATTTCACTGTATTAAAAATAGAAAGTAAATGAAATAAAATACTAGCAAAAACATGATTTGAAGAGAGAAATTGATTTGAAAACACAGTTGTTGCATATTATAAGGAAATTATGGACTTTCATAGTTTCGAAAAGAAGGAAACTTTATTTTTTATGAAATGTTGTCATTTTTTAAGAAAAATAAAAGGCATAAGAAAACTTAATTTCTAAAGAATATAGCAATTTTCATATCATTTTCATGTACACTAGGTAGTGAATGTATGAAAGTAAGTGATATTAAGTCATACAATTCAAATATAAAATATTCTAAATCAAAAAGAAAGACAATTCAAAACGAAAATATATACTTAAAAATAAATATAAAAAAGAAAACAATTATTTACCCTTATTTTAAGATAATTATGACTACAGATATGTATGCACATAAATATCAAATTATTCAAAAATTATTCAAATTATTCAAATACTTTAGCACAACGCACTAAATGTGTGCTTTTAAATTATGCAACTGTAAACTTTTTCTTAAAATAAAACTAATCATTACTAGAGAAATACAAAAATTATAAAAATTTGTTTAATAAATTCCTATTTAAATATAATTAAATTCAATAATATTTATGACTTATAAAATAAAATCAATTTTATTTTTTTAATTTTCTTCGGTGCCCCTGATTCACTCCTTCCAGTATTTTCTTCAAAATTTGAAGAGTAATTAATCGGTATTTTATGATAGTGCTGAATATATGGATAATCATGGCAATTTGTGAAACAAATGAACAAATAAATCTTTCCCCTGGTTGAAACATGCTCGGGCTCTTTCTTTACACTAAAGTTCTTCTTTATTAGAGAGATTTCGCAAATTTGTGTTAGATTCCGTGCGTAAGATTTATAACAACTGCGCATGCTCGTTTTTTTTCTTTCTCTTTTTTAAACCCTACGATTCTTAACGTTTTGTTGGCTTGGTTTTACAAAACTATAAGTACACTGTTTATAGATGCTGAATGTTGTTTACTGTTTAAGCGTACCATCAAATTAACAACATGGACATGTTACTGATAGATTAAGAAGAACGTCAACACAAAATGAAGATAGAAGATTCGTTATCGCAAAATGTTAAAATGAATCGGGTAATTTTACAACAAATGGTTGATTTAGTAAAAAAAAAAAATTAGTCTAATTTAAAATTATGGTTGTCTAATTCAATACGCCCATAAGAAACTAAATATTTTTTCGCAGTTTAGAATTATAGAATACGTTTATTTTAATTATACAATTTAGTTGGAAGAAGTTACTTCCATAATTTCCACCTTCATTGTAAATGTTTGCTTTGATTTTGCTGTCGAAGTTATTCCATGACGTTAGCGTTTTTAATGTACGGGTTTTTTCAAAATATTTTATTTTCATTCACGTATGTTTGATATTTTTTCACGGGTGCGTGGGCATCTCACCAGAATTGACGCATGCGCAAGTGACTTTCTTCAAACCTTATATACGGGAAAGTACGAAATGTCACGCAAATGTTCGAAATTTCCCTATTATTTAAAACAAATATATTAATAAGATATGTTTACTTTTAGTTAAGCAAAGTATGAAACAGTACAGTACTGACAACCGAAACAGTACAGTACTAAATCGGATTTGTCATATTTAATTACCACACCAGGATATAGACTAAGTAGCTAGTAGGAAAACCTTAACGTTTATCATGGGCTTAGCATCGTATTAAAAAAAAGTTTATATATTACATACAAAGAAAGATTAAGATTATATTACATACACTATCCCATTTTTTTTATTCAAATCGTCTCCCGCTTATTATTACTATTATTAGTTAGTTGGGCTTATTCTAATGTTTTCATCAAATATAAAAAGGTCACTTTTAAAAAGCGAAAGAGATTTTAAATTACTGACTGAATCGTCTGCTTCAAGAAGCTATTTGGTTATTTTTGTTACACGTACCTACTAACTCGCGGATGCTAGTTAAAGCAGCTGTTTTACAAAGCAGGTGAAGTGAATATAGGTTGATTTTTTTAAGATGGTAAAAAGGATTGTTGATTACTAATTAAGACTACGGTAATGCACCCATTTTCTGGATTGTACTCGTCTGTAAGTTTGGTCTTTCATAGCAAGATCGTCCCTTTCATTTAAAATTTTAATTTTAACACTCGTAAGAAAAAAAAATTCTTTTAAAATGTAGCTATTTTGCATTTTTTTAAAAATTGCATTTCTCTTAAGGTAGGTGAAGTATTTTTTTTCTTCAGATTACTGCAAAATTATTTATTTAAATTTCATTAATTACATTAATGTCTGAATAAAACATTAATTAAGATGTTTCGAATTCAGAAGTTGTATCAAAACAGAACTAGACATAATTAAAGTAATAATTGACGAAGGAAAAATCCTGCAAACGTTTGGAAAGTAATAAAATTCTTCCTTTTCAATATAATAAATAACGCCATAATTTTTTTATTTTTTATATTAAACTCCTTAAAAGTCAAATATTCTATGAGAGAAATTCATTACCATGCAATCATTGATACCTAAGGGAGAAATAGAAGGCTATAATAAACTATGAATATTCATAATTCAATCTAAACTGTCACTAATCTAGTCAAATGTTTGAATTAAAATAAAGAATGAAGTGAAAAATGTCTTAGTGTTCCTCGTAATTTCAATTTCTACTTTTTATTTTTAGTGATTAGGATTTTGTTTATTCGTCATTTTCTCACCTTTGGTTGTTTACTTATCGTTTTTTTTTAAGTTTATGTATATTTATACAGTTCACACCTTAAATATGAAGGTGTAAAATTCGAGGCTGGCTTAAAAGTTTGTGCAGACGAATTTAAGTTACAAAATCTGATTTAAAAAAGTTTTTTTCTAAGTAAATATGGATTTCTTTTTTAAAATTTTTGACCCTCAAAAAAGAAAGGTTGCTAGCTAGAATCTGAAAATATGATACACATTTGAAAATATTTACTTTTTGTTTAGTTCGCCATATCATCAGAACTATTTGTGAAGAATTAAAAACATTTCAGACAGCAACTATAAAATTAGTTCATCGAGAAATTATTCAATGCAAAATGCTTTATTTTCATTTTATTCATAATTTTTTAATATTTAATTTAAGAAATTAGTGAATATTTCAAATACACAGTACACAGTTATCAAAAATTGAAAATTAAAAAAAAACATTACTTTTTTTATGTTTTAATTGTTCTGAAACTTTTCGATCAGATTAGTTCAAATTGTAGATCTTTTTACTTAAGATTACATAGTTTTGAGTAATGTGCTTTACTATGCAAATTATTTTGATTATTTGTGAAACTACCAGAATATGATAAAATTTACCGAAATTCTGACTGTATGGAAGCACCAAAAAGCTCGGTAATATTTGCCGAAGCGCTTTGGTAATGATTTTGATAAAATTAATAATAAAATATTTTTTTTTTAAGTATTTGATGAAACATGGTAAATATAGTAAAAGTTGGTAATTTTATCATTATATCTTAGAACTTGACATAAAAAAACGTTTATTCGGCTAAATGTACTTTTAAGTTTGTATTTTTTACTAAATATGTCTAAATAAGAGCTATAATTTTGATTTTGGAAAAAGGAATTTACGGAAAACTGTTACTATATGGAATGAAAAATAACCAAATGAATCGTTTAAATGCCGTATATTTTGGTTTTTTAACCATAGTTATGTTTTTCTTCTTTTTATTACCGGAACAGCCATTACCATACAGTACGGTAATTACCAGAATTTTTTTCTCGTGTATTTTCCCTAAATAAACATACATTTTTTACAACATTTTCTGAATTCTCTCTCTCAAAATATAAGGGATAGTCACAATGCAAATGTCTGAATAATTAAGTCAGAATGGAGGTCGAATATTTGGGTCCCTTAATGTTAATTTCACTTTTTGCAAATTCACCATATCTCAGGAATGTTTTAAGAGAATTGAAACATCTTTTGCATAAAATAATAAGTTTAGCTTGGCCGACGTTAATTTCATGTAAAAAATAGCTTTTAATAATTATTTATTATTTTTTGTTGCATTATTTAAAAAGGATGGGAAAAATTTTAATTATAAAGTATGTTCATCCAGAGAAAATATGTTTTTGTGACTGATTCTGTAACTTAATTATTATTTAGCGATAATTAATTAGCCTATTTCACGTCTCTCCTTAAACCACTCGATTATTTGAACAAAAAATTATTCAGTTTTTTTAATTCAGGGGATGTTTTTATTTTTAATTTATTTATTTTTTATTTTGCGCACTGTACTCAACTACATACTGCAAAGCATTCAATGCACAAAAAGCTTACTTCTTAAATATCTTTTGTAATACATAAAAAAAATTTGAGTAGTAAGCTCAAGTATGATGAATAGATAAAATCTAGACTTTTGATTCGATAAAAAATTATAAATGATTTTAAAAAAAATAGTCCGTGCAAAAGAATAAAATAAAATTGGAGTATTCAAAAGAAACGTCGCAAAATAAATTTCATGCTTTCTGATACCCAAAAGTATTTTTTGATATTCAGCAAAGGTATGCATTATGAGTTTTGGAATAAAAATGCATATTCCATTAAATATTTATTTTTCACTCATTACAAGAAAGATAATTAGCAGTCAACATTCACGTGATGTTTTGTGACATCTTTTGGTCAACAGGGAAAAAAATTTCAACAACATGTCACATTTTCTACTTCACTTTTTATTTTCTCGAACAAAACGTTGTAAGCTAACATGGTTATTAAAAACCTGACAAAAATGAAACAGATATTTAAGACCTCTTGAACCTGTTAAAGATGTCATTTAGAACAAAGATCAACCTTGAATTTTTATCCTTTTCTTAAAAAGAAATATCTTTAGTAATGGACTGTTAAAAATCATTATCTTGTGAATAGCAGTTCAATGAAGGAAAAGAGTTTGACGTATGATAAGTTCTCTTTTAAGTTCTTTTAAAGATTATCAAACAACTAAAACTATTTGACAGCTTAATGGATCAATTTGATATCTCCAACTTTTAATTAGCCTATTGTTGGAGAGGATGTTATTAAAGCTTTACTACTTTCACTTTTAAATGTTATCGGTTTATCTGGTTTCCTTGAAAGCAGAAAACGTGCGAAAATAATATTAACGTTAGTTGAATACAAGGAATTCGAGATCTAGTTTCTGAACTTGACCTGAAAATATTTCAAGGGGAAAGTAAAAGTTGTGAATCTTGTTTTAAAATTTAGAAAGAACATTATATATGTAAATGCATATGTTTATAATTTACAGAACTGCAAAATTCCCTAGGGTGAAACTAAATAATATTATTCCTCCAATAATAAGTTTCTTCTATCTTTAAGAACAAGATAATTAATTTAAATGAACAAAAATATGGAATAGAGCAGTGTTTCCTAACCTTTCTAGACCTATGGAATTATGCATTGACCTATGTAATATATATTAAATAAAACATTTTATTGTAAGAAGCTTCTTTTAAAACTTATCTCAAATGTAGCCATACATTGCTTTTATTCTCCTGCTACTATTGATTGACAGAAGTTACATTAACAAGTAAGGTTGTGAAATGTATGTGAGACTTTATCTGCTTGCTATCGTATGTCTTTAACTACTTATTTTGACAACTGGACACTATTCTAGTACCATATACATTTATAGGACAGAGGTTTCTAAGGTAACGATATTAATAACAAATAAAACAATTTTTAGTCCTCAGTACAGCTAAAAGATAAAGGATTTTTTTTGTTTGCGCTACAAAAAAAAGCAAATAAATTCTAGGAAAGAGAATGCTTAAAATTTAAAATTTAGTAAATGAATTTTCTTATATTAATTATAATCTAAGCTTAGACACTATTTAGAACTTAACTAAATAGTTTTTTTTTTTACTTTTAGAACAATCTAAAAGCTTGTAACGCGTAAAATAATGTATCGAAATGGATTTCCAAAAATCGAAAGTTTGGTGAATTTACGGCTATGCCATACAAAGTTTTGCATGCAACATTTAAGTTAAATAGCGCGTTTCCTACTAACATATTTTTAAATCTCGTCTCTTTAATCAATCTCAGACGCTAATAATTCTTTTTTTTTAATAATATTTTAAATTAGGATTGTTCAACTCTTGACCAAATGGAGTAAATGAATGGAATAATAAGTGATGATTAACAATTAAACAATTAAAATTTCAATTAAATTAGCAATTAAATTTCAGTTTAAACAGTTTTACTTTTAAACGGCTTTCATAAACATGTGCTTATATATTTACCATTTTGTATTAAATTAAGGTAGGCAAAACAATAAGAACTTTACCGCACTGGCTTCAGAGCGATTCATGTTACTAGAAGTGTTCTACTATTAATTTCAGTTAAGCAATCCCTTCAGAGGTGTTTTGTCTTTGAATGCTCACGAAATGACGATTGGCGAATCGTACTGCATTGAGAAAAAAAGTGTGGTCAAAACTACTAGAATGTGGTAAAATTTACCGTGTTTTTGGCTCTATGGAACATCAAAAAGCTCGGTACTTTTTACCGAAGCGTTTTGGTAATGATTTTGGCAAAATTATCAACAAAATATGGTTTTATAATACGTAAAATTCGCCAAATACGGTTAAATTTGATAATTTTATTATGATATCTTACAGCAGGACAAAATGCAATTGATTCGGTTGAATTTAGTATTCCTTTTCGTATTTATACTAAATATATAAGTTTAAAATATTTTTTTATATTTGATAAAAATTCCATAAATGGGGTAAAATTTAGCAGTGTGATCATGATACCTTTGATCATGGTATAAGAACCATTTATTCAGTTGAATTTACTTTTCAGGTATGCATTTTTTACTAAACATGTGGTAATAAGAAATGATATGAAAATCAGAATTTCCTGTAAATCGTTATCAGATGAACGGAAAATTTACCTAATAACTGGTTTAAACAACATTTATTTTTTTTGTTGAAATTTTGTTGGTTTTTTTTATCGGAAATGTCATCACCTTACAATATGGTAATTCTACAAGAATTGTTTTCTCCGTATATTATTGAAGGAAAAATGCACACAATAAAAAAAGATAAAAAAATCGTGATTATTTTCAAGAAAAATTTCTTGGCTCACTCCAAGTGAAATTGACCATTGCCTGTTTCAGTAATGAAACAGATTCCAATGAAATTTTTGGTTGGAAAGTACTTTATAAAAAGAACACTAAAATCAATTTTTCAGAATTTTTCCATTAAATTAAGGTTAATTAATTTTCCGTAGTTGACTGAAATTTTTTAATTGAAAAGCATTCAAATGATGAAACGTTTTTAATTCTCATTAAAATAAAATTAAATAATATAAATAAATATGTAAGTAAATCGGAGCAACTATCATATGGTATTTTTATAAATATGGTCATATGGTATTTTCTTCAAATTCATGAATATTTTAACATATTTTAGTTTTTTCATTGAGGGCTTTTTTTCCTTTGCAAAATATGCAGAACTCGTATTGCAAAGTTTAGTTTTTTACTACTGAATGCGTTGATCATTTTAAATAAACTATTTCAAATTTTCTTAAATTATTTTTTTTTAAATTTAAAGTTAGAGCGATGTGAGCATATTAAATTAATTGGAAAATATATAAGTCAATTATTATTATATTTTATTTTACAGTTTAAACAAAATTGTTTAAACTGAAAAATTTCTTTGCCAATGACTCACCTCTTGTTTTAAAAATTTAATCCAGAGAAGAAAAATACGTCGAGCTTGAAGAGGAAAAGAACCTGATAAGGATTAAGATAAAACATTTCTCTCATTTCAATAGCTTAAACTGATGGGGGAAAAAGATGGATTTTAATTTATTTATATTTTAATTATTCTTGTTTTGAAGAAGAGATTCTATGAGAAAACACCTTGTCATACAATAAATTATTAAAAATAAATAATTAAATTCGGAATTTTTAACGAAAATGCTCAAACCTCATGATAGAAATTAGAGCGGGTGATTGAATTAAAATTATGTTGTGATGTTCTCTTTGCAATTTCTTTTATTTATACTTTTAGCGAGGAAGTTGGTGAGTAATTGAATCTTTAACAGTTATAGTTATAATATCTTGGCGATTTTTTTTTTGAGCCCGCTCTCCAGAGTTTAATGCTGTATCACCCCAGAATAATTCTGGGATGATATAGCATAAAACATTTTTTAGTCCCTACAACTATATTTGATCCTATGTAAGTATTTGACTTTATCATGTTTATTTTTGAGAGACTTACTTCAGTAAATTGTTAAAATTTTGAAGAAAAAGTCTATTCAAAGAAGGTTTTTTTATGTCATAGGCATAGATTTCGAAATAACAATAGAAAACAAATGTTCTACAGGTTTTGTTTCAACAGTGGTTTGTCGGAAGAAACAAAGTAATGGTGAAGAAATTGATTTGATAGACATATCAGATCCGAGTTAAACAGATATTGAAATATTTCAGGAAATTGTTTAAATTTTGAAGAAAAAGTCTATTCAAAGAAGGCTTTTTTTATATCTTAGGCATTGATTTCGAAATAACAATAGAAAACAAATGTTCTATGGGTTTTGTTTCAACAGAGGTTTGTCGGAAGAAGCAAAGTAATGATGAAGAAATTGATTTGATAGACATATCAGATCTGAGTTAAACAGATATTGAATTATTGCAGTAAATTGTTTAAATTTTAAAGAAAAGTCTGTTTAAAGAAGGTTTTTTTTATATCATAGGCATAGATTTCGAAATAGCAATAAAAAACAAATGTTCTTCAGGTTTTGTTTCAACAGAGGTTTGTCGGAAGAAACAAAGTAATGGTGAAGAAATTGATTTGATAGACATATCAGATCCGAGTTAAACAGATATTGAATTATTGCAGTAAATTGTTTAAATTTTGAAGAAAAAGTCTATTCAAAGAAGGCTTTTTTTATATCTTAGGCATAGATTTCGAAATAACAATAGAAAACAAATGTTCTATAGGTTTTGTTTCAACAGAGGTTTGTCGGAAGAAACAAAGTAATGGTGAAGAAATTGATTTGATAGACATATCAGATCCGAGTTAAACAGATATTGAAATATTGAAGCTAAGAAATAACTGTCATATGATTAATAGTGCTTGTTCATACCATCTAAAGTTAGATTTGGGATTATTTTTGAATAGATAGAGAAATTGCTGTGATCCTTTCAATAAACGCCTTAAGCAGAATTTAAAAAAAAAATTAAAGTAGTTACCTTAGCCATGGTCAGAAAATATAAAGGTCTTGGAATTATTCCGTGTAAAAAAAAACTTTGTATAACTTTCCAAAAAAGCCATTTTATCCTTAATGCTATCAGAGAAATGCTGTTTGCGTCTGATTTCGTAACTTAAAATATCAGCACTAATTAATCAGCATATTTAAGGTTACCCTTTCGAACCATTAAAATTGTGTCCTAGAATGTGAAGTTCATTAGATCAAAAGTAATTCAGGATGGTTTTTTATTTTGCGCACTGTATTTTTCTCATGACAATGTAAGCTATTTCAAATATCAGTTTACCCGTTGTGATAATTGCCAGATGTGTTCAAAATCTGACAATAGACATATTCAAATTAAAATGAAAGAATTTTGTATTTGATTCTGTACAATTCATTATTCAACAAATGCAAGAAATTCAAGAAAAGAAATTCCGACTTCTGCTCAGTATTTCGCTGTGAGCTAATAGCCATTGATGAAGCCCTTGATTCTTTTGTATCTCTTCCCCGTGGAAACGATGTGGGTTCTGTGTGATAGCAGGAGTGCAATACAGCACTTGACCAAATGGTGAAGCGTGAGAGATAGTATTGGGGTGTCAATACTCAAAAAGTTAAAACGGCTTTCCATTTCGAATCAGATTCATATGCAGTGGATACCTTCCCACGTCGATCTTGAAGGTAACGAGATTGCGGACACTTTGGCTGAAGCTGGTGCTTGCGTGACCTCTGTGTCGTCGTCACCCCTCACCTTTTTGGAAATCTTCTCAAAAATAAAACACGAAAACAAGATTACTTTGGATTGTCCCCCCAAAGCACCCATGGTATCAGTGTTCTCGACCTGGAGGTTTCCTGGCCCAAGGTTTTAATAGACAGGAACAAATTATTCTTCCCGGCTTTCGAAGTGGTCACCTTAAATCAATGAAATTTTCTGAAGGATCCAAGAACTTTGAAATTTGTAACAACTGTTCTTCAGAACAGGCTTCGCTTCACCACATCCTCGCGAGCCTGGGGTTCACCAAGCAGTATTTAGCAGATGATCCATGGACGGTGTTGGATTTTTTGAGGGTGTATAACGTCATGGACCTAGTCTAGCGCTGCTGTCCAATGGGGACGTGCAACAACAACAAATGCAAGACATGCTGCATGGCTTGATACTAACATTCCTATAATAGAAGAACATGAAACTTGAAACGATATTTCATATTTCGATTGTTCAGAATGAATGCGAGCTAATATTACATGAAGAGATTCCATAGAAGATACATTCTAACATTTCATTGTTAAAAAATAAAAAATGGTTAAAATTTTTATTTTTAAAATACTTAAAACTTCTGATTTTTTTTAGGGGGGGGGGGAGGCTGTGTTATACAAGGGCAAGATGTATGAAGTTTTTTTTAATCGTCAGCATCCACAAAAGTTACATTTCAACATTTACTTGCTTGAAAATTAAAAATTGGGTGAGTAAGAATATTATTTGGAAGATATCTAAATCTTATGGTATTAGGAGAGGGTTAAGGGTGATATCCTATTCAGGGAATATTTTCTATTCAATACTATAATCTATTTTACTTATTTTTCAGCATTTAATTACTAGAAAATCATGAAAATAAATAGGCATTAAAATTTTAGACATTAAATATTTAAGAGTTATGATTTTAGGGGAGGGGAGCAAGCCCTGGGGATGTGAGAACTTTTCTGTTTTCCTTTGCTAGATCTCATAGATATGTGTATTGATGATGAATATTTTCTCTAAGTTTTAAAATTCTATAAATTTATTTCGTAGTTAATATTTTACATATTAAATAGGTAAGAATTTTAATTTTAGGAGGGAGAGAGGGAGCAAGCCCTAGGGATGTGAGAACTTTTCTGTTTCCCTTTACTAGATCTCATAGATATGAGTATTGGTGATGAGTATTTTCGCAAAGTCTTAAAACTTTATAATTTTATTTAGTTGTTCATCATTTTTTTAATCTAATTTCAATGTACTATAAGTTAAACTTGGTAAATTAAAAGATAGAAAGCTTCTCGCTTTATGGTGTTTATCGATATTATCATCATATTTGGCACAAAAGCCCAGGGGAGGATAATTCCTTCGATTGAAGACTCCCTTAAGACAGCCTGTTTCTTGTCTTTATCTAATTCAACAGAATCCATCCATTGTAGTTTTGAGTGGTCTTTGCAACAAACCTTTTATCAATTTAATCACGGAGAAAAAATTCTAGTAAAACTACTGTAATGAAATTTCTGGTAAAAAAGCATATTTCTGATTTATAAAATCAAAGTATACCGTATTTATATCATTCATTTGGTAATTTTCTCGTTCATAAGGTAGCTGTTTACCGGAAGTACTCATTTTGAAAATTACAGTTCTTATTACCCTACATTTAGTAAAAAATACAAAAATAAAATGTAAATATGTTTACATAAATGGCCTTTATACCAAGCTCTAAGGTATCGTGATAAAATTACACAATTTCACCACATTTACTAAATTTTATGACATATTATAAAACCATACTTTATTGTTAATTTTACCAAAGCCAGTATCAAATCACTTCGGTGAAAATAATAGAGCATTTTAATGTTCCCGTAGAGCCATTAGCACGGTAAATTTTACAATATTCTGGTAGTTTGTACAATACTTTTGTCTCAGGGATACATTAATAAGCCATATCAGTAAATTACTTAAGTAAATTACTTATGGTTTTAAGTTAATAGGGAAATCATGAAAACAGATATTTTAATGAACTATAACATAATTTTAATATTTTAAATGTCAATGAAAATAGTCTTTCATTGTGAAAGTACGAAAAAATTTAAGTTAAAAGTTGTGAACTGAGAAATTGGATAGAAATTCAGTGGTAGTTTTAAGTTATAATTGAGAGCCTGACACATTTAATTGGATAATGCTTTCAAAGAAGCTTGAGCCTTTAAAAAATTTTAAAGCATTTCAGAGCTTTAGACACAAAATGTTAAAAAGTTACTATAAGAAAAGAGATAAATTAAGAATTCAAAATGAAAATGAGGATACAAAAATTTTCCATTAGTGCCTAAACTGAATAGCTCTGTCGTTCATTTTTTTTTCAATAATTTTGAGAAAAAAATCGAAAATTAGAATTACATGAGTTAATAAAATTTTTTGTTATATATTATATAAAAATAAATAGTAAAAGGCATATTTTCTTTTATTTTTTAAGACATAATTATGCTAACCAACTTTAAAATAGCGCATTAACGTCACAATTGAAAATTTTACCTATACTTCATATTTGTACAAACACGAAAATTTTGAGATATTTTCTAAACGTGAGTATAAACCCTTTAAAGATGTCATGACTCAAATGTCAGATGTCATAAAAATATTTTTTAACCAATGCAATCACAAATAGAAATTTATAAAAAATCAAGTTTGGCTCGTACTAATATATTATATTGTATGATTGCAATGCTAATGTGCATTGTATGATTAAGCAATTCTATAATTTAAAACAGTATTTATGTATAAATTATATTTCTGTATTAGAAATTAAAATCATATACTTGCTTAAATACACAAGAGAATAAAGCTTTAACAATGATTAAATTGCACATATATTAAAGCAAAAAGTTACAAAGAAAAAAAAACATAATAAAGGAAATGCAAAAAAAAATTAAAAAAAATCCATATATTTATCCAATTTTAGCAGATTATGTAATATGGAAATATAATGCTAAGTGAAGTAGAGTCATTAGATTTCATGCAACTATTATACTCATCACCTATCATAAAGTTTATCTGTATTTTGCTAAACTCTAATTTACTTTGACATATGCATTACTACAGATTAGTGTGACAGGTTTAGGTTGTGCATAACCATTCATTTTTGCTTAGGAAAAAATTTTATCAATAGAATATTATTGATTCGTTAATTTGAACTTCAAGGTATAATTTTTCTTAAAAAATACATTTTAATATTTACTCTTTTTACTATGACTTGAAAATTAAAAAAAATAGAAAAATGTGTGATAATTGAACTCAAAAAACGTGAACAGTTTTCGTTTCATGGCTGTTAAATAAGTCGTTTTGGTTTTGAGGGGCCGCAAAAAAATTGCCAAATTAACATTGACACCAGAAACCGCTAATTAAAAGGGATAATAGATACTTCTGATATCACGGTAATGGATCTGATGTACTAATATGGGGACTGTGATAAAAGGCTTCTCAACATTCCCCCAAAGCTGAGTAATAGGTTTTTTTTTTCTCAAGAACGAATAATTTGGATGATCGCAGGACATGACTTGCAAAAGATTTGGTTGAAATAATAAATAACAAAAATTATACCAAACATTATTTAACTTATAAGCACTGAAATAAAAGAATTTATATTTTTAGTATTTGATTTTTAAGCTTGTTTGGAAGTTTTTTTTTATTTGCATAGTTTTATATAATACCACATTTGGTAACTACACAAGCAACCATTATTCCCGTTTGAGTACTACGTTGCAAAAGTAATAATTTAAACATAGCAATTTCCCTCCTAAAAAAGTTGAGTTTCTTGTAGCATGCATAAGCTAGGAATGAAATGTATTATTTTTAGAAAAATTCACGCAATGACCATTTTTAGCCAAATTAGAATTTAAATGCACTTTCAAGAAATACTGAGATGTACTAAGAGCAAAAAAAAAGAAAAAAAAACACTCTCAATAATTTTTATTCAAATGATCAGATTTTCACATACTAGGACTCAATCTTAATAGTTCGAGGGGTTTACCATAAATATACTAACTACTGAGGTCAGGCAATATTTTGAGTTATGAAATCAGACGCTAAACCGTGTCTTTTCTGAATAAACATACCTTTATTTTAAATGGTTTCAGATTTCTGACCGCTCAAAATATACGGGTTAGCAGCAGTCTTGGAAATATTGCCCTAACGGTATGGTCAAGAGAGCGATTCAAAGTTTGGACCCCTTTATGTCAAATATATTTCGTTAAAACTCAAAAGATTTTTGCCCACAATTTTGAAATTCCCTTGCCGAAAAATCGTTACGCAAAAATAATTTTGATTTACTATTTATTGTTTCTTTTATTAATTATTTCTTTTTTTATTATTTATTGCTTTTTATTATTTTATACAATAAATGGTCGAAAATAATTTTGAATATCAAGGTATACAAATTTTTGCATCATTTTGAAGAATGTAATTTAATTTCACAAAATATAAATTTTGTGCATAATCGGTCGAATAGCTCTTGAGTAATCGAGAGTCGTGGATTTAAAATCCACTTTCCTGTCTAAGATGTTCGTACCATGTTTCCTAAATCGCGGCTACCCCCCTTATTTTGAAGGTAAAGAATCCAAATTCGTAGTAAAAAAAGGTATGTTTACTCAGAAAAAGTATGTTTTTGTGTCCGAGTATCTTACTTAAAATATTGTCTGCTTAAATGAACTAGCATATTTGAAGTTACCCCCTAGAACCATAAAATTGAATCCTAGTTCGAAACAATCTGACTACTAGATCAATAGTTATACAGGCTATTTAGTTTTTTCTTTGCGCTCAGTGCAACTAGTTTTTAAATTTCTGAATGAAAAATCTTTTTTCGCGACCGCTGTTCAACGAAACGCTGAAGCAAACTGAGCTGTAAGTTGGGCAGAAAAAAAATATTTAAAGCAAATATTTCATATAATTCTATATTTTAGTTTTAATTATGCAAATGAAGTTACTCAGGTTCGATGAAAATTAAGAAATATTTACAGTTTCAATTAAGGCAGGAGAAATTTAGTTCTAATTAAGCTTTTTAATTAAAGCTGGTGAGCGATGGTTAATCAACGAAGATCGGCTAGGTGTTCTTTTCTTTCATTTTCTTACGCTTTTTTTATTCTTTTTATGTGTTTATGTTAGAATAAAAATGCTGTGAGTTTACGTAAGAATAAAGAATATGTTGTGTCTGCAAGCATTGAAACATCTGCAAACTCGTACTTGTCCCGTTGTACTCATTAAGACACGGTTCCCAGCAGATCACTGAAGTCAAGCATCACTGGCTGTTGTCAGTGTGCGGGTGGGTGACCACTTGGATCGGTCTGAGTAGGGACCAAGGGTGTTCGTGTTTGGTCTTCGTTAAACTGTTCTACCGTAAAGTGCTCGACATCGAGTGCAGGTCGTTGGGATACCGAGGCAGAGGTGCCATCCCCTCTGCAGAGCATCAAAATTGCGATGGCAAGTCTTGGGATCATCCTCAGGGATGTTTCCCAGACCGTCGCCAATAGCCCATTGTGCAGCTCCAGTGCTACGTAAAGTAACTACAACAACAGCAAACACATACTTTTTCATAAATTAAAATTCAATAACTTATTTGTTTCAAATATTATTTCCACGTTGCCTTGCTATGCATATAAATAAACTAATAACATATATGAACTGAGTGATCTGGTTATGAATCAAGGATTTAGCAGTATGTTAAAAGCAGTATGATGTTATTAAGAATTATGTTAAAAGCAGTATGTTGTTATTAAGAATTAATTTTATAAGGAGCACCAGTATACATACATAGCTGGACTAAAATAAAAGTATCCAATGCGCAAGCGGCACAAGTTTAAAATTAAAATAAATAAACAAATATTCTTCGCACGGTATGAACTAAAAAAATAGTTAATCAATACTGAACATACATCACGAAATTGCGCACAGATTTGACAGCACGACACAAATGAAAAGTATAGTAGAAGAAACAGGTAAGTAACATGTTTAGGAGTGTTTATGAATCAGAAAAAATAACATAAAGTAGTTGCATCAGTGACAGTGAAAACATCACTGACGTTATCCTTAAAATATTTGAAAAGCCGAATCGCTTATGGTAAAATTTAAAATACGCCCAACCAATGAGAAAATTCCTTTTCGCTTTTCACTCATCCCACTCGAACGATTCGTCGTAGAATTTTTTAACGTCCACAATGACCTTCCTCAGGCTACGAACTCTCTGTATGGCAAGTTCCATCGCTTTCAGCCAGAATGTTTAGGATTCTATAAAGGACACAGACACAGAAAAGCAGGCATTCATTTATATGTATATATAGACTAAATAAGCGAAGGAAAAATACATTACTTAAAAAATATACGAATTGAAATATCATTTTAAACTTTGTAATTTTAGTTGGCAAACTTTGAAGTCAGAACTCTTCAATGCTTCCCGAGTAATATAATTCCACATAAGTCGAGTTTTTAATTTTTTTTCTGAGCATAATTTTTTTTTCCTTCCATAATTTTAGCAGATTTTGGACAATTTCTCAAATACTGAGGGTCACGAATCTTAATCCGATGGAAGAGAGGTATGTTTATTCAGAGAAAATGTGTTTTTATTCTTGTTTTCATATTTTAAAATATTTGTAAATAAGATAAGACTTTTGAACCAGAAACAATTCATTTTTGTACCTGAAAATCCAACCAGTAAGTCAAAAATGGTTTCAGTATTTTTTTTTCATTTTGCACATATCACCCATGTGTAGCAGAATCTCTCCTAATTCATAATTTTACTCGTATAAAATAACTAACTATGAATGAATGAATTTCCCAAATATTTAATTGATACCATTTTTTTTCAAGGCTAGGAAGTCATATAAACAGTTTGTAATTCTTCCGTTCATATTGACTTTGAAACGTAAACGATTATAATTATTATAAAGCTATTTATTTTCCATTATAGGCATCAACATCCTTAGTCTGATATAATTTTTTCATAATCACTCTCTGTTTGGTCATGAACAAAACTTTTCCAAAAACAAGGAAAGTAATTTTGAATACGAGCATTAACAAATTTCTCAAACAAACTATAATAGATACATTAGTGAACAGTCTGTTCACGAATTTTTGAAACGATACCTTCATTTATTTGAACTATATTAGTTTTACATTAAGCTATTTTAAGCTTTTAGGTCATTATTATTTTAATAATAATAATTATAATATTATTTTAATAATAATATTATTTTAATAATAATTGTTTTAATAATAATTATTTTAATAACAACATTTTTTTATTCATGACATCCAAAACATAATTAAAAAAATAATAACACAGTTTCATAGAATCAAATTAAACAAGAAAAACATTTAAATACAAGAAAATGAAGCAAATAAACAAACAAGCAAAAAAATCTAGGTTTGCACTTCCAAAGAGTATTTTCATACAGACAGCTGGAAATAATTTATGCTTAAACATTAAGTGCAGAAGGGAAAAAATTAAATTATGAAGATATTATATGGTAAAAAAGGTGGCATAGATATGATGATGAGTTTTACAAAAGAAATTATAATTACTTAGAGAGAGTGAAAACAAATGAAATTTTCTATATCATCGATTGAAAAAATAAATGCTTCTAATAGTTTCACGTAATCTAAAATAGGGGTTTTTGATTTTGCTAGTAGAGGTAATTTAATGTTCGATTTAGATCTTAAATATAAAAAAAAGTACAGAGTTTCTATATGAGCAAAAAAGCTATATACACAATTGGTTGCTCCAGAACTGTAATATAACACTCGCGTTTCGTGAATAACAGAACATTTTTTTAAAACAAATTAATATTTTTAATTAATATTAGTATTATAATATAATATTCAATTAATTAATATTTTATTTATACTGTGATTTCATAGCAATTGTCTAAAATATCATTCAAATAAGTCCAGATATAGTTATTGTATTGAAATTTGATGATATGGTGACTAAAATATAGAGCATGCGTTTAAATCGAAATATTTACATGAGTCAATTATTTTCTCTTTGAAAGATTTCATTTCATTGAAGGACTATTTACATATTCTAATATCCAGTACCTTATAGAGTTCTAAGTATATTCAGCGAACGCAGGCACTTAAAGAAAAACAATAAGCTGTAGAATCAACAATAATGGCAACACAAATAATTAAAATAATTGGAATGGACTTACAGATATGTTGGTTCCCTACATTTCATTAATTTGAAATTAATCACAACATCAAAGATTGAGCACATTATCGTAAAAGGGCACAACATATAACATTTGATATTAGCGGGATTCACAAAATATTGTAATAAGTCTTAGCCTAGAAAATTTATGTCAGCATAAAATATTCATTTCAGTGGATAAAATTAAACAAAAATATTTGTTAGAAACTGAATAAAGAAATTCTGTATTTATAACTCTCCATGGATTAACACGGAGGAATTAAAATCATTTTTCTGCCTCAAGTATACCGTTAATTAACTTTTTATAGATATTTTTAATTATGACTTTTTTTCTCCAATGCCCACCTGTATAATGACCTAGGTCATACAAGCATCTGAAGGGCAGATTTGTTGGCCACTCTTTCAGGGGCACCATATTAGGCCAACATTGCTCCCACAGTAATGACAAATAGTACAGAGAAGGAAAGAACATTCATGCCTTGCCCGGGAGTCGAACCCAGAAGCTTTTTGATGCAAGGGCAGTTCCCTAACCCCTACACAGGCCGGTCGGCTTTGTAGGTATGATAAAAAAATGATAAATTTTAAATTTTACCATTTTTCGACTGCTGCTGAATGTGTTAATTGTGTATTTCTTCCTATTTTGATCGCGAAAAAAATTCTAATAGACTCAAATAATAAGATATTTATATGCTATAAGACTTTCCACACAATTATTTGACTGTTTTTTTTATTTTTCTTAAAATTTTTCATTTATTTCTTATAATTTTTCACAATTCAAATACTCCAACCATTGGTAAATCTAATTACATTGTTACATGAACTTCCACATTTTAAAAGCAAACAAGCAGAACAAAAATCTTAAAATATTAAATTTTTCTTACAAAATAGCACCAAATGTTGCCCAACATTTTAGATGGTGTGTTTTATTAAGTTAATTGATTACTATTTTTCATATAATTAGTATAAAGTGGTGAAAAAATTGTGACCGAGATTTAAAAGTTCTGAAGACAGCAAACGTACGTCAAATGTTCAAATAAACCAGTTTTCAAAAATAAGACACAAAAATGTGACACAAAAGAAGTTAAAACAATGACACGTCCACAACAATAGGTTTAAAAAAAAATCTAAGAGACACATGAGTATTTTCCGACTTATTTTTCTTGCAAAACAACTTTAGAGGAAACTCAGAGTGTGCTAACCAATAATTTACTCTTTCTGCTTTCATTTAAATCTGTGTTGTTAAGTTTTTATGTCAGAGTCTCACGAATTTTGAAAAATTTCCTTTTTAAGTTACAGTTGATAGTTTTGAAGACAATGGACATATTCAACTTTGATCTTCAAATCTTGATAAAATTTTTCGTCTAAATAAGTTCATTTGAATACAATCTTGAATGCTTTTGGGAAAAGCGAGACCTCATTGTTTAAATAGACATAAAAAGAATTGCATATCATAGAGAATTTTTGATTCGATAATATTTATGGAAATAGACAAAAAAAAGAGTTATTGGTATCAAATATGTAATGAAAAAGTTTTTTTTAAAATTATTATCTAATTTGCTAAATATTCATTAATTATTTGTTTAGATTTCTTTTATTATTAAAAAATTTAAATTTTTTCTGTTAACGATACAAATCAAACTATTATAATAATTTGTTTTTTTTCCTTTCCTAGTTTCAAGTTTGCAATTGCGTTTGTTTGAAAATTAATCTTTAGAAGCCAGAAATTATTTTAAACAGGATTCATGAACAGTGCACACACAAAAAAAAGTAATATGAAGTTTGGATCCCTTAATGTTAATTTTACTTTTCGCTTCTTTCACCATAACTCGAAAACTTTTAATCGGATAAAGGAAATTTTGAGCACAATTATATACGTCGTTTATCCAACGATAACGCCATGCAAAATATAAATTTTAGTAAATATTTATTTTTTCATGTAATAATAGTTGAAAAAATTTTAAATTTTACAAAAATTTAATTTATTCTAAGGTATAAAAATTTTACATTATTTTAAAGCATGTAAATTTACATGGCAAAATACAAAATTTGAGCTAAATCGGTTAAATAGTTCCTGAGAAATCTAATTTTAAAAAAGTCTTATATTTAATACTCCCAATAAAAGGAGTCTTAACTTTCTCCGAAAAATGTTTTACGCTAATACAGACTAATTTGTGTAACAAAATCTTTACTAATAACATTCATAATAATTAGTACCTGTTTGAAATGAATACATGATTTTGAACAATATTTAGAAAATTATCTCGGTGATTATCTCCCATATTTGAATTTCTTAAAAGTATACCTAATTATGTTTCTTAATATTTGTGCTGAAAATTGGTTAAACACAAGCGTATAAAATCATATTTTAAATTTTTCCTTCTCGTTTCTGCTGTTAAGTAATGAAATTGTTTGAGTTCTTTATAAGTTTGATGTATTATTAACCTTACTTTCAAAATGAAGTACACAATTACATAATTTGAGACGCAAGTACAAGTTTTACATCAAAAAAAACATTTTTTGCTTTGAATAACAGAAAGAAAAGAATTGCAATCACTGATATGCCTTAGTGGCGCCTTTTAAAATTTTCCAAATTACATATCTAACAGCGTTATAACAAAAAACAGAGCCAAAAAACAGGTAAAAGTTACCAAATTCTGGTAATTTAAGCATACTTTTTTTCTCAATGTGATGCACTGACCAAATATTTCCCCTAATATCGAACATATTAATGCATAATAGGCAATGATTAAAACTTTACTCTAAACTCTCGTTTATGGATAAAGTGTATAAAAATAGCTTTACCCATTTTTCGAATTAATATTTGAAACAGAAATAAATAGAAGACTTTGCAAGCAATATCTACGTAATATTGCATATACATGTATTGCACTGATGAACCGTATTTCGCATTCTTAAAAGATTTTGAAAAACAAAGAATCTATTAAAATTGATGAACATTAATAAATATGAATTAATTACTTTATGGTAATATTGATGGAAAAATTCAAAGAATAGAATGTAAAAACTTAAAATCGTAGAAATGTGGTAATTAAAATAAGATCTGCAAAATGCACACTGGCTATGGCCATGAAATGTATTCTCATCTGTTACTATATAAAACTACTATTTGATAAAACAAAATAAAATCGATGCAACTCATTCTAATGCTTAAACAGAAATTTAAATCTACAATAAGATTTTTAATTACATTTATAAACATAACATATCTCTTTGAACAAAATATGTGATATGCAGGTGATTATTAAACAGACTGATGAAAATAACAAAAAGTAAAATTTAAAAAAATAATGAAAACCGAAATAATAACTTAATCTATTTATTAAAATAGGGTCTGCAGAATTCACACTGACTATGGCCACGAAGTATATTCACCTGTCACTGAATAGAACTACTATTTGGTATACCAAATAAAATCGCTAAAATGCTAAACAGCAGTTTAAATCTATAATAAGATTTTTAATTACATTTATAAGCATATGATATCTCTACACACAAAATATGTGATATTCGGGTGATAATTAAACAAACTGATGAAAATAACGAAAGGTAAAATTTAAAAAACAACTGAAAACTGGAATAATAACTTAATCAATTTATTAAAATAGGGTTTACAGAATGCGTAATGACTAGGGCCACGAGATGTTCGTATCTACCTCTGCAGAAAACTAATATTTGGTAAACGAAAAAAAAATTGACGAATTAATTTTTAAAACTTAAACTGTAATTTAGAACGAGAGTAAGAATTTTAATTACATTTGCGCTTTTAATATGTCGCTTTGCAAATAAATGCGTTTTTTTTTATGTAATAATCAAACAGACTTACTATGCGCCAAATAACAGTTGCAGTGCGTGTATTGTCCGTACCTTGTTTTGCAGAGAAATGGAAGAGATATTGCAAAATGCAAGAGCTTATGCTATTTTCTCTTACGACACGGCAAAGCAAAAAAAATTTTTGAAAATCATCTTTTTTTTCTGAAAGGAAGCCATTTTGATTATATATTTTTTATTCAGTTACCTGCAAAATTTAAAGTAAACATCTAAAGTTCAAGAAATAAAATAACATAAAAACATACAACATTTTTTGAGATTCATTATGATTTTGTAAATATTATTGTTTCCTTGAAAACAAACTTTACGAGCAAATGAGCTTGTTTTTTTTCAAAGAAAAGTCAGATAAGCAAAGAAGGCATTTGTAAATGATAATTATAATTACAAAATATTGCTAATTGGCACTTTGTGTGTTTTCTTTGTGTATTATTATTTAGAATAAGGAAAGTGAATTAAATTTGCAGCGTTTGCGTTTTTATCTACTTTATTTACAAGTGTATGAACACAAGTGTACAAGTGTATGAACATAATTCTTTTAGCAAATTTTCTATGTGAAATATTTAAATTTCGCATCCGATTTCGAACATTATTCAAATTATTATGAAAAAATTTTCATACTTTCAATTTCTTGATGATTTTCGTTCCTAGCAATCTTTTGATGATAGAGTACCGTTACACAGACTAATATCTTTTAATAACGAATTGGCATAAAGATGGGTCGAAATGGAGAAACGAAAACTTAATAACTTTTAAAACTTAAATATTTTTTGTTAAAAATCATGCGTTGAGTAATTTTGGATAAGCAATTTAGGTTGCATATTTGTCTGCGTTTAAATTCTTCATACTTTATTTTAATTTTCATTTAAACTGGCACAAATCAATTGGACGAAGTTAAAATTTTCTTTCTTCTTTAATTACCCAAAATAAAGATATTTTTCGAAAGTCTAAAATCTGACAAAAAATGTAATACTTTATTACACCGTAAAAGCTTCCGGTTCAAATTACAGTATATCAAATTTTCTATTCCGTAGCAGTAGTTTTTATACCTTAATATTTTACAGTAATAATTTCCATAAAATCACTGAATCGCTCTAATTAGATAAATATTATTGTAAACATTTCCGTATAATAAGGGATTTTATGGTAAATTATATTTAAATTAGATGCAACCGAATAGCCAGAGCTTTCTTCCCTAATTTGAACCGGAATTTTTTACAAGGTACCTTCCTGAAAGTACTGATTCTAGAATTGTATGGATATAATTTTACCAACTTTGATATCTACTTAATCTTTTATACATTAAACAAAGATACTGCCGATAAGCATTTGTGAATTTATTAAAAAAATTAAATATTTATAATTAAAAGCATATTCAACACCTTCTTACTGCACACCACTTTGACGGTTGAGTCGTGGAAAGAAGTGTCGTAACAAAACAAAAAAATATTCAATAAATGTATATATTTTTTTTGTTATTTATTTTGAGAGTACATTTTAAGATATCCTATCTCTCTGAGATATTCGGGAGCACTCTGAGTGAAATTCATTTTCACCTAAAAAAATTTTACCGTAATTTTTACAGTAATATTTATTGATATATCGGATTTTTTGTTCTGTAAAATTTTACGGTAAAAAGAATTTAAGTGAATAAATCACTGGCACAGTGAGTGTTTATACTTTTTACCGTAATTTGATCTGGTATTTTTTACAGTATGTGATTCAAATGTGTGACTGTAATTTAGATGTTTATGAGATCAAGACCTATTTCAGATTATTTTAGATTTCTCCCAACATGGATCTAGTTTTTTTCTTCTTTTTTTAAAGAATCCAGCATAAATTCTAAAAAATTATTACATTCACTTTATCTTAGAACTGAGGAGTATACTGTGAGAAATTCCGGATCAATTTACAGTAAAAAATATCAGCACTCAAATGTCTCTATTTTTTTACTATTTTTACCGAAACAAGTTACGGAACGAAAAAATCTGATATACCGTAATTTTTACAGTATTACTTATCCTCTACGTGCCTTTGGGCACTTAAGGCCTCTAGCATATCCCTCCTCTCTCTAGCAATAGATCTTGCTTTCTCCCAGCAAGATATTCTAAATTCTTTTAATTCACCCAAAAACATGCGCTGGATGGTAAGTCTGGGCCTTCCTCTTGTTCTTTTACCATCAAGGGCCCATGTAAGCGCAGCAGATGTAATTTTTTTCTTTGGGCATTCTAAGGATATGTCCGAGCCAGCTCCATCTTCGTTTTTTAATTTCATCTTCGATTGTTTTTATTTTAGCTTTCTTTAATAGATTTTGATTTGATACTTTGTAAGGCCAGAAAATTTTAAAAATAAATCTTAAACATTTGTTTTGAAAGGTTTCTAATTTTTGTATTTCGATCTTAGTCTGTTTCCAGGTTTCTGCGCCATATAATAGTACTGCTCTAACAATAGCTTTGTAAACAACTATTTTTGTCTTTATTTCAATATTTGACTCTCTCCAAAATTTATGTAATCCCTTAAAACATGTTCTTGCTTTGATTATTCTCTGTCTAATATCTTCACTACTTCCACCTTTTTTATCTACAATAGAACCTAAATAGCTAAATGACTCTATGTCATCTATTTCGTGATTTTCGATTTTAATTTTGTCATTTTTCTTTTGATTTATTCTCACTACTTTAGTTTTTTTCTTGTTTATGAATAAATCTACACTATTTGAATATTTCAGTAAGTACAGTATTAATTACCGTAAAATTCCTGAATCACTCTTAAATAAATATTACAGTAAAATTTATGATATAATATCTCAAGGGAAAAATTGATTTTATAGTGAAATGAATTTTACTGATGATGCATTCAAAGTGCCGGTACTTTATACCATAATTTTTACAGTGTACGTTTGAGCTCAGAGTTTAAATAAATCATTATTATGGTGAAAAATATTTAACGTCATATTATCAATTTATTTGCATGGTCACAAATAGAGTTTTAGTTTCAGCTCTCTCTAAATAAAAGTATGCATTATTAATTTAATACGCAAACTTTTACAGTATTTTTTCATTATATTTCACAAGTCAACTAACTTCTGTTACTATTAATAGATGGAACCACTAAGTTAAACACCTAATAAACATTTGAAATTCTTCGAAATGCTTTCGATGGATATTTAATGTTTTTTATTGTTTATTTCGTTGCTAAGAAAGGCTTTAGCGTCAGTCTCATACAAAAGAAAACGGACAGTTCAGAGATTTAAGAAAGAAAAATATTTATGATTGTTTTTAAAAAGACTTTTTGCAACACTGCAAATTTTTCAAGGTGTTATCTCTTCCTTCTTTCGGATATCCCACCTTATCATTTATTTAATCCACTTTCCTTTAAAGATGTTATCAGTAACAAGCATTTTTACTTATCATCATATTTTGAATTAACATAACTTCGAATTCATTTATTTATTTTATGCATTCTTGTTTCAATAAATAACGATAGATATTGATGACGAAACTTTTAGTCGAGATTAATTGAAATCGTAAGCTATAATTTAATTGTTAATGGCATTTCACTATTTTTTCAAAATTATCATAGTAATTTGGGTTCTTTTTCAGAGAAAAAAAATCTGGTTAAATTACCGTACTGTGATGACATTTCTGGTAAAAATGAACAACCTTAATTCATGTTAATGAAACCAAAATATACAATATATAAACCATTCATGTTCCGTTCATGAGGCAACGGTTTAGCGGAAATTTTGGTTTTCAAAATTATAGTTCGTACTATCACACATTTAGTAAAAAATACAAAATTGAAAAATAAATTCAACCGAATAAAAGATTTTAATTCCATGCTTTACGATATCATGAGAAAATTATCAAATTTTATCACATTTATCAAATTTTATCATGTATTACAAAACATGTTAATTTAACCAAAATGTGCTTCGGTGAAATTTACTGAGCTTTCTGGTGTTCCCATAGAGCCAGAAATATAGTAAATTTTACCATATTCTGATTTATAATTCTATATTTCTATATTTATAACCATTTTTTTTCTCATAGTACATCGTATTTTTAAAATTCAATTTCTCAGGAAATATTCAATCGATTTCATTCGAAGTTTATAGGAAAATATATGAAAATAAATGCATATATGAAAATAAATACTTTAAAATGTTGTTGTAAAACTTTTTATACTTTCCAATTCAATTTTTTTTACTATTATTAAATAAAGAATAATAAATATTTATTAAAAAAGTTTTTTTGCAAATAAATATTACATGCAAAAAACTTTTAATTCCCTTAAAACGTTATCAAGATAAAATTAAATACACAAAAGTAAAATTAACATTTAGTGTTCGCACTCCTGACAAAACTCTTGTCCCGACAAACTAAATATTTTCATATACAAATCAGATAATAAATAAAACATTAAAACACTTTTGATTTGTAATAATCTTGCAATTTTGACATATTGTTTGAGACACATGATGATGTAAACAAATCAATATATATAATAACAAATAAATAAATCAATATAGATTATGCATTCATATACAAAATAAATTATTAAAATTAATATGTAATGTAAATTAATACATTTTATGCTTCATTTTATACTGTAATTTTTATACTTATTGCATTTTATACTTTATATCATAATTTTGTACTAAGTACAAAATTACATTTTATACGTATGTATGAAATGTATATACTTATACATTTTATACATACTTACAATATTCTTATTATCATTATTCTTATTTCCTGCATAACTGTAAAGGAACTAAAATAAATTAATTACGTTTCTGATGTGCATTCATTTCACATCTTCTGTGGGTGGAAGCAATTTGTGAGGCTTAAGTCTGGAGATGACAAGTAATTTAAGAATTCAGTGAGAAAGTGAATTAAGAGAATTATTCGCTTTACATTCTCTCATTTTTTTAAAAAAAAACTGTTTTGATGATACTAGATAATGGAAAACAAGGAAAATACGTTTTATGTATTTTATAATTGAAAGCAAAGTTGATCTTTTTGTCATTTTTACAAAGAAACGTATATTCATAATTAAATATATATATATATTAAATATTGACAATTCGTCATTTTTAAATGATTACACTAGGGAATATATTTTTCGATGCTTACAATTAACTGATCTTACCAGATTCGAGTATGGGAATTTTACCACGTTATAGGCTAAATACACATTTATTATCTTTCTTGGGTTATGCCAATAACAACTACTATCTTCTGGAAGAATTAAACTACACTGCTTTTTCATCATCAAACTGTTCATTATTCCATTCATAGCCGTATTGCATGTACTTGCTGATCCAATCTATTACTGTTATCCCAGATCGCAATCAACCTTACTTCAACCGTTGTATTTGCGGTATCTTTTGATCAATATTATTCCTACAAAGCAGAAATGTTACAATGCCAATATTATTTTTGTAAAGATTGAATAAAGGCACTCATGAACCTTTAAAAAAGAATGAAATATCTTAGCTTTTATTGCAAACCTTGTTTTGGTACTTTTTTTTCTTTGTCTCTTAAGGGTATCAAATTTATATTTTTAATAATGATAAGTAATGTTTTTAGATTCAATCTCGATATAAAAGGGCAGTTAATGCAAGCTTCATGCGAACCTCATTGCGCGTGAACTAACAGTTAAATTTAACATTGTTTCAAGCTTGCATGGTCAACTTGCTAATCATTCACAAACCTTGTTGGGATTTTGTGATAAAAGTTGCTGTTACATTAAAATCAACCTTATACATTGCTAACTGGGATGGTGTTTTTGCTGCATCCGGTTTCATGAGTTTGTTTGCAAGATCTTCTGAAAAAAATATGGCTCTTTTAGATTTTCTATGTCATTTGATCAATGATTTTAGTTAGGAGCTGCTTTTTGAGTTTTTCCATTTTCTCTTTAAGTCGTCTTTCGTGGTTTTTAATTTCATAATTGAGGTTCTTAAGTCTTTTTACGAACTGAAATTCTACATAAATCTCACTTTGAAAAATTTGTTTAAACAAGGATTTCTGAGATAGACTTTTTTTCAAGTTTTAACCTCCGAATTTCGAAAATATCTCTTCCGTGAACGGCTTTGACCTTGACGTTGAGAATGAAATTTAGAAATTACCCCAAGTATTTATAATAACAGCTGAAAATAGAACATGGAGTGATTTATTAAAAAACTGAATTTATGTACTGAATTATTAAAAAACTGAATTATGTCTAAACTTTCGGGACAAGAAAAATTTGAGTTTTATGCATTTTTTCTGTTTAAATTTCTTAGCTATAGCTTTTCTTTTCCTACGAATCTTCTCATATCTGTTTATCACACAGTAAAAAAATAGGGGGAAAATCTTAATTATTTTTTAAAAAAATATCATTTAATGCCAGCAAAAAAGAAAATTTTTGTGAAAAGTAGCTATTAAATGAAAAGAACCTACCAATATTAGTCACTAACTCATTAGATGTGAGGAAAAAGTGGCAGCTTAGTTATTAAAATCTACCGGTCACTGGCTACTAACAGAAAATTTTCAGGTCTCGCTAGCAGTTATTTAGTATGCATGCGAGGAAGCTTTTTTATGTTCCTTGGTACGTTTAAAGTAGTATCTTTGCTTAAAACGAAGCTGTATCGATTGCATGAAAGATTAAGGAACCCTCACTTCCTTGAAATTTTCTGTTACTAAAGTTTTTTTTACACTATAAAAGAATTAAATTAAACATTTTAACATAAATATTTCATAAATCGTAAAAATTTAGAAGTCTTGGAGATATTCATGACATTTCTTAATCATTTACGCTGATGAAAAGGATTGACATTTACCCAGATAATTCGATGAGGTTAATTAATTAAGTCTTTCAAAAAAGTTCGACCTCCTGACATTTACCTACGAATAATGGAGTTATTTATGTCCATCGTTGCGCATAAATTAGCAAACATATTCCTTTTACGAATGATTATTTAGTGAAAACGAAAACTATAAAGAGAAAGAGGAACCTAGTATTTATCAATTTAAATCTGCAAATGGTCTTCTATATCTATCTGCATTTTCTTTTTAATATTTATTTGATGATAGAAAAAAATTAATTACAAAAACTCTCCGAAAAGAAATTTGATATTTGTGAATGTTATTAAAAAGTGTTCTTGCCCAAGCAATGCGGAATATTTTTTATTTGCAATTTAATTTTTTAAAAAAAAAATAATCCTTCCTCATAAGAACTATAGATTAAAAAAAAAACTATTTTCTTAAAATATTTTCTATCCTATTTTCATTTGTTTTAAAAAAAAAATTTCAAAGAAAAAATGCTAATTATATTAAGAAAAATTTGTTACAATTTCATTTAAGTTATCCAGAAAAAACATTTTTCTTTTTCAATGTTTGTATTTGCTAAGAATTGGCATTTATGTTTTTAAAAAATTGTCAAAAAGAAGCGTTATTTGAAATTGAAATATATTCAAGATTTAAAACTAAAAATGGTATAATGAGTAAAAATTGTCTCCAAAATATCACCCCGAATGACCTTTGCTTAGATGATGATATTTTCACAAAATCAGTGCCAGTCTCAATGGTTCAGAAGTGCAACCTCAAATATGCTAATAAGCTTCAGCCGATTATTAATTACGTTACGCAATAAGACAAAAAGCGTAATTTATCTGCATAAACAAAATTGCTTTGTGTAAAATTTAATCGAAATTTTCAATTTTGAGCTCATGTCATTTAAAATTGCATAGTTTATAATCCTTCTGTATAAAAAAAATTCATAAGAGCAGGCGACGCTGCTTTGGGTGCTCATCTTAACGTTTGCCAATTGTTTCTTAGCTTTTTTTATGCTTTACGTTGCGTTTTACTTTTCCGCTCAAGACTTAAGACTTGGAAATTGAAAATTACGAAGATGTGTGGAAAAAGGTACAAGGAGTTCGATGAAATAAAATAAAAAATTCGTTCGAGATTTTAGTTTTAGAATTATTAAATGTTAAACTTGAGAAACTGTTAACTTGTAGTATACAAAATATATTACTATTGCCCGTTGAAATATAATTAAAGAGTTGAAATTCGACCTTCTGATAGGACCACTTTGAAACATAAATTTTACAAAATTTTGTTGCAAATTCCAATTTGTTCGAAAGTTATTGCTATTTTAGCTGCTTTTTCACATTTTTTTCCCCTAAATAATAATTCGTTATCCACTGTTGTAGAAAAATGTATTTATCTCGCGATAAATTTAATTATCGTGATAATTTATCTATCCGGCGATATAAGCTTGCGCTTAATTTGGTGCCAAAAATAACAAAAATGAATGGAAAAAAAATAAGTGAGAAAGATTAAATGTTATCAAATCTAAATCTTATCATTTATCTAGAAATTTTTTAAAATATAAAAACTAAAGGGATATCAANATATACATATTGTTAACAAGCAAAATTATTTCTCATTAATCACTTTTTATTGTGTCGCATAATCTGTATTTCTAAAGTTAAGAATTTTTTTACAGTTGATTTTTTACAGTTTGATCAATTTTTAAGGAAAAAAAACAACAATGAATGAAAAGCAACCATTGGGTTTAGAGAGCGGAGGCTCCTAGTAGGGTAAAAATGTATATGATATACAATTTAAACTCTTTCGACTGTTCTTAGATAAATTAATAATAAATAACTATTAAAAAAAATTTGTATGAAATAATTTTTGGATAAACATATTTTCCAATCATGTGCAAAAATATTTGTTTCACTTAAATTATCAAAATACATCGAAATGTTATATTTTCAGTATTATATTTTTTTTGTCATAAAATTGGCTATAAATCACTGTGGTACAGGAATGTGGCAATCGGAATTTCGTATTGAATATATTTTGGTACTATACCGTTTTAAGACACCTTTTCTACTTAGATTTTTCAGATCTTATTAACGTTTTTACTTTTCGTGCTTTTGAGTTTGGCGAATATGGCCAAACTTCAATGTCTAACACCGGTTACCTGTGCAGCTCTCAAAATAGTAAAAAAAAAAAAAAAAGCGAATCATCGTGAATGACTTTTGATCTAATGATCGGATCTTCACGTCCTAAGAACTATTCGACCTCAAGGGGATATTTGACTGATTTCGTTTAAATGTTGCATTTTGCCTTATAAAATTACATTTTTAATACAATCTAGAAATTTGTACCTTAGAATTCAGCATTTTTTCAAATAATACTAAATAAAATAATGAATATATTAATAATTTTATGCATAGAAATTTTCGTTCCGATTAAAATTTTTGTTATAGTTATTGATTAAAAGAAAAATTATTTTTTGCGTAAAATTATCTGTGAATAAACAAATTTTATAATTGTGTGCCAAAAATTTTCAATTCGCTATAAAAATTCTCGAAAATGGCGAAATGCACAAAAAGCGGAATCAGCATTAAGGATCCCAAATATTCGACCATTCTCCTTCATTAAAAAAGAAAACATTTGGCACAATGTAGAAATAATCATTAATACATTTAAAAAATAACACTTCCTCAAACCCTGATATAAATAACGCATCGAATATTGCAGTTTCATTAGTGTTTGAAACATACATGTGAGAAAAATAGATTATTTATTACCCTAAATATCAAAGTCGAAAAAACACATCTCTATTATTAGGTATCTTTTCAGTTTTCTTACACGCGACCAAAAGCGATAACGACTTTCCTTTGCATCGATTGTAATTATTAAAAAAAGAATTAGGAAATAAAAAGAAAGAGTTATTTCATCTTCTCTCCTCATAGAGCAAAGTTCGCGCGTGGTATTTTTAGTACCATAACTGAACTTTGAATGAAAATCTCGCAATTGTCATCGTTTGTAATCTCGTTAGGGTTCTTTTAGTGTTTACTATAGGAGACACGTGTAACCAATTATCATTTTCTAGTTCTTTTTTCCCCCGATGTTATTGTTAAAGAAAACATATGACATTGAAAGTTTGTATCCCATTTAAGAAAGTATTAACCATTAATCTTATGTTGTACTTCCAACTATGTTCGATGAGGATCATTATATAAGAATCTATATATAGATTTTCAAAAGTTTGCATTGAATTCCGTTTTTTTTTTCATGTAAAAGATAACTTCAACAATTTGTCAATAAAAGCTATAGAAGCGTTGTCATTGGAAACTTAATGATAAAACATTCGCCTCCTCATTTAGCTAAAACAGCAAATTCATTGTTACGCGACTCATAAGTGGAAGCGTGGTACTGCAAAAAAGAAATATATATATATATCCTATTGCAATAAATCTATATCATATTAAGAAAACCTATTACAATAAAGATATCAGATGGCATGCAACACAATATACACCAACATTTTCCAAGCAAAAGTTTGTATTTAATTGTAATATAGAGTGACTGCGGTCAGTGTGTGGGTGGGTGACCACTTGGATTAGTCTGCGTAGGGGTCCTCGTTAAACTGTTCTACCGTAAAGTGCTCGACTTCGCGTGCAGGTCGGAGGTACCATCCCCTCTGCAGAGGATCAAAATTGCGATGACATTTCTTCGGATCATCCTCAGGGATGTTTCCCAGACGGTCGCCAGTAGCCCATTACGCAAATCTAGTGCGACGTAAATGAACTACAACAAATACAGAGCAATATAATAGATGAGTTTTCAAAATGTCAGGTACGGTGATTTAGATTCATTAAGAGGACGCCATAGCACGCGAGAAACTTTTTGTCGCAAATTCTCTTTCCTCTCCATTTAAATTCATNAATCTATATATATATATATATGTATGTATGCATATATGTAGGGTATATATACCCTACTAACCGTTGAGGATACTAGCATCGATATTTTATCCCAGGTTGCATTTAATTCTGACACAAGCTAAAACTGCCATATATTTTGTGTATTCAAACTTACTGAGGATGGCTCTCACGTTTTGGTTGGGATATAGGCCAGGTAAATGGGCAAGATCAAGGTCAGGTCATGGCATGCAACCTATTATCCAAAAGCTAACATTGTGAAGATTTCGCAAAGTGAATGGAGGCACTGTCATGCTAAAAAAAATCCAACTTGGGACACCAATTTTCCTTGTAAATGGCAAAAAATGAATTTCTTGATTAGTTTTTTTTTTTTATTATCGGAAGCCTTTGCACAGCTTTAAAGAGAGGCTAGATTATATTTACTACCATATATCAAGCCTTTTAATACAGTTAATGAGCCTCCACTTTTCTGTATAATAGACTAATTTTCTTATGCGACTGTATTAGAACGCAAAACTGCCTAGGACATCTTAATTCTATTACATTCTACTCCTTTGCTTACGAATAGCTTTAAACATGCACTACAGATCATTTTATTTTACTTATCTCAAATTTGTTGTAGGATAAACGAAACAGTTGATGAGAAAAAAACGGGAAAATCTTCTCTAAATGAGCAACAACGTGGAGACTTTAAATACTGTGGAAAGGCTTCGGCTATGGCGGTAAACTTAACGAGGCCTTTCTCCAAGGTATCATGAAGGCTACTGGTTACCAAACCATTGCTAGAAACTCATTTAGTAGAGATTGAGGAATGCTAGAAACTCATTGAAGAGAGAATTTTCGACACAAAATGGATTTCCCAGCAAGAGAATGCCTTTATTTACGCAGAGAAAAAGAAAGGGTGAGAATTGCTGAGTTAGATAATGATATAAAAATTATCTCTATCGGACAGAAAATAGGATTGGAAGAGTTGCTGCTGTAGAAAACTGTCTCAGTTAATTGAAATAATTAATGAACTGAAATGACAATGAAAGTTTATTAAATATTTTCAATTAGCGGAAATTAAACGAGACTTAAAATTAGCTTACTTTCATAATGAAAGATGCATGCATTTAATTTAGACTTTTTTCGAGTAAAAGTGTATAATAACTGCTTCCAATAATAGCACTTGTTTCCAACTAAGAGCTTGCTATAGTCATTACATTTAATAAATACTGTTCCAAAATAACAGAGCTCTGTATCTAGTGCAACAAGAGACATGATAGAATAGTTTTGAGAAATCGATAAATTTGACATTAAAAAAATTTAATGTGATCAAACCGTTAACGTTGATGGACAAAAAATACTGTAGGAGCGTTGCCACTTTTAGTCAACAAATTAACAATATAATATTTATCGAAAATAGTTCGGTAGTAGTTACTTTCAATTTTAGATAACAAGGACCTCAGGGAAACACCACAAGAATCCTCATCTCATGATAAAGGGGTAAAGGGCCGTTCCGGCCTCAGGTACCCCGACTAACCGACAGGACTAGACTAGACTCGGTAGTAGTGATATAACGATGCAAGCTATTGATTAGAAAGTAACAATGGTGCAGTCATCGTTACTGAAAGTAATTTAATTTTATATATATGTGCCTCAGTTAATTAGAAAATAATTCTCTTTGCAATCTTCTGACATCACTTTGAAATGTTGTTATTTAATTTTAAAAGTCAACAGTATTTTCTAATCAGCCTTAAAAATTTTCGTCTAATTACACGAGCCCGGTTACTTTTAGGATTTTCAAATAATATTATCTATAGCTCAATTTTCTTGATTTATGTTAAACTGTTTTCAATGAACATTGAAAGCTCAGGTATAGTAATAAACGAATCTTGATTGACTGAGTAACCTTTTGCACATTTTCTTATTAGCCAACAGGAATATGGGTCTATTGTATCGAAATATGACTAAAACAACCAGGATGAATAAAAAATACTGAGGACTTTTCCAATTAGCCTGGTTGGTAAAAATTTTGGTGACGTTTTCAAAGCTCCGGATTTTCCAACTATCATACGACATAATATACTTTAACTCCGCGAAAGTTTAATCACGTGGAATTATATACGCACCCGCGGTTTTGATTCCCATACTCTGTTCACGAGAAAATCAGTCTATGTGTTGCGATACTATAATCTTTTGATGTTATATTTGAGAGACGTGATATTGAGTAGTTACAAATAGAGTGACAGACAGTCAGTACTTGACAACAGACAACAGTACCTATTTTTTTTTCTAGTTTATCTTTAAAAAAATTAAATACTGAAACATTTTATTAGCAAATAAAAAAAAAAAAGGTTTAAAGGTTTATATTATCAAGTACCGTAAACCGGTGCGAGTCTACCCATTTTTTCAGTTTGTCAACTTTCAAGTGGTCAAACTTTTGTAAATATTAAAGGAAAAAGGCTTTCGGAATCGCTATTTATCCCTCTTTAAAGCTGTGAAATGGATTTTAGAAAATATTAACAGTTACGCTGTTACTGTATATTTTTATAGAACTGCTGACAAATCTCTCGTATGGGGCGAGTCTACCCATTCTACTAAAATGAATGTTAACATTGTAAATAATCAAATTTTACTATTAAATTGTTATTTTAGTTACTATATAGGATATTTATGAAGTAAAATTCATAACTTTATTATATATTCCATTTTTTTATTCATAAAATAACACAAATTGAGTATTTGATCGATTATCACATTTTGATCACAGTTTTGTTTTTATAATCATTAACATTATAAAATAACATTTTTTTCTGATTATTGTTGATAAAAATAAATTAAAATTAATATTGTTATTGTTTGGCTTTTATCCTTTGGATAGCTTTTTCCATCTCAGGTGGCATTTTTTTGTAACATTTAAATCCATTTGTTTTGCGAATATAATTTCGAACCATCTGTAATAATAAATAATAATTTATTTAACTTGCATTAAATAAAAAAAGTTAATTTTGTAATATAAAAATTGAAAAAATAGGTAAAATAAGCATATTTTATCTTTACATTTATATTTAACCTATAAATTTTCTTATTAATGATAAATTTATCAATGTGGAATTAAAATAATATACTCAAATTCATTTAAAATGACTTAATTTTAATATAAACAAAGTTCTAAATTATATTATTATGCTTTATTAAAACTAAATACGAATGATTTCTATAATTTCAAACGTTTTATATTAATTTTTTTTAATTTATTTACTAGCCGCTTGCGGTGGCCACCTGGTCGGCCTACACGTGCTCGCCGTTTCGCGTCTGTCTGTAGTAAAAACGTGCATTATTGTCGATTAACTGTATATTTAATCGTTCACCCCATAAATATAAAGATTAACTGTATTCAGTATCATTTGGCCTAATACTGTTTGCTCGAGACAATTCATGATATTTAAAATTTACTCCCAATGAAGCAATTTTCTCCTGTACTTAGATATCTCCGCAGCAATCATAAAAATACACAGTACTAGTGCAAGTTTAATAGGCACCAAATTAACTCTTAAAATACTTTGTACTAATATAAGAGTGTATTTGGTACCTATTAAAACTTCACCAATTACCATATTGCCAATAGTGCCAATAGCCAAAATCAAGCATCATTGGTCCTAATAATAGTATGGCTAATTTTTTCTGTTCCCCATATTGAATAAGTATATTTTCTTCGTAATTTTGTCTTTTAATACATAGCTTTTTATACCAATTAATACCTATTATCAAAAGCATCATTAACGTCAATAAGAAAATTACAAATTTTTACGTTCTCTTGAACGTTTTGAAACCAGTTAGTAGTAATTTCTTTCTTTACTTCAAACATAAAACTTATTTCCTTACTTCATTTAGTGAGTATTACCAAAATTAAATAGCATCAGCGTCAATAATTGGCTTTTTTTAGCGTTTTTAAATGAATTAACACTATTTCTCATTTAATTTTGTTTTTTAGTACAAAATTTCTTTTTAAAATTTTATTTGCCATTATAGGTGCTTTATTTACGCCGCACTAGAGCTGCACGATGGGCTAATGGCGATGGTCTGGGAAACATCCTTGAGAATGGTTCAAAGACATGTCATCGCAATTTTGATCCTCTGCAGAGGAGATGGCTGCTCTACTTTGGTAGCCCGATGACCTGCATGAAGTCGAGCACTTTAAGGTAGAACAATTTAACGAGGACCGATACCGAGCACCCTCGGTCCTTACGCAGGCTGATCAAAGTGGTCAACCATCCGCTTACTGACCACAACAAGCGATGCTTGACTTTGGTGTTCTACTGGGAACCGTGTCTTTATGATCAATCCACTGCCGGACTAATTGCCATTGATTTAAAATTATTTAGTTTTATGGTAATTAAACATCACTTCACTTTAAAAACTATTGTGTTTTTCACCTTGTAAAAACGCTATGTGTGGCAGATAATATATGAAAATATATATAAAAAAAACAACTATGCTTAATTCTAAAAAAGGGTGACGTTGGGGTGGGAGTAGTTATGAGTCTCTCTAAGTAGTTTGAAACCTTTAAAAGTATTCACAATATTTCAGACAAATAAACAAAATTTTCATATCCAATTAATGATTTAAATTCATCAAAGTATAAAACAAGAAAGAGATAAAAAATATTTAATCTATTTGCAGATATAAGAATTTTTTTCCTTACGTTTGAGAAGTATTGTCCTTTAATTTAGCCCCCTCAAAAATCGGACCGCTGCGATGCTCATGATTCTAATACATTAAATTTATGAAACAAGCTATTGAAAAATTAAAATATATTTTCCATTTCACAAAACTATAAGAAAAAAAATAAATATTAAAAAATTGAAATAATGGATAAAAAAAGAGGAGAAAGGAAACGGTATCATAAAACAAGATATCATTGATAATATTTATTGAATATCGTGTCCAAGCCTATTTATCTAATGGTGGCCTTTAGGGAGGGTAAAATGTTAAAAGGATACCTAATGCATCTTTTATAAGTCTTCCATCTTTCTCTAAGGAAATTGCTATTCCTGGGCGTCGCCTTACCATTGGCTAGAAATAATGCTTCCGGGTCCCAAAATAACATACTCTATATTGTTCTAGTAGCATGATAGGTAAGCTATATCTTTTTATCACTAACAATTTGCGATTTAGATTTTCCTAGATACCAGGGTTTGAAAAATCTCAATACTCTTAAGAAACTCTGTCGTACATGTTAGTAAACAAAATACATGTCCGACCATCTTTTTCGAATACATATTAAGGAAAACATGTTCATGAAGATAGTACATTGTACAAAGTAAACACCCTAAAAAACTTTTGATCTAATGATCGCACTTTTAACGTGCAGAGTCTCAATTCGAATTGTTTGAGAGCCTAATGTTAATTAATATGTGTAAACGATATTTTTAGTTACGAAATCAGACACAACATACTTTCTCTAAGTAAACATAACTTTTGTTCGGCGAATTAGGATTCATAACTCTCAAGATATGGAGACTAGACGAAATTTGGAAAATATGGTCACTTCAAGCTAAAATACATCAGTTTTCTTAGAAAGCCCTACCAACGGCTGCAGTTGCTATTATGCAGCATGACTAAAATTCTCAAATAAAATTTAGTATACTGAAGAGGATTAACGTTTCACTGATATCCATATATTGTTTCACATCGGAAAATTAAGAGAAAGGTAAGAGAAACAGGAAACTTTTTCAACGTGGAAAAACCGGACTGGCGATTTTTAAATCTAGTTAAGTGCACAGAACAGTTGAAAGATAGCGCTAGCTTTTAATATCTATAGGAAATTAGATACATGCAAGCGACCCCATCCCAGGTAAATCGTGGCATTTGTCGATTCAAAAGTCACTCAAGTTCGACACACACTCGTGACGTCACTTTCAGGTATCCAATGAAATCAGATTTTAATCACATAACTCGGTATAATCTCTTCACTTCTCCAGATGCAAGGTAGTTTAAGGCTAAGTTGACAAATTAGATTTTATTATGAACTGAAGGAAAAATGATGTTGTTATTCCTAGAATCTTTAGCCTCTACCCCCTTATTGTGTACTCGATAACTATTTCAAATAATGAATATGGGGAGGGTGATAACTAATTAGTGTTTTGGCACATCCTTGTGTTTGATATTGAGAATACATTATCATATCATCACTATTGCATATTGATATATATATATTTATCAATATGCCATATATATATATATNCACTTAAGGAGTATTGCTTATATTTCTATATAATATTGAGTAATAATCAATATTTTTGTATGGCTACCCGACTGTCCCCTATATATTGAGAAACTATTAAATTTAACTCATTAACTAATTTAATCACAACAAAGTTAACGATTATTTTTATCCTAATTAGGGGAGGTATTTTTGTCTGTGAATAAAAGTTCTGAAAAACAAACAAAAATAATTTTAAAAAAATTTAATTTAGGTCTTTTTTATATTATGAAGTTAAGAGAAAGAGGAAACATGGAGTTATTTTTTTTAAATTGAAAATTGAGTGTTTAGTTTGAGTTTTATTTAATCTTTTTAGATCAATGTATGCATTTATCTCGTGAAGTACAATAAAAAAGAAGTAGAACCAAACATTTTTTTTCAGAAATTCACTTTCTAATTTCGTTATTTTCCACTTAAGAAAGAAAACAATAAATGTGGAATCTTCGTATAAATAATCAAAAATTAATGAGTTTTATATATAATCTACAAATTCTTTCTTTTCTTTTCTTTTTTTTCCCTTTTTTTGCTTGTAATAATAATCAAGTTGGATAAAAAAAAAGAGGAGAAAACAGGAGTGGATTCAGTATCGATCAAAGTTTTATTTTTATATACTTACTTATTTTTTGAATCCTCTTTCTGAACACAATACTTATCACGTAAAAAAAGTAATCGTTTTAAAAAATTAAAAATCGAGTTATCTATCTGTGCATATACTTGAAGTTTTATATTTAAAAAAAAAAAAAAAATTCTAAATATTGTGCAGTTTTTTTTTTTTTTTTGTTTTTTTTTTTTTTTTTTTTTTTTTTTTTTTTAGACACCTTCTTTCGTTATTTACCGCTCAAAGTATAGGAAGAAAAAATAAATACGGAATCCTTGTACAAATAATCAAAAATCGATTGAAATTTTGGTATAATATACAGATTTTATTTTATTTATTTATTTTTTGCTTACAATAATCAAGTTGAATTCAATAAAGAAAACAAGAGCTCTTGATTTCTTTATTCTGTCCAACTTGTGAAAAAAATTTTATTAATTATATTATATGGGTGATTCTCACGAAATATGGCAATTTTTACAGTCTCTTTCTCCAAGATCTAATACTATACTACTAAAAGAACTTTCTTTTTAAATTTTAATAAATAGTTAGCATTTTAAAATGACCTTGTACTAGCATCGACTATTTTGTATTTTTATAAAATTTAATTGAATTTCCAATTGCTATGTTTCTGGTTTGTCACAAACAATATTTCCAATATTAACTAGCTTCAAAACTTCACATAAATTTTTCAATATGCAATTTTTTTTATCTCAACCGTTGTAAGCATTTCTAGAATATACGCAGAGGGTATTATTTACAAAAACTTCGTTTAAAATAATTTTTTCTGTCAATAATTTGTTTGTCACATGAAAATTTGTCATTTTTCTGGCTACTTTTATATAGTGATTTATAACCAAAATAGATAGCGCCAGCAATCAATATATTATGTTAATAGATTGATTAGATACCATCCTATCTGAACATGTCTTGTTGCATGAATAAAGAACCAACTTTCTGGATCAAAATCCATTTCAAAAAACTTTTCAAGGTGAGTAGGTTTTTATGTTGTCATTTTCCTGTCTTCTTGAAATCATTAATAACATAAAATACATAGATTTATCTGAGTTATTTCATGAAATCCTGTTTTTTATTGCGGAATGTAAACGTCTTAGGGCAAAATGTTAAATTAAAGTAAAGTTAAATGCTATTAAATGGCAAATTTGTCATTATTGTGGCTGCCATTTTCATGGCTTATGAATGCCAGGACATTGAAGTGTTACCAGAATTTTTTTTAAACAGTATACTGTCAAGAGGGAAAGCAAACATTAACCTAATACAGTGCACTCCCGATTATCCGGGTTAATCACCGGGACAGGGAGCACGGAGATCCGAAAACTCTTTTAATTAGAGAAAAAATCAATATCAGTACAAAAAATATAAAAACTACTGACATTTGCATACTGTATAACATCAAACTAGGAATTTTCCTTTTAAAAAATTGTGTAATGCGTCTTCGTCATATGTTTTACACATGTTTTACGAACCGCAGTAATGTCACCGTAATTAAATCCTCCCATATAATCTAATAAAATTTCCACTGAGCAGCAGAAATAGAAATTGTATTTCCCTCATTTACTACATCTTCTGCATCAGTTACTATCATCACTATTTGATTTAACAACATAACGATGTCTTCATCAGTCAAATACTGGAAGTCACGCTCACATGCATCACTTTGAAACCAATCTTCGAAATTTTCTTCGTCAAGAATTTCGAAACCTCAGATTTCTTTTGCTTGTTCGAGAAAACTGTAATCATATTTTTCTTGAACATCTGAAGAAGATTGCTTATCAAGCGATATTATCTTTCTCCAAGATCGTGATAAAGTAGACGAATTTATCGTTGACCATGCTGCTGATATTCGATATACTTCAATCCACTAACGAATATTGCTTCCAAAAATTTGGTAGTGTTATAACTTCATGAATAAAATTTTTTTAATCTTTAAAATGTTTCTCTTTATATTTTTCGTGTGACTCCGGAATGAGCGCGGATAATCCGCAAACCGGATAATCCGCAAACCGGATAATCTGCGCACGGATAATCGAGAGTGTACTGTACCAAGTTTCTGCTTGAATGTAATCAAAGTTATTTATTTATTTAATGATTGATTATTATACACAATTTTATTCCGTACATATCAGCAACAAAAACATTTTTGATTCTTTCTACAGCAGATAAAAAGAATTAATTTAAGCAATTTATGGTCCATCTAACATAAAGGCTTAAGTAAAGTTACTTACACTTAAGTTGAGTTACTTACTTACTACTAATAAGAAAAAAATGATGAAAGAGAGAATTAATATAGATTGTTGTTTAAAAAAAATCTATTAAAGTCTTATTATTTACAGATTATCTGTGTCTGTAATCATCATGTAAAATACCGTTAAAAATGAGAGATTCAATATCGATTGAAATTTTACTTCGTTTTTTAAAATCCTCTTTCTTCACATATTATGCATCACATGAAACACTAAAAACAGAAATGAAAAATGCATTTTGCTGAATGATGCTGATGCATGATACTGATGCTTAAATGCATGATACTGAATGCATGATGCTGAAAACTTTTACGAAAAATGCTTTTATTAGGCTTGAGTATGAAATAGATTTGGTTTTGTCTTCTAATACTAGTCGTGTATTTCACAAGTATATTTAGATTTTTGTTAAGATGTAGACTTACTTAGTGAAAAATTAATTATGGATGGGTGACAACTGGACGTGATTTGGGTTAATTTGTTCATTTTTTTGTAAGAATTTGATAAATTAGTCGTGAATATTACATAGTTTATTTATGTTAGTTATATAATCCTCATCCTAAACTGATTAGCCATAATAAATACAAGGGTGTATCTATGCATAATGTAAAGTTCGAAGAAATTTGTTCTTTTTACTTTAAATTTTAAATAATAGAATCTGCTTAAGATAAATCTTAATTTGATAAATTTTCTGATCGACATTCTAAAGCCTTAACACTTACTTATGATAAAAATACTTAAATTGTAATTAAAAATTTAAATTAAATTAAATTTAAATTAATTAAATTAAATTTAAATTAATTAAATTTAAATTAAATTAAATTTAATTACATTAAATTTAATTAAATTAAATTAAATTAAATTTAAATCAATCTTTTATTCAGTGAAATTCCAAGTAAGTAGCACGTGATCAAAAGTTAAATTATGATTTAGGTATAGTGGGTATAATGTATTATAAATTATGATTTAGGTATAGTGGGTACAATGTGTTATGACTGAAACACTCAGTGGATTCATCGCATACTATACTGAATTGATAAACTGGTATAAATTAGAAAGCATAATGACTCTTCTGAAAATACTATCATCATAACGAGTTAGTTTTTATTACTAATTTGCTTTTTGTTGAACGTAAAAAAAATTTCTGTGCATTTTTTTGCAGTAAACGTACCTTTCATTTTTAAAAAGTTTATTTCAAAAATAATTATAATTTTTTTATAAATATATGATAGCAAAATTTCATTCATTGATATTTCTCAAGGAAACCTTTAAATTTAATTCGTTACATGTTAAACTAACTTTTTTAAATTGTCGTTATTTGAGCATTTAAAATTAATACATTTCTTTCGTTTATGAAAGATAACATATCTCTGGTAAACATAAACGGAAGAACTTATTTTTTTGGACAAAATAGACCTAATAATAAGAAGACAAAAAAAAAATTATCTCACTCACTGAAAAAATATCGTGGCGCCATCTTGAAGCTAAATATTTCACTTAAACAAACCTTGCAATCTTCAAAAAATATCTTCATTAATAATAATGGTAAATCTTAAGAATCTCGACTGTTTTGGGTCTTCAACTATACGTTATACATTGTTTTCCGATACACAAGCTATAAGACTTAGAACCTTGAAATTACAAATATGTGTCAAAATATGTACTGGGAATAAAATGAAATAATAACAAACAAAAAAAAAATAACTTCCGAGAATTATTAATTGTTAGGCATGTTACAAAAAATACCAAGCTGTTCGTTCTGTAGCCTGCAGAAAGGCAACTAATAAGGAGTTGAAATTCGACGTTATTAAAAATTCATTTTCATTTACAAACTTGTTTTTTCGAAATTCCAATTTGTTCGAAAGCTATTGGAATTTTAAGTGCTTTTTCTTCGCAAATTTTCTCACTTTTTTTTCGTTTAATTATTAATTATGCATCGAGTGTTGTAGATAAATTTATTCATCTTTGAGCTCCTTGAATTCATGCCAAAAGTAAAAAAGAGAGAGATAGAGACATCAGATGTTACCAGACATAAATCTCAACATTAATATTGAAATTTTTGAAGTTTATCAAACATTTATTTATGTAAAAAAATTAATTCAAGAGAAATAGAAACAAATCTATTATGATTACTTCAAATTAATTTCTTTGGATTATGACCTAAATTCTGCATTCCTAAATCCAAATTTTTTTTACTGGCCAGTTAACTATTTTTAAAATCCAGGTAATAGTTCATTACGAGTAACACAGCAAAATGCTCTCACATAAAATTAATTATATTAACTATATGTTTTAGAAAACAGAGATTTATTGATGCGCTAGAGCTAAACATGCGCGCATAGCGAATTTCCGTGAATTTTTAGAAGAAGAAAATTTTGATATTTGATTATATCTTGTCAAATTTAAAAATAAATAAGTAATATTGATAATTTAAGCATTTTTATATCAATGCGTTAATATAGAAATAAGGTTAACTTTGACTAAAAGAATGAGTTGTGTCTTTCTATAACTTTTATTTATTTTTGTAACATTAATAAAAAATATATTGATTCAAAACTACCAAATTTTCAGACAATCCTTAAACTTTGAAATCGAAGAGTAAGCACTATACCTAATTGCCTCTCTAATACAAAAATCTATCTGAAAATTTTATTTCAAAAGTAATAATTTAATCAATAAAAATGATTAAAGTGAGAGTTACATTTATAAACTACTTTCACTATGAAAATCGGGAAGAAAAACTAAATTTTATATAAGTGTTATTATGAAAACTAATAATAGATGGCAGCACGTAAGAATTTTGCTTTTAAAAATTGTAAAGATTTAATGAGAAAAGCAACGAATAAATCATACAATTATTGCATTTTCTAATTGAAAGAACTAGTTTTTTAACATCTCTATACAGTTGAGGTCATGGGAAGATATACATGTTTATTCCTACACTGCTTGTTGTAAATTGTAAAATACAATTGTTCATTATGCAATTTTTCAATCGGTGAAAAATAGTTTTTTTTTTTATTCAAAATGATAAAACAGCAAAAAAATGCAAATTTTTTTAGTTTCTTTTTAATTTAGTTAATCCCATTAGAGAATTTTTATGCTTTTAGCTGTGAAAATGCACAATTATCTTAATGGCATTTAAATAACAGTTTTTGAAAATAAATTTTATCGTTGATAACTTAGTTCTAGTTTTCCTGTATTAAATTAGAATTTAAATTCGTCAAAAATCTCGAACTTAATTTGCTTCGTTAAATATCGATTCTGAGACATCCTCTCAATAAACTATTTTAATAGTCTTATTATTTCAGAAAGGTTTGCCTTTTTTCTTTTTTTAAATAACTTTCCTACCACAGTACCATACTATGGAAAGTTAAAAACAATGTTTGGAGATTTTTTTTTTTTTTAGCGGATGAATTCTAGAACTAAAATGAAAAAGGTAGTTGACAAAAGTATGTGTGCTAGTGAGGACAAAAAATGACATTCCATTCAAATCAAAAGCAAAACAACAAAGCATTGTTTGCTTTCCTGAGAAATTTGAACATTTGGTTTATCATTATTACTACCCCTTTCAACAGAGTATTAAAAAATTTTACATCATAAATTTATTTCTTAAAATATTTCTTTTTTTTATATATAAAACGAGTTGTTAGTCAGTCGAAAAAAATTTTATCATCTAAAAATTAAAATTAATTTCGTTAGTAAAATTTTCTCATTTAACTCTCGATAACTGTACCTAAATGCTTTCCCCCGTAACGAAATGATATAAATGGTTGATGGTAAGGACTTCTTAACGTGTTTCTTACTATTTTTGAAACTTAATTTTAATACACGGCTAGCATAAATGAATAGCCGGAATTCAAATATTTATATTTTGGAAACTAACCTCATTATAATAAATAGAATTCAAAATTTTTAAAAAAAATCCAGCAAATTTTTTTTTCCAATTACAATTGTTCGATTTGTAGTTCTTTTGATATACGACAACGTCTAATCTTTAATAGTGTTCAATCCACACATTTTGTTGTTACACTCTAACAATGTTTCCTGATGCGTTATTCACGTTCTTGCTGCGTTTTTGGCATCGGTGGATCATGAATAGTGTCTGACTTAATCTCATGAAGAAAAGAAATCACAATGTGTGTTATCTGGAGATTTCGGTGGCCAAATGATTAAGGGCGAATCAGTCATCACAATTAAAGATGCTATTTAAGAATCAAAGATGTCGGAAACAATGTAAGAACCTATCATTTCAAGACAATGCGTCCAATATATTGGACAACATATTTTTTACCTTTAAAATATATAGATTAAGAAATGTTCGTCAATTTGCAAGCTTTTACAAAGCGATTATCCACGGAAAACAGTTATTTTCAGACTCATTTATCGTTAATTTCAATTAAAAAACAAAATTATGAAATAAGTAAGAAATTTAATTTTTTTTAAGTAACGTTCTAGAAAGTTTTATGGCATATTGATATCTTACTATATAAGAAGTGTTTCACGATTAAAATGTGAAGAAATAAACTATAAAAATATATTACAATATGCTAAATGTGCCGAAAAATCAAACTAATTATTTATATAATTAAATAGCTTAAAATTAGTAACAATCGGGTCTTTTATATAAAAAATATGTTAAAATTCCTACATAACAAACAGCAATTTTATGTTTTTTACCCTTATTTTTCAAAATTTAAAATAAAGCAGTTTTTCCTTTTAAAATAGTTTTTGGAAGTACGAAAAACTTAAACTGCTCAAAATATTCAACATTACTAAATCGGAGATTTTACTGCTTTGATAAAATCTAAGAAGTTTACCTCTAACTGCTAACCGTTTGCAAACTATATTTAATTGTCCAAATTATAGAAATTTCTTGAAATAGTTTGCAAAACGATTGTATGTTTGCCATTAGAACGTATCAGAAATTAAAAGATCCTTTTCTTGTGTATTTATATTTCTTTATTGTAATTTTGTTACATTTAATTTCTTGGTCATCTTAGTAGTAATGACTAGCCTCTTTTTTTTTTTTTTTTTGTATCTAACCAATATTATCGCCTACAAAATTTCCAGAGTTTGGAATAAGAAAGTAGGATGTTCCATACATTATACATATGTATATATTATGATGCTCATTACTATAATATGAATTATAGTAATGAGCATTTTTTATTTAACAGCTTGGTGAAAATCCATTTCTTACCATTCCTTTAGTTTTGCTTTCCGATAAAATTTACACTTTCTTTAGTATCTTATCTTCCAAATACTGACTATACTCATTCGTGCCTTAAGCAACTTATTTATAGATCAGGGGTTTCCAAATGACGGCCCGCTGGCCGCATCCGGCCTTGAAGCCTTTTTTTGTAGCCCGCGAACTAAAATATATTAGTTTTCATAGCGGACAATTTTCGTAACAAATCTATAAGGGCTTAAAATACTTTTTTCGTTTAAAAAAAAACTTATTTTTTTGTCATCTGTGAAATTTAACATACCAACGGTGCAAAAAAAAATTTTTTCTTATGTTTTGCATCCAAGAAAATATTTAATCAAATACAAAAATAATCTTGCATGTTGCTCTGTTTTTATTTTTATTTTTTAATTTCTTTTTATTTTGTGAATATAATTTAGCATGTGCGTAAGAGATTCTCCAATTTAGCTTTTTGAAACCACTCATTTTGTACGAAATTATTTACATTTGTAAATTTTAAAGTGCATAAAAGAGGGAATGAATATCATGTTTTATCTAAATTCCTTGAATTGAATATCGCATGAGCGGAAAAGAAAAAAATTAATTTCAGATGCTCGAGAATTTTTTAGTTGTTGATATAATTCCTAATGAGTCGAAAAAATGTTAATTTATCACAGAATTAAATTTGAAAGTAAAAAAAATCTTGTCACTAATTTTCAGATTAAGAGAAGTTTCAAAATTATACGTAACAAGCATTATTTGTAAAGCTTGTTATTTTGTCTCTTTTTTTTAAAATTAAAAAACTTTTATAGAAATCTGACAGCAATATTTAATGTTCCTTCAAACATAAAAAGAGTCCTATATAAAATTTTGATAAAGTTGTGGCCCGCCATTTGACCGATGCTTTTAATTGCGGCCCCTGGCCTCATGTAAGTTGGAAACCCCTGTTATAGATGCAGCGAAGAAATATGGAAAGAAAAGGAGTTTATAACGTTCAGCATTGAACTAACCATCTTCTTACTTTGCCAGTTTTAGAAAAGACTTAAGAGAGAAATTTAGTACCGAATATTCGGGGAAGGGCAAACTCGATACAGTCAAATTAAAAATTAATTATTCGCCCTTGATAAAACTTTTTCAAAAAGCTGCCAATAACGTAACTACGGTAAACATTCATCTAAAATAAGTTAACCGCTAGTGTCACATTGTTATACTATAAAGCATCGAACACTTAACATCTCGTAATGAGTTGGGCTATTATATAGTACTTTAATCTGACTGTCTTTCGAGCACAAGTGGTACAAGAGGTGCAAATTAATTAGTAAATTGATTAGAGGTGCAAATTGATCAAAGGGAAATATTATTTCCCTTTGATCAATTTCTGTTCTGTTACAACAATTTTCACGAAACTTATCATAGTTCATGATTGACGAAGAGAATGTTTAGCACCTATATCATGAGTTTTACATTAGAAAACAATCGTTTATGGTAGGCTCAAACAATTTAACCTTTGTATAAAGAACCACCAAAGAATCGTTATATCTTAAATTTGTATTCCTGTTTAAACTTAAATGGCTCGCCAATCCCTTAATTTACATTCACAACTTTATTTTGCATTTAAATATACTTATTCCCTTTAAAAGACAGTTAAAAAATGCTTTTGAACGTTTCTTGAGTACTAAAAACATTCACAAATGTAGTTTAATTTCATATCGTAATGTTATGTTTTGTTAAAAGTAATTTCACTTATAAATCAATAGTATTCAATATTTTGATTCATATCAACGAATGTATAAATTTTACCCTGGTTTTCTAGTATATATGTATTTTTAAACAAGAGTATCTTGTTTTAATTACATTACAAATTTTATAAAAATCAAAATTAAGCTTTATTTTTTACACGAATTGATTGGAGAAAAAATATAATACAATCAAAGAAAAATGACACATTTTCAGCATCAAAGTGCAGAAAGTTCACTGTACACACCTAAAAGCACTCAGTGCACAAAAAGTCTATGTAGTCACACTTCTAAAAATAAATAGTTCTCTCTTCGAGAATTCTTAATGTGTTTCTGACGAAGAATTATTCTACCCTCATTCATAAAATCACGCCAAGATAGGAACTGTTCACGCGACTTACCAGAACATTTGGCTCAGCCAAACATTCAAGAGGTCGCACAATATTCACTAGATGTCATTTCCAAGCTTTTAATTCTTGTTCCGTCACCAGTTTTCAGCTTTCTGTTCTTTACTAGTTGCGGATGAGCAGTCTTCAAGTCATAAGCTTGCCCTATCAACGCCATGAAATCGATGAATATCTTTGTGAGATTCAGTGAGTAGCCTAATTCACTTGTTGAATAATCCCAAGGAAATACGTGATGGTAGTTGTGCCATCCTTCTCCGTGGGCAAAGAAGGCCACTATAGGATTTTCGCTTGCCCATATGAACTTGTCGTAAGGCCGATCACCGAACATGTGGGCGGCACTGTTTACCAGCCATGTCACATTCAAACTAAAGCAGTATCTTGCCATGGAAGAAACGAAAAAGGAATTCCAGATAGTCTCGTTCCAGAGCCAAACTGGTATCATGGTTGGAAGATAAAAGCTGAACAAAAGCACCAAGGGAATATAAAATCTGAAAAATATAAGTTAAAGTTAATTTTCTAACTAGAAAGAAATTGAAAATCTAGATTTTAAGCATAATAGCTAGCAGAGTAACTGTGCTAGATTTTATTTTAAAGAAAGTATTAGTAACTTGTAATGTCTACCATGGTTTTAAAACACTACAAAAAATAGAATTAATGCTGCAAAAATTAACTTTGCAAACGTTGGAACTGCACACGTTAATCTTCTACAAAAGGCATGCGAGAAGCTATTGAGATCTTAAACGTCGTAAAGAAAAGAATTTAATGAGACCTAACTGAAAATTTTGTGCAAGTCTGACGAAAACTATGCTCTTTCAAATATGGCATGATCAATGGTATTCGCGTCGTTATTGCTTCATCATTGTTTCGTAGTTCTTGTTACGCGAGCTTGCTTAATTTAAAATACGAATTTGAAATAAGCACTTTTGACATTTTAATACATTACTTCACACCAAAATTTATGTTAACTTACTAGACGTAATTATGTAAAAACTTAAGATTATAAAAAAAGACATCCTTTGCACCACCACTGAGAGGAAGGCTTATTTCCAAAATGGTTAATGATTGTTGAATTAATGTAAACTGTGTGATTAAGGATAAACATTGTGTACATCCAATATCCAAAAAGCTTGTTTCTGTATTTAGTGCAAGTTTTTTCTGCTACATTTTTTAAAACTTTTCTAAAACTTTTTAAAACCCAAAGTAGAACCTATTCTATGCCATTCATTTAACGTGCTACGGTGCTTTTTCGATGGCTCCGTCGTAATCTGAAATTATGCTTTTTTCTAATAATATTTTTATGATTGCCGGGAGTTTTCAACTGCTACTCACGACTAGTTTAGTCTAAAGCCTAAAGTCTGTCTATGCTTACTCACAAAATGGCGCAAAACGTCAATATGGAGAAAAGACAGTTCTGTGAAAACTTAAAAGTTTGTAGTCTAATTTTTAAATAGTTAAAAACTGACTCCATTGCTTCATTACTTGGATTCATAAAAATTCGCAAAACTGAGAATAAGGCAGCGATTGATAATTTTCATCTAGGTAGAAAAATGTTGCCAAATTGGAGATTTTTAAAAACTTAAATTACTTTTAAAATATTTAAGTTGTTTGGCTGTTCTAATGCCCAGATAATTAACGGCAAGATTATATACATTTTAAAATCATTGCTTCAAGTGTAAGGCACTTAAACTATAGCTTTATTTTCCTTCGAAAAATAGCGTTAAAATTAGAAATCCTGGTACTTACTTCCTTTGGAAGCGGACAACTGGATCAGCCAAGATGTCATCCAAGAATACAGCTTTTCCCTTAGCCTTAACAGCTGGGTGCTTTCTGCACATAAGCCATCCCATGTGAGCGAAAAAGAAACCCCTTTTAATGTTGTGAGGATCTGCGTCAGTTTCTGTAAATTTATGGTGCACTCTGTGATCTCGGCACCACTCGTAGACGTCATTCTGAAAGTAAAAAGATTTAAACATTTAACGCTCTTGAGACGAGATTAGGCCCAACACAGAAGCAGATAGAGCACTTTGCGGTCACACTTCATTCGTACAATTGTCATTCCGGCCAAAATTTGTTATCGTGGATGTAGCAATCAAGATAATGAAATACATAATTCCTTTCAAAAACAAACGCCATTGCACTAAAGCAAGTTTTCAGAAATATTCGATTTTATCTCCTAGGTCCATCGACTTACGAGAATATTTGGCAAGACTTTCAGATCACACTAAAAAATTTCGGAAACATGATAATAAATTAAGCTCTGATGAATTGCGAAGCATTTATTTTCAAAAGTAGAACTGAATAGACTTGACGGAGATTCAGTTTCAGAGTGTAGCCGTAGCTACCTCTACAACTATTTAATTCCAATTAGCTAGTATGTTAACTCAATCTTTAGGTACCTTTTGATCGAAGACCTTGTTGGTAGCGTAGCCTCACGCGAAGTTTCAGAAATATTAAAAAAAAAAATACGCATATAGGAAACTCTTCGAAATATTAAAGTATCCGATACTGCAAGAAATGATTTAAAATATTTCTGAAGTACTGCGAAATATTTCCGAATATCACAGAAAGAGTTTTCGGAAATAATCAGAAAAGTTTTTGAAAGTTACATGCACCGTAGGTGACTCGAATTCAGAAAAGTTTTAGAAGTTTTTTTTTTCTTTTTACAGTGCAGTATTTTTTTGCTTTTGTTGCAGAGAGTAAACACTTGACCGCAAGAAGTTAAAAAGGTTTCTTACACTTTAAAACATTTTTATAAAACTCACTTCTAGTTCGGTTCTAAGGCAAAAAGATTCACGAACTATGCTCCAAGGAACATTAAAGGCTCCACAAAACAATAGTACTTCGCAAAGTGGTAGGGCAAGTTTTAAAAAATTTCAGCAATGCATTTTAAAATTAAAAATGCAAATAAAATATTTCTTTAAGCTCTCAATCCAGACCAAAGATTGAAATTTGTCCATGTGGAACAATAACTGCATAAAAACAAAGACAGTATTATAAAGTTGTCAGTAGACTGTATATAAATGGTTTATGTCCGTTATTTGACAAAACAAATTCATGGTAAAAAAGACAAACACCGGCAACACTATCCAAAAGTTAACCAAAACTTTGGCAGATCAAAATAACCTCGCACTGTCATTAAATTTATGTTTAATAAAACACAGTAAAATAGTCCCAAAATGCCAATTTAATAGAACTCTGCATCTGCAATATTATCCTTTAGTTTCTTTATCATGCATGCTTTTGAAATGGAAAATAAATTCAAAAATAAAAACTTGAACTGATAAATCCAATGTCTTGCAACGTGACAGAACGACCATGCATCGTTAATGCTTTTTTGCCGTTCAATTTACTAAATGGGCAGTTCTCAGGAAATTTAAATATGGGTCGCTGAAATTTAAACATCCATGAATTTCCTAAATTTTTTTAGTAGTAAATGGAGCAAACTTTATTAAATAAATTTTATGTTTTTTTAGTCTAAATTGACAAGAATAAAACATTTTTAGAAGAGTAAATTTTTTAAACTTTAGTATTAGAGTTTGAGATTAACAATTTTATCTTACAAAAGGTGATTTATAAAAACCTTAAACTATACATCATAAAAGCCTTTGATTTAATTCCATTAATTAGTAGATTGTTAAGCAAATTTAATTTCGCGACTGCAAAGATGCAAAAGTTTTTTATTATTCAAAGAAAAATATTGCAATATATTAGATATTTTCTTTTTCTTACTGCTCTTGAGAAAATATTAGCAGATATAAAATTTTAAAATTGTTTTTAAATTACTAGCTTAATAACCTTTATCTGACCTTTTAGTAATGACCCATTACGTTGATGAAAAGTGATTGGCTTTATTTGTACCCTAAACCGATATCTGGAGCCATTTACCCATTGAAGATTAATAGCCAAAAAGTATAATATAAACTGTAGTGTAAAATAAATCATAAAATAAATCCACATCTTTGTGTTCAGAAAATTTTATTCTGTTATTGTAATTCGTTACTGTATTTTGAAGAAAAAAAATTTAAAAACTTCAAAAATAACATTGAGTAATGACAAACACATAAACCACTTTCTGAAAACGTAATTGACAACACATGATCTCAATAGAGATCATATTTGAAGTTTTTGGATAATTTAGCACAGTCATGAAAGATAATTATTAAAGTGTAGAAATACACTCACACCTTAAAAAAAACTAAATGTCAAAAAAAGCTATCAGCATTTTACTAAGCATTAAGAGAGGCATGTGTGAGGATGAGAGAGGGAAATAAATTTGGTTCTTAATTAGCTCAAGCCAATAATGTCAAAAAATTTGAATGGATTGGAAATTTCTAAACTGATTAAATGTTAAAAAGTTAACATTGAATGTCACATATTGTATTAGAATTTATACACTGACATTTGGTTTTAAATTTAAAAACCAAAAACTAGAATTAAGAAAAAGTTTTCAAAGTCTTCTTACCTGAGCAGCGATCGAATTTAAGATGACTAAAAAAATTCTAAGAGGCAGTTTTGCTTTGTATGAACGATGAGACCAGAGCCTGTGCGCACCAGCTGTGATGCCTAAACCAGCAATATTGCCATAGATGTAAGCTGAAATATTAATCATTATCAATGCGAAGTACTGCGGAAGTACGGTAGCATTTGATGAATCACTATTGTTCTAAGCAAAATTAAAATGAATAGTGAAATTTCAAATAAAGATTTATTTGTAGTCCGTTAAAATGTGATCATAAGTTATTCAAGGTAATTTTTCCCCCACACACTGTGCATTTCCCTTAAAGAGTAAACAAGGCACAACTAATCCTAAGGATTTAATGAGATTTGAACTATTTACAATAGTTTACAACTTAATTTCTTTCTTACATTCATCGTAGGCTTATTGAAAAATCAGTCTCTTTCAAAACGTCGCCAGCATTTCGCAATGTTCTAAGCTAATTGCAGAAATCTTGTGTTCTCTAACAAGCCTAACATATTTAATTATTACCATCAGCCTATATCATTAGGCTAATTATGGAATAAGCAAATTATTGCTCAGACTAAATTTGCTTTTTTTTTGGTAGCGAGTCTTGTTATGCCAGCGTCCAATGCTAATAACTAATAAGGAAATTAAGCTGCACGGAAGAATGAGATTGAAAAACGTGGAATGATACTGAACAATATCTTCAGATTTAAGATTCAAATGATTAGAAAAAAAAACTAGTAAGCACTAAGCAATCAGAAGCTCTCTCCCATTCTTCGAAAAGAAACTAATCCTTCCACACAGAATCCCCGTCTACCAACATGTAGCTGTACTAAAACTAAACATTGGTTAGGACTGGTTAGACCTTGTTAATTGCTTACTTGTTCAAGTAAACACCAATTCCTTCTCTTATAAACTTTCATTTCTACTCCAATAGTATCAAAGGTTTTAACCGTAATTTGATAGACTGCACAAATTAGTATCAAAATCCTTTCAGTACAAAACAGCTCCAAATTTAGAAATTAACTGCCAAATTTAGAAATTAACTGCCAAATTTAGAAAAGTCAGTAAATTCTATCAGGTTTCTGCAGTTTATGTTGTTTTATCCTTTTTAATAAGCCCATCTACTTCACTGTTTAGTGTAGTAAGTTTTTAAGGCACACTGCATATCATGCTTACAAATCAGTCTAGTTGAACAACGAATGGCATTTCGTAATTAGCCTGAAGGTAGCCAGGCTCGCGGCAATAAGATTACAGTAATAGGTTAAATAGAAAGTATGAGACTTTTCCAAATGACCCCACGTATTGCAAAATTAAGGCGGCGATTTGCAAAAAGCAGCTTCTGTCAATTAACCCTAGACACAAATCTTAAATGTTACATTAAATTTCAAAGCAGTCAGGAATAAATACTTTCTCATAAAAGACTGAGTAAAAGTTGAGGACGATATCCGAAGAACTAGCCAAATTTTTTTGGTCCATAAAAATATTTTATGGAATTTGATTATGACTTAAATCGTGATTTTATAAAATTAGCATCATTTTTGTCAAGATATGTTAATTTAATAACACCAAAACTATATTTCACGTTTACCCTATAAAGGCTGTAGTAAACTTCTGGGAGCTGTATATATTTATACAATAGCACGTCAAAATATTAATTGCCAAAACTCTGTCGTGATTTTTCAATATTTGTATTTTGTAAGCAAATGCTTTCGTATACAGAAAGATTCCAGTACATTATTCTCACGATTTTAATTTTGCTCACAAGGAAATATATTTGGCGAGTATCACTTCACTTATTTTACAAGCATTACATCATTTTCTTAACACCCAACTTACCATAGAATTAAATGGATATTTATAATAACTAAAACTACTTACAAAAAATGCCCGTTTTTGAATCGGCAGTAGTGAGACCCAAATAGACTCCATACACAAAACTCAAATGTAGGTAAATAAAAAGCAGCACATTTGTATACACTATTTCGGTCTTGAATTTCGGTTCCGTCTTTTGCTCCGTTTCATTTTTGGGTGAAACACTTTCTTCTATTGATGCTGTATTATTTGGTGCCATCCTAAAATTGTACAGATTTTTATAACAATTTCATATTATTAAATTCAAAATATAAGAAATTTTATTCCAAATAAATCTAATTTTAGCTAATTTCTATAGTTTAATTTTGATTATTAATTTTGACCGGTAATTTAGAAAAAATAACTGAAATTTATCTAAATTATCTCTTTGCTTTTTCTGAAGCAATATCTACTCATGCTTACCCTTTATTTTTAGCACCTTAAAAACAAACTGTACTGGTTTGTTTGCAGGGTGTGAAAACAGCCTTCACCAACTCACCATTGGACACAGAATATTTTGAGCTGGCGAGCCTCTTAAAAGTTTCAAATGATACCAACCACACTTTTTCCAGACTTAGCATTTACATGCAAAATTAGAAAAATATCAGGAAGCAACTTCAGCAAACCTTCGCGGCTGCAGGACTAAATGGCTAGAATGATTTACTCCAAATTTTTTATCAGACTCCCACCCCTAAAATATTTTGATCCTGGCAAATACTATTTTAGAGCTGAAAGACCGAGTATACCAGCATGAAAGGTTAAAAGAATGGAGTCATTTCTGATATTTTAATATTTTAATAACTATTGTGGCTCGTAAGATAGAGCTAACTCATTCCAATGAGGTAAACCGGGTTCGAATCCCAGCGATGGCTGATCGATATAAATTTCACCCCCCGGTTTGCACTGACCACACTATTGACTTAAAATATCCTCAGTGGTAGACAGATGCGTTAGAGATTCTTTGCCATCAAGCTAACCGTGAGAGGTTTTAGAGGTTTTCCTCACCATGTAACGCAAATGCTGGCTAGTTCCAGCAAAAAGTCATCGAAGGCGAATCTAGAAGTTCCTTGTCTCCTGGATTGGGTTAACAATTTATAAGGCTACCAAGACTACCTAATTCTTATTTCAAATATTTTTTGTAAAAAATATGTTTAAAAATTATTACATGATTGAGGGTTTGGTCACAAAGATGCTCCTATTACATTTACATAGATTTTAGGATTTTTTTGAGAATACAGTTGCAAGTCCGGTAGTAGAAAACCTTCAGCACGACAGAGGGCGTTGCAAATTACAACACCTGCAGGTAATTTTTCACTTAACTTCAAAGCAAAGAAACTGGGAATTTGAGACTCCTTTTTGAAAGATCTCTGAATTTATTTTTTATAAGAAATTATAATCCTGAATTGAGAGAACATGGCAAAAAAATAGTTTCTTCTATTACTTGATAGCAGGCTTAACTGTGTAGGGATATTTTAGTATCAGTGTATAAAATTAAACTTACATTTATCTTCGCTATGTATTTGCAAATTTCCCTACAAGTATGTCTGATTAATCTGAATTTTTACAATATTACACTGACTGCGTTGAGTTCGCAGACAATTTTGGATTATGAAAATAGAACTGCAGATTCAATATAAATTCAGCCATCGGGGTGGCGTGTGAAAATGTGACTGGCTCATACCTCTAGAAATGAAATTTCATGCACTGTTTTATGGATTGAATAACAATTACTAAATTTTTAAAAATTTCATTTCTGACGAAGAAAATTCAAAAGTTGATAAATACAATTACAACCATCTTTGGGTGCCGATGAAAACCAGATGCTGCATTCACCTCAACGACTTAAATTAGATCAGATCCATCTTTTGTATTAAAGATATTTCGGAAGACTTGGCGATCGTTTGAATTGAAAAAGAGGCCATCACCGAAAAATAGTTTTACGAACTTAATCTCAATTGCCAAAACTTAGTTGTCCGTTAAGCTTTTTTCTATTACAACAAACAAAGCAATATTTATTATAAAAGCTTGTTTTAAAGAATATTGATAAAAGAAAAAAAATTAAGACATTTGATTCTCTGGAAAACAATAGCAAATAAGGTTATTTTATTTATATTTAAATAAATCAAAGTTGTCTGATTTTTCAAAACAAAATAAAACGTAGCTATCACTTGACACGGAAATTAAATTAGATTTGAAATAAAATTATATAACGTATTATTTACTGATTTTTACGCTTAAAAGTAAATTGGCAGTTTATGTCAAGTGGCAAAAATTAGTTCATTGTTACTTTGTTGAGCTAAAAGTGCTTCATTTTAAAAGAAATATAAATTCGCCTAAAAACTCTTAGCGTAAGTAAGACAACTGTTACAAAAAAAAGCAACTAAATTTTACTTTAAAATGACTGGTGCGGATTATGCGTCGACACAATAGCATAACGAGTATGAAACAAATTTAAATTTTAATAGAAATCCAGGCTTTACAATTTTCACTCAAAGAACCATAGTCTGTTTTCATGCATTAAAAAAATATCCACTAATTGCTAGAATTAAAAGCGAATTCAGCTTATATCGTCTGAGCTTGAGATATTTCAAAGACAAGTGTAGTAATAATGCTAAAAATAACCCATTTTTTTAGAGGATAGTCTGAAAGCATTTAAATTGTTTTCACAATTGTTTAAAAGTTCAAAAGCCCGGAGGGAATTTTCCCACTTTTATGCTTCATAGAAGAACGAGGAACAAGTAATTATTCAATTGACAAGCAAGTGGCAGGGAGCAAGAATATTTTAATATTTTTTTAAAGGTTTCGAAGAAAAGAGAGGCAGTTGACACATTTTGCTCACAGTAACCCCGGGAAATAATCCAATCAACGAAAACAGCAGGAAGGCTTTTCTATCGTGGTAGCATGGAATTCTATTTTAATAAAATCAGATATGTATATAGATAGAATAATTTTTGTTTGTTGCAATGATAAAGAAACACTTAAAATTTTAGAATTTTATGACGTTAAGTAATTCGTAATGATGCAGACTATATAAATATCAGTATAAGTATTATTTATATCAGTATAAGTATTTATATCAGTATAAGTATTTATATCAGTATAAGTATTATTTGCTTCTGTTTTATGTAAATTTATACTCTAAGACTTTTTGGAACATTTTTAATCTTAGTATCTTAATTTTTTTTTAAATTTGTGATCAAGCTTAATCATTTTTGCTTAAATTACTTCTTAAAGTTTTAAGTTTATTCTATAGCTCTACTTAGTTAACACTTTAGTTAAGGTGTAGCAACTTTGCATGATATTATGGTTCAAACTTGAGCCGATTTTATGAAATTTTAAGCACAGCTTGTATGAAAAATAAAACTTCTACAACATGTTACAAATTGCGTGTTTCGTGCAAAATAAAACTTTGCATTTATGTTTAAAAAAAATTTAGTTTGTTCTCTAATCAAATTTAATATCTTCATCTAGTTATTTTGAACAAATAGTTAACACGAGATTATAAAAGCTGTAATTGGATAAAAGAGGAAAGTATGGACGATTCGAGCTAACAAGTGTCCAATAATCGTTAATTTTCGTAAAGGTGATAATTTTTAAGTAAATTTTTTTCTTTAGACTCTTGTAATCCAAGACTATTCTTTAATTATTGAAAAAAAATTTGAAAATTCTTAGTAAATGAATTGTCAAAACTTCTGGGCAATCTAAAAATAAATTATTATATCTGAATCTAAGAGAACACATTATTCGTTCCGTTACTTGTTAAGCAATGGAACGATCTGATATTCAAGAAGATAAATAAAAGAATTATCAAATTTTCCAGTTTCCTAGTAATGGAGACTAGTTTGATAAACTTCTCCCCAGAACTAGAATTATTTGACTTATTTCTCTTAACTTTGCGGAGTGATCTTAAAGTGTCGAATTGAAACTTATCATTCTTAAACGTGTTTATACCATAAGTCTAACTTTGTACGTTATTTGAAATTTAGAAACAAACAGTGCTAAGACTAAACACTCAAAAAACTTAGTCTATCCACGCTGCTAAATTTAAATTCATACAATAAAAGAGCTTCACTGAATATCAAATGCAGCAGTTAAGAATAAACGCCAAAGTTACACTAGACTTTTCCATTTAATTACGAATTTATAACTGGATCCTTGAAAGTGACATCATCGTAGGTCAATGGTATTTGTAGTTTCCAAAGCCAATCAGGTATGACACGCTCTTGACGTCCTTTACATCTTATTTAAATCACATGGTTTGGTATAATCACTTCAGTTCTTCTCTAGTTGCAAGAACGAAACTGCCAATTTTTGCCCTTTTCCAAGGGAAAAAAATATGCTGGTCTACAATTAAAAGCTTGAGGTGTAGAATTAAGGTTTTTTTCTTGCTTTTTAAATAATAATCAACATTTAAACTTCTATATTAGATCCTTTATATGTACGCTTAGATCACTGAGTAAATATCCTTTAAACTAGGAATCAAATACCCACAGTAAATATCTTCCGCCAAAATCAGAAGATCAAGTTTGAGCATCAATATGAAGAAAGAATATTTAGATTATGTTTGGATAATACCACTAAAAAATATTTCAATCTGTGCATAAAAAACTTACATCGAAGTAAAAATTAGATTTCTCTACATTTTTAATTAGTGGATTGTACTAAAAGCAGAAGACAGTATAAATGAGAGATAGCTATTTCTAATTAAACGCATGCTTAGATGAAATTGCTGAGCTCAGCAGTTCTCGGGCAAAATATTTTGAGTTAGAAGTTCTATTTTCAGTCCAACGTTCTGAAAGCAGATACTATCAAAATATGAAAAGCTAAATATAATTGAATAATCTAAATCTGTGTTCTTCCTCAACAGGCTTAACGTAAATGGTGAAACTAAATAGTGATAATATTTTATTCAAGAATGAAAAGTACGAAATGCTTTAAATAACTCAATATTTGCTTTCGAATAGATTCAGGTAACAAGTTTATAACAAACAAATAGCAGAATTTCAATAAAATGTTTTAGTCTTTACAATCAGCACTTCTTTCTAAGACTGGATATTAAGAATAAGCACTTTTACAATTAGATACGCTTCACCGAAGGAAGCTTTTATAAGATGTTCAAATTAGTTGTATTTCTTTTTGAACATAGAAATGTTCTTTTCTAATCTAGCTCTGAGGAAATGTGGATAAGCCTCAAACTGTCAGTCAAACTCCATTCATGAAGATGTTATTTTGAACTTGACGAGATGCACTCACCTCTTGACCAAAAGATTAAAATTGGAAATTATGTCAGTGCTGGGAAACATTTGAACGTTTCATTTGACTTTGAAATTAAATTTTTTTTTTAAGCAAGTAATTGCTTTAGCATATGAATTGGAATACTGGTAAGTCATTTTGAAAAGAGGTTCTTCCTATTGTAACAGTTAAAGAAATCAATGTTTATTTTGACTTGAATGGTGCAAGAACTAAATCTAGCGATACTATAACTTTAAGGTAATATCTTTACAACATGCTATAAACTACGCCTGATGTGAAACCAAGGGGAATAAAATTGCGACGATGTTTCGTAGTCACGAACCTTTTGTTTGGTTTATTGGCACACGGTCCAAAAAGATTACGCAAACTCACGTCAGCACTGTGCCGGATGCGGAATTTGTATAGACTGTGATTCGAACCAGCTTCGCCTCGTTGGAAGGCTTATGCTCCATCCCCGGAGCCATCGAGGCTTAGCTTTACATGTTTGGAAAAAACCTATGATGCCTCGGACCTACATTTTTCAAGACCGTAGGAATTCAAAGTAAAACCTTCGACAGCCAATATCAGTTGAAACTTTATATAAAGAAATTTACGTGCAACAATTACAACAATTTACGCGAAACACACGGTTAACACTGAATGGCTCAAAATTAAAAACTAGAAGTAGCTATACTCCGCCAACTATACTTTTATAAATTAGCATGGTGGTAAAAATAAGGATACAACACATGAAAAAGTTGAGATCCATAGTCGGGGGACCCATATGAATCTGAAGATTGAAAAGAAGTGAAGACTTACCATTTCACCTTAGATTATGTTTTATTTAGTTTTAATGGTCCTTAGTTTGACGAGACTATGTTTCGGTCATTAAAAGCTGTATTTAATTTAAATTTGAATGCAATTAAAATTGAAATATTATGGCCTCAAAGCAATTAAATTGCAGCATTATAAGCTATATTATAGAGTTATAAAAATAAAATAAAAACGTATAATCGTCGTTAAGTAGCCGACCCAATTTTATGGGTTTACGACTACTAATGTTAAACTCCACAGCCTTGTAATTTTGAGGAAAATCCAGAAGGCAAAGGAACTCCTGGATCGAGTATTGGGAGAAATTTGCCTTCGTGGATTTTTGATGGAGCTAAGCAGCATTTCCGTTACATGGAGAGGAAGACCACGAGAACCACCCACGGTAAGTCTGACGGCAAGGGGACTAACCTATGATCCGGCTACCACTGAAAATATTTCACGTCAGCACTGTGCCGGATGCGGAATTTGTATAGACTGTGATTCGAACCAGCTTTGCCTCGTTGGAAGGCGTATGCTCCACCCCCCGAGCCATCGAGGCTTAGCTTTATATGTTTGGAAGAAACCGTAGACTTAAGACCGTAAACTTAAGACCGTAGGAATTGAAAGTTAAACCTTCGACAGCCAATATCAGTTGAAACTTTATATAATGAAATTTACGTGCACGGGTTTAATGTTGCAAATTTTGAAACCTTTGTAGTGAAATTGTGAATTGGTCCAAGAAAAATATTTAAAATTTAAGCATTGCAAACTTATATAATTTGTCGAAAACCAAACTATTAAAATAAAAAGTTTTAATATCCATTTGTTACTGTTATTAAGGACTCCAACATCCAAAGCAGGAAGTTCCGACAAACGCATTACAATCTTATTAACTGATCCAAAATTTACCAAAGGTAAATTGAACAATATTCTCGTACACTTAACAAGAGTTCTTTAACACGGTATGTTTATCCAATAGAATATCAAAACTATATATTTTTTTCCTGCTTTAATACTTTATTCCAAGAATTATTTGCAAGCGGAAATGCTTATAGATTTATGAAATCATTGGCTTTTACAAATTAAGAGAATTATTGGCACTTTAGTAATTAAAATTTTTACGGTGTTATATGCCAAATAAGCAGTTAAAAATTTGATAAAAACTTTGTTTTCTTGTCAAAAGTTTTTTCTTATAGAAAGCTTTGCAAATCTGAAAAAATACTTTATAGAGCTGGATCAGTTCAAGCAACTTTGAGTGTTTTGAGACGTTTGAGTGTAATTTCACTAAGATTAAAAATCTGAACAAGCATATTCAAAATTGTAGAAAAGAAGCTTATTTAAAGGAACTAACCGCTACCAAATTAAAAAAATTATTTCATGAAAAAGTTAAACTTTGCACTTGTAAAAATTTTATATGTTCTGAAATATTTAAAATTTAATTCAGGTTCCTTTATGCAATTGAAAGATCCTTAACGTAAGCTAGTTTTGCCAGAATAGAAATTTGTGCTCTCTTCCCCACCCCAAAAAATTTTACGAGCTTAAATTTCTTTAGTATTTTAAATACCAAAATATAAAACTGCTTCAAAAACAAAGTCAAGGGATGATAGCTTTATACGTCGATTATTGAAAATAAGTTTGAAGACATGTTAAGGGTTGAAAATTCATGCTTTTAATTTAAAAAACCGAAAATATTAAAGATGTAAATTTTCGACAAAAAATGTTCATGCTTTTCTTTTAGTATTTTCCTTCCTTTGCTGTTAGTGTTTGCAAAAGGCAAAATACATCGAAAATTAAAATGAATTTTCTTTTGTTCAAAAGATTTATTACCAGGCGACAATTCAGTTTAAAGTAAAATAATTTGGGTCACAAAATACTTAAATGATTTAACTTTGAAACCATATTTTCTAAATGATAATAAAGAGTGAAAAGAGTTTTTTCACTTCTAGAATAAATCTCTTAAGTTTTAATACTACTTTAAGTCTGTTATGGAAACATTAGAATCGAAGTATCTCACGTCGTAATTGAGGTAAAGCAAGCGCTTGTTTCACTGTTTGAAAAACTATATTAAGAAAAAAACTTCGGGCAGAAAACACAGAAATAAAAATTCTCGGAAAAATATTGTCTAAAATATAAAAACTCAAGTTTGCATATTATAAATATTTCCTAAAATAATTTTCAAATATAGCAAATGTATATAAGTTTTCGTGACTTTACACAAGTATACATTTGTTTTTTGTATAAGATATTTTTCAGTTTTACTTTGTTCCTCTTAACAAAATTTTCTTATTTCGCTAAAAATTTTAAACATTGTAATGGCTATAACAATAGCTATATTGTTTTTCTGAAATAAACTTTCATTGTCATTTAAGAGACGAAAACTCATTTTGTTCAGAAATGAGGTCAAAGTTTATTTTTTCAATAGATTAAGTTAACCGAAAACTTGTGTATAGTCTTATGCATCTGTAAAAAAAAATTTAAAAAATTTTCTGTTTACAATTGCGACAAGGATAAAGTTTGCTTTTTTAATTACATATTTTATACATTTATGTAATATTTGTCAATCGAAATACATATAGTCTTTTTTCAAAATTAAGCTAAACGAACAAATTTAATAAAAATTTAAACAGTTTAAATAAATAATAAACTTTGGAATTCACTTTATTTAGGTCCCGTGCTGTTTTAAAAGATACTTTACTTGGATGTAAAATAGTATGTTTCCTGCAATGGCAATTATTTAAACCCGTGAACAGCATTTATTAATTCCAGAAAAGACCTTTTCATTTGAAACTTCAAACATATCTCAGCTGTTTCAGTGTAAATTGAATTAAATCAAGTGCTAAGTACTGTTTGCTTAACCCATTTGATTGAAAGACTAATCCTAGATCGTGAGTCTTTCTTTAGAAGATTATAGACACAATGTCTGCGATTATAATGAGAGTGCTCAAGTGACATTCTTACCAGAAAAGAGGTTTAAAGTCCTTGCGACTGATTTTTAAATTATACTTATCTTTCAGCTTAATATACACGCGTTCTTATAAAAACTAATGCATAATGCAGATGTGCTATCAAAAGTGTTCCGAAAATCTATAGCAATACAGCCATCAAATTCTATAGATACTTTCAACAGTAGATTGAAACAAAATTTGGAGTAAAATATTACAAAAGCCGGATGCGGCAGAACTGCGGCAAATATACGGCATTACGTATGTTAGTAACGAAATCACATGTTAGAACTGAGTGGCTTGACAAAATTAAAAATAAATTAAAAGAAGCTAGCAGGCTCAACAACACAATATTTTCATGATATTTGCTTAAAAATTCAGTAGCTTTAAACCTAGCTTTCATTGCATATTTTTGTTACATTTTTTACATATATAATCATGTATAATCATAAAAATGACAATACAGATTTGTAAGGTTTAGCTATATCGATAACATGCAAACTTAAATTTAATTAAATCTGATAAAATTTGAAGCTACAGAATTTCAAGTTTTCAAAAGTCTGAAATGCTCTAAAATGAAATGTTAATAAGCATAAACTCATACAATTTTAGATAATTTCTCACTGTTTTAATTTTAGTTCAAAATTTAATTTTCAATTACGTATTTGATAAATTCAATTAAAATATTTGATAAAGTTGGAGACTAAAACTGCTGTAGAATAAGTTGCTATTGGCCAAATAAAAAAGACATTTTGTACTCCCAGCAACAAAATCTAGTAAGCTCGACAAAATTAAATCAAAAATAAAAATAGAAAGGTGGTAATGAAAATTTTAGTTGCTCGAGGTTAAGAAGGCAGTTTTTATCAAAACTACACCAGGCATTCTTACATAAACATTTTAAAACCAAAGTTTTACTCAAACTACGGAATTCTGCGGATATTTCAAGAATACATTTTACAAGAAAAATTCAATTTTAAACCTTCAACACTTTAATTCAGTAAAATCAAATTTGTTCAGCTAACATTTTCTTCAGAGTTAAAACCTCAGGCAGCAATGTTAACTTTTCTTAGTAGAATTTGAAATCTAATGAAATTTAGTGAATGGTTTAGCTATGACTGCATATTTATATTTAAAAAACACCATTATTTTAGACTGAAACATTTCAAAAATATAAACTAAAATAAGCAAGTTTTATCTGCGTGCTTCAAAAATATGTTCTTGTTTGAAGTTTTATTTCTAATTTCTAAGTGCAAAAGTGATTAGAAATTACTATACTTAGTCACTACTTTAAAATTTTTCAGAGTTTCCCTTTTTTCTTCTTTAGAGGTCAAGATTTAGTAAGATATGAGCTTTTAATCATTTTTTAAAATAGATTAAGCTAATTAAAAGGGGATCAAATCTTCCATTTTACAAAACAGATTTCTTACTTAAATAGTAACACAAAAGAATGTTGAATCAAAATGTTTTCAAAGAAACTCCAATTATTAATTCTCATAAAATGTCTTGTCAAAATGCTATTCAAACCTTAATTTTCATACTATAAAAGTAGACTATTCATACCTTAAAAGGAGGTCAAACAACTATATCAATATAATAGAGAACAAATGCAGAAATAGATTTCAAAAATGCATATTTTTAAAACATCTGCAAAATATGCTGCAATATTTATAAATCAAGAAAAGCTTTGAGAGAAATTATTTCAATATAGAAATATATCTTCCAAGTTTATCCGTATAACTAAATAAAATTCTATTAGAAAGTAAATGCTTTAAAAAAATTTCCACCAAGTATATTTAAAACAATATTCAATACTCATTTACTATTGTTTGAATTCAATAACACACTTTAAGAGTAATTTAATACATAATTTAAAAAAGACATATTTATGCTACAAATAAGAAGCTTTTACGAGACTTGTGAAAATTATTAAATTCCAGTTATCAATGTTTTCATAAAAGTCAAATTCTTAAAAACTTACAAGTTTACATTTTTCAAAGAACTTAATATTTTATAAAATCTCAATTAAATTACTTTTAATAAATTTTATTTTATAAGAAAAACTATTTGAGTAAAATAATTTAAGTTACTTCTGTAATAATGAACTTGTGCAGCGAAATTTATTTCATAAAATTTTAAGATCAGGAGAACTATTTATAAAATGAAGAACTAGTAGTCCTCGTTGACCAGTTAAAATTTTAAATACATTAATTCCCAAATTTAGCAAGAACAAAAAAATAAATTGCTCCGAAATAGTAGTATTTACATATGTTAAAAATGTAATTTCTTTCTTCAAAAAAAATATTTAAGTAAAAAGTGCTCGTTTAATATATAAGAGAAAGGAACCTCTTAAAAAATAACTGGTGCTTATAATAAAGACATTTTCTTTAAAAAAAAATTTTAAAAAAAAAAAGAGCAGAAAAAAAAATTTAAATAAAAATTATAATTACAAGATAAAATTGCTTACTTTACATTTGGAACAAAGTTCTAGTAATGGAATAGTTAATCATTTTTAAAACTCGTGTAACAATAGTATTAGTACAGTATTAGTTACAATTTTAGAAGCATAAAATTTAACTAAGTGGAGAAAAAAAAAATTGATACTCACTTTTATATGGAAAAAAGAGAAAAACTTTATAAGTCTCTTAAAACCATTAATAATATCGTCGAAATCCAAACTATGAATGTAGGGGTACTTAAAAATATGGTGCACGCACAATTTACAAATTATTTTGCGTTAAATTAAAACCTGCGAGCACGAGCCGGCCAGCGTCTCAAAATGATTCTCACCTTGCTTACATGCAACCTCCTTTTTTACGCTGAAGACCGAAATCCCCGCTTCTCTCTTTGATTCGCTGACTCAAGTTATTACGTCATTCCGTGAATTAAAATTTATCGGTCACGTAAAATATTGGTATCACTTCATTTCAAATTTTCCCTTTTTCTAGAATCGTTTGGATAAACTCTTTGTTTTAGGTGAAGATGGAATCGTTTGCAATTCATTTTTATTCTAAACTAGTCTTTATTTCTTTGAAGGGAACTTCTGTTCCAGTTTTAATAATCTCTTCGCATTTGGAGCTGTTTTTTTTAATTAATATTTTAGCTGTGGAAAATAGATAAAATTTTAAAATATTAAAAATGCATTTATTTTACGGAACATTGGTTTATTAAAAGCACAGTTTTCAAACGATTTCAGTTTTATCAGTGACATATTAAATAGTTCACGAAAGTTCATATATATTAAATAGTTCAGACATATTAAATAGTTCATAAGTACTCCAAAACAGGTACGCCAGTTTCTAAATAAATCAATACCGATATTTAAATAAATAGTTAAGGAAAAGCTGAGACATTTTTCAAAAATTTATGGTTTTTGGCCTAATAATCAGGACTGGGGATAGAGTGCTAGCCTCTGAATGAGGTGAGGCAGGTTCGAATCTCAACGGTAGCTGGTCGATACGAATTCTGCTCCGGGCTCGCACCAACCACAGTGCTGGAGCTTAATATCGTCAGTGGCAGACTGATCATGGGCTAGAGTCTCCTGGCTTTCGGGCTAAGAGATTTTTGTGTTTTTTTGCTCAGTGTAATGCATATGCGGGTTATTTCTATCAAAAACTTCTCCGCTAAAGCTAGTTTGTCCGAATGCTTGATCTAGGAATTCCCTTGTCTTCTGGGTTGAATTCAAAACTACAAGGCTACGGAGTTGAACATTGACAGTCATAAACTCAGAATAGGGTCGAATGTTCAACATCGATTATAAAATGAAAGAAAATAATAATTAGGTATACGTGAAGTTTGCCCCCTTCCCAATCGTAAGCTTCAACTGCCATCTTCAATTCACAGTGGAGGAGAGGAGTCTAATATATTGCCTTATGTGAAAGAAAAGACAAAATTTAAATTTAAATTTTCTTCTGTGGAATGCATTTAATTATTAACTATAGAATCCAATTTTTTATCATAGACTTTTTACTTGTAAGGATATTATAAATCTTAACTTGACGCCTTTGATAAGTTATTAAGTGTCCGTGTTACAAAATGCCACGTGATCTTTCGAGTTGTTGTCGGAAGTGACGATGCTGAGCCAAACACAAACGTTCTTATGTAAATGTATTAAAATCAAGATGCTACAAACCAAGTCTAAAGTAAAAATAAAAACAACAAAATTAAAGAAAAAAGAGATTACTAGATAACTCCAGGGCTGTGAAACCTGTGTTTATGTGATTAGGTAAATTCCCTTAAATTCTTTAACATCCCATGGAATTCTTTGCGATATGAAATTGCATCATATAGTAACTTTTGTTATTTTAAATGTGACGCTAAGCCAGATCCATAGTTTTAAAACTGGATGCGGGACGTAGATTTCGTGTTCTCACTATCACTGTTAAGAGCCTTTTACAAACCTTACATTATTACAGTCCATTACTTGCAGATTGTAGAATTAAGAAAGCTCTAAAATTATGAAACCATTTATGGAAAAACTTGCATCTTTAATTTATTATGAACTTGGAAATTCCAGATAGCGATATTCCATTTTAATCGGAAAATCTAATATTGGAAAGTTATAACAAGAATTAGTATAAATAAAAAATTTTTATTTGTTACTATTTAGATTAACCAATATACACCGAAGAGCCAGTACATTATGACCACCCTCCATCTTTAACAATGGGCTCGCCCAGGTTTTCATGGTTTCTCGCCCAGGAACAATGTTTTCATGGGACACATTAGGACCCATAATCCTCATAGAACAATCCCTGACGTCTGTAAGCTACTTGAACATAGTTGCAGACCAGGTTCACCCATTCATGGCAACAGTTTTTCCTGCGGGGGATGGTGTTTACCAACAGGATAATGCACCATGTCATAAGGGTCGAATCGTCATGGATTGGTTCGAGGAACATTCCAGTGACTTTCAAGTCATGTCTTGGCCCCCAAATTCACCTGACCTTAATCCAATAGAGCATTTGTGGTCCTACTTAGAAAACCAAATTCGTGCTGCCACGCTACCACCTCGAAATGTGAGGGAATTGCAGGTTCGTGAGCGCTTGGTACCAGATACCTCGGACTACCTATCAGCACCTTGTGGAATCAATGCCACGTTGGGTGCTAGCAGTTTTGAGGGATAAAGGTGGTCCTACATGTCATTAGCAGGGTGGTCATCATGTAATGGCTCTTCGGTGTAAACTAATTTTACTCGAAAAGTACTCATAAATGAAGGTTTTTTTCAGTATTTGACTCAGAAGCTCACTTGCCTTCTGATTCGTGTTTAAAGCTACGACGATACGGAAGTAAATGCTTATTGCCTCAAAACTGCTGCGTGGTTTAAGCAGTTCTTTAACATTAATTAGACAATATAAAAATGCCTAAACTTTACTCAGATTCAGTACACAAATATGCAGAGATCGAAGCTTCAAAATTTATATTGTGATTGCTTCTAAAGCAATTCTATTTTTTGTTTGGCACTGGACGTTGTGGACGTCCAATTTTTGAGGAGAATAAAATTAAAATGAACAATTACAATAGCTATTAAAATGTCATATTTGAAAAATAATTAAAAAAGAAAAATTCTATTTAGCTAAATGTCTAAAAAATTGCTATTTTTTCTGATTTCTTTGCTTGCTTTTAATTTAGCTAAATTTTAAGTCATGATAATTCATGAAAATTTTATTTTATTTGTAAATACATATACGTGGAACTTATATTGATGCAACTAATTTAAGTTGATTAATTTAATTAAGATTTAAATAAGGATAAATTTCAGAAATTGTCATACATTTGAAATATGTGAAATTCTTATCAGGAAAAATGAACACTGATCACACTTTCCTTATAGTCAAAAGTAACCCATAAATATTTAAGATGTGACTGCTCACACAATATTAAAACCGTGAATGGTTCTTTTTCCCATTCCATGCCTGTCGTGACTTTAATAACACAAATGCGATTGCTATAAAATCTTAACCCTCAAAGTGTTTGTTCAAGAGTTCTTTAACTTAGGATGACACTGAAACTTGCTAAATCAAATACAGGAAAAAAGGCCTATTTTGCTACGAAACGCTAACACGGAACTATCCGTTCCACGCTCGACAAATATTATTTCGCTGGGTGTGATATTCCGCAGTTTACATGTAAAATGAAAAAAGAAAAACCAAAAAGGAAATGAAATTCTGAAAACTCATTACTAGTTTTATTTTCTTAGTTATTAAATTTTAATACACTTATGGTAAATATTAAATTTGAAGGCTTATTACCATAATTGACCTTGAATTCTGAAAATTATGTTTTGTTTTATGTGTAAATTCATTTTTGTCGCGCAACAACAACAACAACTTAGTTAAAGCAAGCTTGCAACATCGCGAAAATGGTTAAAACTTTAATATCACTTTAATATTATTGATTTTTAATGCACTGCTGGACACTTGACAATTGTGGTTAGTTTTAATTTGATCAGAGTGGCCAATTTTTTTTTATTACGACAATTGCTTACAATAGCTCATTCTAATAATTAATATCGTATGCAAGATGCACCGAAGTCATCCCTTTTGCATGCACTATTAAAATCCTTGTTAAGCCTATATAGCTATACATTGAATTACATACATATGTCATTTTGACCCATGGGTAGCCAGGGTTAAAATTGAAGTCGAGGTAGCTTAAATATTAAGGGTTTACAAATTAATATTCAAGTAAGGAAAAACAGAACTTGATTGAAATCGAATGAATCGCAGCCGGGGAATAAAAGACTGAAAATCTTTCTCGTCAGTGTTTTTAATTTTTAGCACTTGAGTAGGGCTTATAAGCTTTTGAGGTGAACTCATAAATCTGATTGATTCGAATAGATTGGGCCTTTCTTGCCAAGTAGTAGCGCCGCTCCACCAAACGCTCAGTAGAATGGAGGTAGCTAGTTCGAATCCAGCCATAGTCTTGTATGTATTTGATGTTTATTGTCCTTTCTCTAAATTATACTATATCTACTTCAACTTAAAATTAGGGCCGGGATAGCCTGGTTAGTAGAGTGTTGGGCCCATGTCCGAGAGGCAGTGAGTTCAATCCCCACCGGCAGCAGACTTATCGTGTACAAAATGTGACCGGTACACGCTAAATCTGTTTGGGTCACAAAGTCTTGCAAGTTCCCATACAAATCAATACCTCTGGGGGTACTGGATTGGAGATTGACCGTACTCTAGTTCAGATCAAAATTACGATTTCTGCGGATGAATTTATTGTGTGTGAATATGCCCTTCCTGTAAAACGGATGCATGTAGTCTCCGGATCATCCTCAGGGATGTTTCCCAGTCCGTTACCCAAAAACCCATAGTGTGGCATAAATAAAATATTAACTACAAGTCAACTTAAGAGTTTATAAGCCGCTCTTTGCCTTGAGCACTACAGTTTGCACATGCACGTGTATGTATAAATATGCGACTAAATAAGCAATAAATATTTCCAACTAGCCAAGGACATAATCTATTCCTTAAACACTTAAAAACTCAATGTTAAAATATGATCTTAAAAGTATAACTATTTTTTTTTCTTTTGGGGGCAGAGTCATGATCTTTCCAAAAAAGAATTCTGGGCAACGCTTCTTGATTGTGCATTAATGCTATAACAATAATGAAAAACGGATTTCGTGAGAGAAGATTTCCTTCTTAAACAAATACCAAAAAAGAAGGAATATTTTACTAAATTATGCAGTGATAATTGCACGAAGTGGTTTTTAAATGCATTACAGCTATCTTTATTTAACCAGGCAATGGTTATTGTTAAATTATCAATTTTAGATCAGATCCCATTTTTCCATGTGAAACCAAATAGGTCTTTTGATAAGATTTCTTCCGCCTGATTCAACATCACTGATTGACTTATAACAAAATACACTAAGGCTTCGGGGTGGCTTTCTGGTTCATATTCCAACAGAAAATGCCATGAGTTCTTCTCCACGAAATCACTAAAAAAACTTAGCTGTTGACAGGTGATAAGTCTTTACGGCAAGTTTGTATAAAAAAGAATTCTGCATTAACATTTCCTAATTTCCTACGAAAAAATTGCTCTTAAAGTCTCTAATTTCACTTCCCTTTAAAACTTTGCCTAAGCCTGCTTCATGACAAAAGGAAAAAACTAAAAATCAAATCAGGTAGTCTAACAATTAAGAGTTCAAAATCTGTCAATATTTTCGCAAGAGAATAGGTTTTTTTTCAAATACAGGACAATTAAATGATACTTTTAAAAAAATAGCTGCACAGTTGTGGAAATATATCGGAAGGCAATAAAATTCTTATCCACTTTAAATCAGAGCTACCAATATGGAAAAGCAATCAATAAAAAACATTCATTAATCAGATCCTTTCGATTACTGTATATTATCATGTCCAATAACCTTCCATTCATTTAGATATGGGTTTGGGAAGTATTCAGGGCTGCTTTGATTACATTAAATTTGAGATGATATGAAAAGAAAGTTAATGAGTTGTTTATACTTTAGAATGAGACGTGCGTGCACCTTACATCTTCAGAAAGTGCACATTTCAATTTATCATCCCTTTTTGAAGCAGAGAAATGAACAGTGTGATTAGTTGGAATTATCGGTTTTTCATTCAATTTACTTCTTTTATATGGATTGATTTTTTGAAATATTTATTTTGTATTACTTTTTATGATTTTCTTCCTTTAAAAGGAGCATTGAAAAATATATAATTGGAAAATTAATTTCGAAACTAATTTATATCTTACTATCTAGACATTCAATCTTAAACCTAGTTTTATTTCAGAATGCAGTGACCATATTCTAAATTAGGCATTTGGTTCATAATATAAAAGGTTTCATTTATCTAGAAAAAACATAAAAAATACTTTTGATACAAAAAAACGCATAAAACTTTCAATACAATCCTGACTTCCACACGCAATGGTAAAGCGCTTAAATCCAAAATGAAAAAAAAAATCCGAATAAAAATTTCTTTAGAATAGACTAGCTGAGAGTCATTAACTTATTATAAACTCTAATTAAACTCTCTAATTAAAAACGTATTAATTTAAATAATTACTTTTATTGTAATAACTTATTTTCATCGCTAACATCAAGTAATTAGTAACATAACCTTACGTCAATCAAATTGAAAAGATTATCATAACATTCTTGAGATAGAATAAGTCTCGTTCGAAAAGTTCATAATTTATGCTGTCAGAGGTTTCTGATAAAGGGCTAATTGTAAAGAACGTTCAAAAAATTGAAAGAAAAAAAATAAAGCTTTTGACTCAACTTAACAAGAGTTATTGAAATAAGATGACAGGAATAATTATCCAAGAATTTAAAGAATAAACCAGACATCTTATTACAATAAAAAGCTGACTCAACGAGGTAACTTAGGAAAAAGATGTTTGTCCTACTTTTAAGCAAGTTTAGTTTTAAAAATAGTAATAAATTTGATTTCTAAATTGAATTTTAAAAAGAATGTTTGCTAAAAAATAAATAAATTTCAAATAAATCACTTTAATTAACTAGAAAATAAATAAACTTCAAAATAAATAAACACATTATTTTACCCGGAATAAAATATTATATGTCGTTAAATAGTCAAAACAAATGTTTAATACTGTAAATTTCAATAAGGATCTTTTGAAAGTTTTTAGGATTAAATAAAGGACTTCTTGTAGTTTTTCGTAAATTAAATTCGAAAATTTCTATGTATTTCTTTTTAAATAAGATCTTTTGAGAGCCCTCAGAATTGAACTCAAAACTTCATGCAGTGTTTCGTAAATTTACATGAACTATTTCGTAGATTTCTATTCATATTTTTATTGAATAGGATCTTTTAAGGGAACTTAGGAATAAAGTCAACATATAATGAAGTGCTGCGTTAGGTTTCATGCTGCGTTACGTAAATTTATGCATATTTCTAGTCAAATAAGAACTTTTGATTGTTCTCAGAATTGAACTCAGGACTTCATGCAGTGTTTCATAAATTTACATGAACTATTTCGCAAATTTCTATACATATTTTTATTGAATAGGATCTTTTGAAGGAATTTAGGATTGAACTTAATATTTAATGAAGAGCTACATTAAATTTTATGTTGCGTTACGTAAATTTATGTATATTTCTATTCAAATAGGAACTTTTGATTGTCCTCAGGATTGAACTCAGGACTTCAGGTTCTCATCAATGTTGAGACATACTCTAGTGTATCATCACAGGGTGATAACAAATACAGTGTGCCAAAAATATAAGATATCACCATAAATATAATTTATAGAAGAATAACTTATATTTTAATTATCAGATTGTTACTTACTGAATGCATATCTCGATATTCAAAGGGGTTGATTTCAAATATGCTAAACAATAAAAGATAGCCATTAATTAAGTTACACAAAAAATATATTTTCTTAAATAAAAACATTTTTTCTTAAATAAAAATTCCCTATGACCAATTCGGTTTTTCGACCATTAAAAGGTAAAAGAATTTGAATATAACCAGTCTGAAAAATGTAGTCCTTGTTATTTAGTCAGGAGAGTGACAAAAATTTGTGACTTTTTATGATAATTAATTTTTTTTAGGCATTTACCTATATATCGCTAAGGGTTATAGTCGAAAACCTTTTGCACACAATTATAAAATTTATTTGTTCAAACATAATTCCATGCTGAAATATGATTCTTAACAATTATTTATAATTTTTTATTATTTTACTTATTAATGAATGAAAATATATTAATTATAAAGTAGCATAAAACTTTCAAATTTTTCAAACTATGTAATTTTATATGATAAAATTTGAAAGAAATCAGTCAAATATAATTTTTGAATTTTTAAAATTTAAAAAACTGCATTTTAAAATTTTTTATTATAAATTTATGTGATAAAATTTGAAAGAAATCAGTCAAATATAATTCTTGAATTTTTAAAATTTTAAAAAGCTGCATTTTAAAATTTTTTATTTTGTTTATTCCATACGAGATTATGTCCCCACCCAAATCTGTTCATGCAAAGTTTAAAAAATCTTCGACTGGAGGCCGGGGTTTATTTCTGAAATATCTACGAAAAGAATACAGAAAAAAATGAATTTTAAGAGTTTTCCTGTAAAAAAAGTTATGAGGCAATATTTTTAATGATATACATAATTGCTAATTAATATTGTAATTGTATTTGTTTTAGGTTGAGATTTAAAATCGGAATCAGATTAGTGAAATGCGTGAAAAATAAAATACAGAACTGTATTTGTTTAGATGCATAATCCCTGTGTGTTCTAAACTCGAAAATAAGTCTATTACAGATTTTAAAAAAATGGTTTTATTAAATAAAAAGTGTGGTAGTTTAAATATGGTTTGAAACTATGATTTTGAAAGGTTTTAAATAATAAAAGGGCCGAACGGCCTGTGTGGGGGTCAGAGAATTGGCCTTGCAGCAGAAAGGTTCTGGGTTCGAATCCCGGGCAAGGCATGGATGCTCCTTCCTTCTCTGTACTAATTGTCCTTACTATGGCAGCAACAATGGCCCACCAAATATGGCTCCCCTGAAAGAGTGGCCAACAAATCTGTCCTTCAGATGCTTGTACGACGAAAAGGTCATTCTCCAGGTGTGCATTGGAAAAAATAATAACAAATAATAATTGAAAAGTGAAGAATACTTTAAATTTTATTTAAATTCCGGTAAATATATCTGTAAATCCACATGTAATATCATTTCTCAATCACATCTCCTAAAGTGATAGAAACGCTTCTAAGATAGATTTTTTTATAAAAATTGAAGAAAAAAAAAGTCTATTTCCATTAAAGCTAATCAAAAACATTGTACAATGACATATGTAGTTTTTTTTTTTTCCTATAAAAGCACTAATTACATTTTGCCTTAAATTTACTCATATAACCTCCATATATATCCAATACTTTAGCACAAATTAGTACAAATTTAGCACATAATATTTTAAGTTTTTTTTTGTCCGTGTGTCTTAATAAAGATATAATCGAATTTACCCTAGTTGTTTTAGTTTCTAATTACAATTAAAAATTATAAGAAAGAATTCAATTTAAATAACCTTTTGAGCAGTTTCATAGCATATGGATATCTCATTATTTGAGTCTAGAGCAATTTATTTCATGGTTAAATTGAGAAATAATGCATGATAAAAAATTTTTAATAATATGCAACAACAAAAAATGCTAAAAATAAAAATTAATAATTTTTTTATTTTTGTGCAATAGAAAATGATTATGTATTGAATTCTAATTGAGACTATTTTAAAATAATTCAATTTTCAATAAAGTTACAAAATTTTATATTTGAAATAAAAGTTAAGATTTTTGTTTAAAAAATGTTTCAATAACGTTTTATGGAATTGGAAAATTGAATTTGGCTATTAATCCCAAAATATATGAAGAATATATGAGATAAAAATTGCGAAAATTTGAATTTCCAAATTTGAGAAAATAATTCCATTCTTTTTATTCAGATTTTGCTGGTGGAAAGAAAAAATAATTAAACGAAGAAGCAATGAATAGTTTCTTTAGCGACATTTAACAAACGAAAATGACGAGCTAACTCAATTCTCCTGCTCGGAATTCAAGCATCTTATAAAACATTACGTAATTTTTAAGAATTTTACTTTCTCCGACAAAATAGTATCATGAACATCAACCATACCCCTTTTAGTTCCAAAGATCTCAACAATGAAAAGTGAAATTTTGACCCGCAATGAATCTCCATCGACCCTGACACACAGGAAAGCGACCGTGCCCCGCAGCATCTGGAAGTTCATCAAGCATCTCATTGTAAGTTCAAGGGCTGACCTGGTTCAATCTCGAGTCTGAGGAGGAATCCTAACTTATTAAGAGTTGATTATTTGTTTGGGTTTTTGCTTTTACCTATCGTCAATTTGGTAATCATTATGAAACAGGTGAAGGTGATGTTTACTTGCTTGGTGAATCGAAATCGAAGTGGACAGTCTTCTTTCAAAGACATTCCAATTAAATTGTGTCACTAGAAACTTGTATTATCGTCTCTATTGTCAAAATGTAAACAGAGAGTTTAGTGGCTTAGCAAATTAACTTCTTAAAAATGCTTTTTTCTTAGCATATAGATCAAAAAGTGTATTTAAACTTGACGGAAATATAAGGATAAGCCTATTTGGAGTAGTTTTGAACATTGCTTAAAAGAGCGTTTATGAATGAAGAACATCTCGATTTCTTAGCAAATTAACTACCTAATAATGCTTTCTTCATAGTATACAGATCAAAAAGTGCAATTGAAAGTCAGAGGTAATATAAGTATAAGACACATTTGACGGAGTTTTGCACAATGTTAATGAGAATGTTTTTGATGAAGACTATCTCCATTTATTTTATTTTATAACCGTCTTTGAACAGCAGACCCAAATTTTTAGTATAGAACTACTAATGTACAACTCGGTAGTCTTGTAATTTTGAACCCAATCCAGAAGACAAGGGAATTCCTGGATCAAGTACTGGGAGAAATTCAGCCATCACTGGGATTCGAACCTTGTCACCTCATTGGGAGGCAAGTGCTCAATCCCCTGAGCCAGCACGACTATCTCGATTTATTAGGGGGCTAACTTCTTAATGATACTTTTTTCATAGTATGTAGATTAAAAAGTGCAATTAAAACTTGGGGGCAGCAAAATGATAAGCCACATTTGGAAGAGTTTTGAATATTGTTTAAAAGAGCGCTTATGATGGAGAACATCTATCTCAATTTTCATGCAGGAAATGAAATGTTTCTGAGTGTTATGTTGCATTGGATAAATATAGTGAGATGGATATGGCTAGAATTCCAGAAATTCTTAAATAAGTACCTATCTGGACCCTATAGATATTGCAGAACAATTTGATGTCAAAAAATTACCTTTGACTTATTACTATTACTTTGACTTATTAACTTATTACTATGAACTGCTAACATTTTACAAAACATTTAAAATAATGAATGATGAAAAAATACGCAGCATTTCTATACGTAAAATCAAAGTAAGTAGAATGACAAGTAAATAAGCAAAACAATTAAAGTACCCACCTTTTCGAAGCGAAATTTAACGAAAAGAACATTTCATTTATATATATATATATATGTATATATATATTTTAAACTATGAACTTTTCTTTTTCAAAAACGGTTTGAGTTTTATTTCTATGTCAAGTAGAACAGAAGTTAAGATGATTAAAAAAAATATCCATGTTTGTAATTAAATTGATTACTTTTTTTCCATCACAAAAATAATTTTTTGGTTTATTTTAAATGCTATTTCTCAAAATATTTTTACTTCAAATTATTCAAAATTTTACATGAATTTGTTCTTTTTTTATTTTTTTATTTTTATTTTTTTAATCACGGCAGGCACTGAACTTTCGTTCTTCGCCTTAGAAGTTGCCGGAAGTGTTGCTCATTTATCGTTACCCAGTGAGCACCTGTGCACCAAAGTCACGGAGGCGAACAACATTACCCACGCCACACTGCCACAAATACCCGTTCATAGGGTGGGCCACATTCATACAATGAATTTATTCTACACTTATGTCCAGGAAATAAACTACAGACCAGTGGACTAAACTATTATTTTACATTTTACATCTAAAAGAAACATAATTAATTGTAGTTTTTTACTTTTTTTGCCAATTAAGTTTCAACATTTGCTATAAAATATTTCAATCTAATGTTTAGTCTATTCCCTAAGTGGAATTTTTATGAGTACTAGTGGGCTGAGCCCCCTGCTCGCTAACGCTCGCCAACCCCCGAAAATTGCTACGCAATCTTATATGGTTTGCTTCGCTCGCTACTAACTTAGGTACATTGCAAATGCACAAAATTCTAAGAATTCAAAACAATCATTCAAATCCATATAACAACTTTTTTTTAAAAAAATTACATTATTTTGGTAAATAAATTTGAATTCAAATAAATGACATGTAATTCGTTAAACCTATTAGAAATGTGCTATAGTATAATTCGTGATATAAATCAAAATTCGTCATATCTAAATTCGCGAAAAAAAGCGCTCTCGACAAAATACTAAAATAGAGATCTATCGACAAAGACTACTCACTTCTGCCCAGCTTAATAGTATGAGATTGCCGCAGCTGATAATGCTCTCTCCGGTTATTTCAGTTTCCGTTTTTAAAAGCGCTCTGTGTTGAGCCACCTCAGCTAGATTTGACATGTGACATTTTTAGCGGCAATCATTGGTCGATTTCCTAGCGTTGCCATTCGGGGAGTTGTAATGAGGCTTTTTTTCGTCGCCGTGTAAGAGAAATATATATATAGATTATAAAGCAAGAGTAATGAAAAAATAATAATTTTAACTATGTTATGTTATTTTGAAAAAAGGTCAATTTTGGTCTCAGATTTCCCCCATAATTTTTTTTTTAAATTTTTGGTCATATTTTTCATATTCATACATACTTGGTCATATTTTTTTATATTGGTTCTCTTTGAATTTAATGCAGCTTTTAATTTCATCAAAAATTTCTTAATATTCATAAAATGTTTCGATTACAAAAAATAATTAACGATTTTAAGATTTTTATCGTTTTTAAAATGGTTTTGCTTCAGAATACATGATTGGGACCCCTGACTGTAACTTTCTCCATAAGTTTACGTAAAAAAATCAAATGTATTGTTTAAAGTAGTTAAACTTGATTTCCAAAATAAAATATTAGTTAAAAAATACTAATTTTAAATAACATACTCAACAAACTAGGTGTTGATACGCCGATATTTAATATGTTTAATCATTGATTATCTAGCCTATTGCTATGCTCCTTTTTTCATTCATTTACAAGCTGTATTAAAAATTTCAATAGTAACGCACTGTCCAAAAAATTTCAAATAATGGTTGCCATTATACAGCTAAAGCTCATATCCTATCTCTCCATAGACTAACATATGTTTATAAACCTACAATAAGAGATTGAAATGTTTTAGAAAGTAAGTGCTGTTTCTTGTAAATCACTCAGATAAAGTATCAACAAATTCGCAACGAAAAGAAAACAAAATATCCAAATGAAATATTTCAATATGCCCATCACGTGCCTGAAATACTACTATTATCTGATAAATGCTATGAATTACTACGATTATCTGATAAAATAACTCTTATTATGAACTCAAAACTATTCATGAGTTGTAATAGTATGCATACCAAAATCTAATAATCTTACATCAGTTATTCACATTCTACTGATTTTTTTTCTCGCAAAAATTTAAAAAATACTTTCACGTAAAAATATAGATATAATTCAGGTTGCGCTCTACTTTTTAGCGTTTTCTTTTCTTACGAAGTATTAAAAGTGAAATTACAACATGCGGAATTTTTATGATACTTCTCATATTAATATCCTTTCTATGAATGGTCACTTTCACCCAGTGACCCAACCACCTTGACTCCTGTGATCGTGACCCACAAGAGTGGTTGACCCATATATTACGGCAACAGTGATGTAATGCTATATAAATTCAAGGTGGACAAGACACTTATAATTATGAGAATGTATCTATAATACTGTTGTTTTGCGAAGGAAGATCGGTCAAGGATTGAAAGTGAATGCAATCTTTAGATGAATTTTCAGTGACCAAAAGGTGACAGAGTAAACTGTAGTCGATAACAAATATTACGTAAATTAGGTCATAAGATTTCATTTTATGTAATATTATACTTAACTTTTACCAAATGATTGTCTGATTTTAGTATCTTATTTGTATCGTTTGATTATTATAGTCAGGTTTCTTATTTATACCGTATTGATATTTTGATTTGGGTTTCATATTTGATCCGTAATGGTGATTTGGTTTTAGTTTCTTATATGTAACGTAATGATATTGTAGTATGAAGGAAGATGAAAGTGAAAGTGATGATTTGATGAAATTTTGGTGACCAAAAGGTGACAGAGTAAACTGTAATCGGTAATAAAGAAGTATTACATAAATGAGGCCATAATATTTTAATTTATACAATATAATATTGTACTGAATTTAGACCAATTGATTGTCCGGTTTTAGTATTTTAAGTGTACCTTTTAAGTGCTATAGTCAGGTTTCTCATTTAGACAGTAATGATATTTTGATTTGGGTTTCATATTTCTTCCTTAATGGTGGTTAGATTTTAGTTTCCTGTATGTACCACATTGATTGACTGAGAAGTGAGATCGGTAAAGGGTTGAAAGTGAAAGTGATCTTTTGATGAAATTTTGCTGACCAAAAGATGACAGAGTGCACTGTTATCGATAATAAAGAAGTATTACATAAATGAGGTCATAATATTTTATTTTATATAATATAATATTGTGCTTAATTTAAACCAAATGATTGTCTGATTTTAGTATTTTAAGTGTACCTTTTAAGTGCCATAGTCAGGTTTCTCATTTAGACCGCAATGATATTTTAATTTGGGTTTTATATTTTTTCCGTAATGGTGGTATGATTTAGGTTTGATGTACCATACTGATTGATCAATGTAGAAAATTCTCATAATTAATTATCATAAACATAAAAAAAAACAATACTATCACAAATAATGATATTTACTATTACTTAGTACTATTTCTCCTAAATACAAACAAAAGTAAAATAAATAACGACAAAAGAGTTTGGTTTTTACTCTACTAAAAATATATGCATCAATTGCAATAAATAAATATCAATAAATTGCAATTTTTCTACAAAATTTAAGTATTTTTTTTTTTTTTTGAAATTATTCTGCAGTCAACTGTAGATTTTCTGTAGAGCAATTTTAACTTTAAAAATTCTGCAGTTATTTTGTAGCTAATATGAAGTAATTTTAAAGTAATTTATTTCAAGTTTTTTTTTTCTATTTTCTACAAAACTAATGCAGTTTATGAGAAATCACTTTAAAATCAGATATGTAAAAAATAATGAAACTTTAAATCCACGATTATAGTGCAGTAAATTTGAAGTAAATGTACAATCATTGATTCAAAAATATATTTTCTGATGTATCTGCATCAAAATTACAGCTATTTTGTATTGTTGTAAAAGTGAGAGTTAAAGAGCTTTTCGGCAATCAAACAGATTTTGATGACTTAAAATTCACTTTCCTTTTTTTTAGTTCTTCAACTTTTCATAACGTTTTATTCCTTGGTTATATATTAATTTCTGATTGTTAATTTCTCATATTTTGATAAGGATACTTAACATATATATTAAGGACGATGGTAATGTAAACTATCCATATTTAATGAACAAAAATAAATAAAGAACGTAATTGACATGATTGTAATTATTTTATAATTCTGAATCATTGAAAAATTTTTAAGCAAGTTCTTTTTACGCAATTTAATTATTTTAAAATCTGCTTAAAATTCGATATTTAAATATTCTTAGAATTCTATTCCGTTCCGTAACTGTTTGGTAAAAAAATCAAATATTTTTAGCTGATTCATATTTTTAATTGCTAATTGTAAAGAAAAACTTTACACGTCTGTATTATAAAATTATTTAAAGAGGAAATTTATTTTGGAATGTTCGAATAAACAATCTGCAAATATAAACAAAATCAGTGTATAAAAGAACTTTCCAAACGATTACTGGTTTTGAAAACGATTATGGAACAGTTGTTTTATTCTTTTATCATGATTTTATTCTGAATGCTTTTTTGAATTAGGAACGAATATTGTTTTTAAATTTTAAAAATACATTTCATTAGTAATAATGACTTAAACATGATTTTAAAAAGTTACGCAGCAGTAAAATAATGATTGTTGCTGAACGTGGTTGCTTCTGAAAGACCTAAAAATTAACCGTATCTTCGATTGTTCCTTTCTCTTTCTTTTTTTTTTTTTTTTTTTTTTTTTTTTTTTTTTTTTTTTTTNTGTACCTTTTAAGTGCCATAGTCAGGTTTCTCATTTAGATAGTAATAATATTTTGATTTGGGTTTTATATTTGTTCCGTAATAGTGGTTTGATTTAGGTTTGATGTACCATACTGATTGACCAATGTAGAAAGTTCTCATAATTAATTATCACAAACATTAAAAAAAACAATACTAACACAAATGATGATATTTACTATTACTTAGTACTATTTCGCCAAAATACTAACAAAAATAAAACAACTAACAACAAAATACTTTGCTTTTTACTCAACTAAAAATATATGCATAATAAATTGCAATAAATAAATATCAATAAATTGAAATTTTTCTACAGAATTTAAGTATTTTCTTAATTATTTTACAGTCAACTGTAGATTTTCTGTAGAGCAATTTAAACTTTAAAAAAATACTGCAGTTATTTTGCAGCTGGTGTGAAGTACAGCAATTTACTTCGAATTTTTTTTTCTCCATTTTCTACAAAATTACTGCAGTTTATGCGAAATCACTTTAAAATCAGATGTTTAAAAAATAATGAAACTTTAAGTGCACGATTAAACTGCAATAAATTTGAAGTAAATGTACAATCATTGATTCGATTCAGTAGTATATTTTCTGATGTATCTGCATTAAAATTATCTGTTATTTTGTATTGTTGTTAAAGTGAGAGTGAGAAAGCTTTCCGGCAATCAAGCAGATTCTGAATGACTTCAAACTCACTTTTCTTTTTTTTTTTTTTTTAATCCTTCACCTTTTCATGAAATTTTTTTCCTTGGTTATATATTAATTTCTGATTGTTAATATGTTATATTTTGGTGAGGATACTTAACATATATATATGATGGGTGATGATAGCTTAAACTATCCACATTTATTAAGCAAAATTAAATAAATTACATAATTGACATGATTGCAATTATTTTATAATTCTGAAGTATTGAAAAATTTCTAAGAAAGTTCTTTTTACACAATTTAATTATTTTAAAATCTGCTTAAAATTAGATATTTAAGTATTCTTATAATTCTATTCTGTTCCGTAACTATTCTGTTTGGTAAAAAAAAATCAAAGAGTTTTAGCTGATTCATATTTTTAATTGCTAATTGTAAAGAAAAAGTTCACATGTACCTATATAAAAAAATTTAAAGAGGAAATTTATTTTGGAATGTTCGAATAAACTTTTTGCAAATCTAAGCAAAACCAGTTTATAAAAGAACTTTCCAAACGATTGCTGGTTTTAAAAACGATTATGGAACAGTTTATCATGATTTTATTCTTAATGCTTTTTTAAATTCGAAAACCAATATTGTCTTTAAATTTTAAAAATACATTTCATTAGTAATAATGACTTAAACATAATTTTAAAAAGTTACGCAGCAGTAAAATAATGATTGTTGCCGAACGTGATTGCTTCTAAAAGATCTAAAAATTAACCGAATCTTCGATATTTCTTCTTTTCTGTTTTTTTTTTTTTTTTTTTTTTTTTTTTTTTTTTTTTTTTTTTTTTTTAGATGCGTACAAATTTTTTGCAAAATCATGAAACAATTTTCCTTTTTTTATTTTCATTTTGACTTACGTTTTCAAATGCTCTTACTCCATACAAATTCTAAGCCAATCAATCAACCAATTCCGATTTCTTTATTGATCAGCTAATTTTCTTTCTCTTGAGATTATTTTTTCGCAACATGCAGCTGAATACAGATGTTACAAAAGCAACTGAATACAGCTGTACTTAAATTCATGCCTTTTGGATTCCTATTAATCGAAGCATATTTGTTGAAATAGTTTTTAGGATAGATATTTAAAAATGAAATCAAAACATGTTAAGAAATATTTTCATATAAAATGATGATCAACAAGTTCTTTTAGTTTCGTCAAGTTTTAACAAACATGTTTGAGCATGCTTTTGCTTTATGGAACACACTGAACTGATGAAAACGTAAAGTTTTTAAACGCAAGTACCTAGTATTAATTAATTTACTTGCTCATTTATGTGATCTACAATACTTGACCAAAGTTTCTATTATTGTAGACATTCACAGCCACTTGCACTCATAACAACTTAGTCATAATAATTTCTCTCTCACACAATTGTGCATTCTCCTCCATATCTACAATTGAAAAATATGAATGAACGATTTCAAGTCGCAGGAAAAATTAAAAATTATCCTTAGTGATTTCGTTTTTTCGATTACGAACTAGATTACTCGATTACGAACTAGAGAGTAAGGCACATCATAAATTACAACCCGTGACTAGAAATATCGACACTTCCGTGATTTATGCAACCCTGAGCGCACGCTTCTGTGATTGCTACTAAGATGGATACACCTCCTAGAAGAAAGAAGGCCTCCGCACTGGTTACCATAAACAATAAATCCAATCCTTTAGTTGTCTGAACATATTGGCATATTTGGTATTTTCAACCACTGCGCAGTTTAGTTGACCGAATGTTGTGACATCATTCTTATTTCCATCACTGCACAGTTTTAGTTCGTTACGTCGGACTACTACATTGTTTTGTACAGAGGCTTTCTTTCTTCTACGTGGTGTTGTTCCAGCGTTTCTGTCATACCTGATAGGTTTGGAGATTGTTTAGAAATGGGACCCGCAAACGTCCCTTTTTGTTCCATTTTGTATTTCTTGTTTATCATAACTAACTTTAAATTGCCCTAGTAAATATTTTATTTTATTCATTCTCGTATCTTACTGCTAATTTTTCAGATTTTAATGCAACGTAAAAAAAAAAAATTCTATTAGGAGAGATTCGGACAGTTGACGAAAGAAATTTTGATTGTTTAAGAGTTGCAGTCGGTTGAGGAAAAAGTTTTCCGCAAAACTTCAGAAAATAAATTTTTTATCGTGAAGTTAACGACTATGCCCAAAGGCCCAAGACCTTGTTAACCCAGAAGCTGATGTAAAACAATTGAGCGTGTTATATTAATACTGATAGACAGCACCAATAATTTGCGTTCATTATAAAATCTTAATTTTTTCAAGTAAATTAAACATTTTTATCTTACCCAATTTATATTTAAAAACTTATATCTTAATTGTTTTACATCATCTTATATCTTAATTTAACCTTATATCTTAATTTTTTCAAGTAAATTAAACATTTTTATCTTGCCCAATTTATATTTAAAAAATTGGTCAAATTGCCCCAATCTTTTTCAGAAGCTAGAAAACTTTTAAAGGACAGTTAGTTAAAAGCAGTTTGTTAGCTATTTTGTTGAACTCATTTAGTAAAAAAAAATCTTTCTTAACTAGCAATAAAAACATCATAAAAAATAACTATATTTATTTAACAAAATAAGGACTTTAGGTCACTACTATGAAATTAGGTACTAGAAGATAATAGAAAAGTTGTTATGCATGAATTCCGGTTTCATTAGAGACAATTTTAAAAACTAATTTTAAACCTTATCAAATCAGCGAGTAGTAATTGATTTAATCGAAGGGTTAGCGTCAGTAAAGGCTATGAGGTCATATTCCTAAATAAGAGTTTATATTTCCAATTGTTTAAAATAATAACAAAGACTTTAATTTTAATATAAGTTTTTCCTTCATAAAATAGAAGCTCGTATTTATTTTATTTGAATTGGAAGTTTAAATCATTATACGTTTATCCATTATAATTTTTATTTTAAAATCCTATTATATATGTATTACTAAATCCATTGTCACCATTATCGTGCCGTTAATTAATTTTGAATTATTTTGAATACTCGGGGGTTTTATTTTTACAGGATGTAACTAGCGTACAGGATGATCTGTATAAAACTTCTCCTTGTTACTGTTGAACTAAACATTGTAGAATTCTGTAGTCACGAATCACTTTGTTATGTGATTACCAAGCTATGTCACGAGTCACGTAATTGGCAAAAAATAGAAATAAAGCACATATTGTTTTATTCTAATCCAAATTTTTCAAGAAACGTTGGCAACGCGTACATATTCCCGCATCTGTAATACCATGTGATACCGATGCATCTGATAATTACATTTTTCGCTTGCCAGGAATGTACTATTTGTGAGTTTAAATGGAAATGCATTATGTGAACCATCAGTGCATAACCGTGTGGCTGTTTAGTGATAACGGGAAATTCATTCAGTGCATTTCAATTAATTAATACTTTCCCTTAAGCATTAAAAAAATTGTTAGTTTTTTTAAGTTACTGAATCAAAACAGGGGTCTCCTGGTGATTTAGCTACATAAAAAAGGAATCTGCATACATATTCCGTTTTAAATATAAATCAGATTACATTAAATATCAATCAGATTACATTTAATTCAGATCAGATAATGCACATCATTATATCAGATTTTACATATAAATCAAATAAAATGATGACCCATCCGTGGTTATCAACAGCATATAAAAATTTCTTTACCCCTGATTTAAAGATATTTAAAGTAATTTCTATTTAGCATGTTTTCTTAACATTTTCTCAGCTATTATTACTTTTAACCAAATTAAAGGCTTAAATCTAAAATCTATATATCTTCATTATTAAGCTATTTCATCGTATTATCTTTTTTACCTAACACTTTATGGTAAAACATATTTAAATCGCTGTCTAACTTTGCAAACGTTTTATCATTACTGAACAGTAAAAAACAACATTTACTTTTATTCTAAGCTATATGTAAAACTGTGTCTAATTAACATATAACATGCGCATTCGAGTGTAAAACAAGCTCAATTAAAATAATGAATATAAAATTGCAAAACATTATTAGAAATTAATTTTTTTAATAATCTTTTGGTTGAAATACAAAAAAACGAGTTTTCATAGTAACCAAAAATTAAATCGAAATTTAAAAAGGAAATGCGTGAGTGAATTTATAATGGTAACCCAGACAAAACAATAAGGCTTAAATTTTACACCTTTGGGATGATGAATTAAATCTGCGAAACCAAACCTGTCTAAATACAATAGAATACTTTGGTAACTTTCAATTGGATACCCGCAAGTGACGTCATCGTTGGTACATCGTAACTAAGGCTTCTCTACAGTGGGAGCTGAACTGGGCGCCATTATGGAGCAAACAAGTTCACTAATTACGTAGTGTTAACATTAGAGTGAGAGTTTGAAGCCTAATTAGATACTTAAAATTATTGATTTGTGTAATTGTGCGGCGATGAATTGAACAAATAGTTTAACGAAAATGCTTGAGAATGTTAAAATTTCAATCAAATGTCAAAATCAATCAAATCCATCAATCAAATCCCGAAAAAGAAATGGGTAATAAATTGCAGGAGATATAATTGGCAGTCTGAAAGTGGAGCTAACTTATGTCAGGAAAATTCTAAATTAGTTTAAATGTTTTGAATTTATTTACTTATAAATGCTGTATATAAACAACCTTAAGTTGTTAAAATTTACTTTTGAATGTTTGTTTTTGTCTGTTTCTTTAAAAATAAATAAGCGAATAACTTTTCTGGGTTACTTGAATTGTTCAGTTCTAACTATATATCAAATATAAGAAGTCTCATTGAAAATTGCATATAGTAAGTATTCATTTGAAATATGACCTTTAAACAGCATTTAATAATTTATTTAACAATTGTGAATGCTTGTGTGGTATAAAACTATGTAAATAAAGGCAAGAGATTGGGTAAATAAGTATTCGCTAAACTTAGAGCCAGAATCGCCAGGTTTTCAATTAGCTTTTAAGTATTTCTTTTTGTTTTGCTAAAAATAAATATTTACCTGTTTCTAATTGCATTTCGTCATTTTGATTCACTAATATATCAGATAGTTAGCTTTTTAATCTTGGCTCATTTAATATCTTCAAATTACCTATGATAATACATCGCTTAAAGTTCAAACGGTTTGTTTGCATTTATAATAAGAAATCTATTTAATATGTCATCTTTCAAACGTTTTTAAATCTATAGAAGTTTTTTTTCTTTAAAATTCTTGTGGTAAATTGCTGAAATAATTCGTTTTCGTTGTAATAAAGTTAATAGAGGATGTTTACGAAATTCAAGCTCTGAATCTTTTAATGTGATTTAATTTTGGAGAATCTCAACTTAAAGTAAATAGAAATGATGGTATTAAAAAATTAAGGCTTGATACTATTCCCAATTCTTTAAAAATTCCTCCATAAAGACTGAAATGGATAAGTGTTCCAAGACCAAGATCAATTTTAGATGAGCTTAAATCTAATGCAAATATAAATTTACTGATTATTCTTTATTTGCTTAGATTTTTTTTATCTTATAATTATTAAAGAACCAAAAATGTATATAAACTGTTTTGATCTAGTAATAAATGATATTTTTTATTTTAAATAAAAAATATAACAAAAATTTTAATGAATTTGCTTAAGTATTAAAAAAAAGTTCTCGAAAAAACAAAGTAAATCAATGTATACAAACACGCTTTTCTTTACGAATTACCCTAGTTGAGATTAGCGTCGTTTGTAGCAATAAATTAACGAATCTTGTAACTCTCCCGCATTAGTGAAAGTTTTTGCATCGAAATGGCGGAGAATTCGGCCAAAGAATATAGAGGGCCCCTCTATATTCTTTGATTCGGCCTCTCTAATTCAGGGGCTCTAATCGTAGCATTTGTCGATTCTGAAGGCAATTAAGTTCGACCCGCATGCGTGACATCACTTGCAGATAGCCAATAAAATCTGGTTTAAATCACATGGTTAGACATAATCATTTCACTTCTTCTCGAATTGCAAATACTCTATTGAATAGTTTTTTATTTAGGTGTAATATTTATTATTATTATTTGCTTATTGTATTTGTTTATTGTTATAAAAGGCAATCGGAGTTGGTGAGCGAAGAAAGCACGAAGCAGTGTACCCTGTATTACAATATTGAAAATTCACTGCATTGAGCCTACAGGACAACACGTTCTAGAAGATTCGGCAAAACAATTCAAATCTATTTCAAATCAAAACAATTCAAATCTATATTAAAATTTGACTTGCCCCTCCTATCAATTAAATCGTTTCATCCGTGAAGCGAATAACAGACATAAGGAAAACATCACATATTCAGAAAATTGTTGCTTCTTGTGAAATATGTTCAGGTATCTGATCTCTCGTTTCTAGAAAGTCAAATGTTGTTGTTCTAGGCCTAACGTCTCTTTCTAAGATAAAATGCTTCTCTTTGCAAAATTTCTACTTTAATGACTTTTGACCCCTGATATACAACAATGAGAAGAAAAGTTAAATGAATATGCTTAAAAAGCACTGGTGCAAAGCGGAAACGTAAAGGTTTAGTTTGGGTCAACAAGTACTGCGTTAATAAAAGTAATTTATGATTTAAATAATTATTTCAGATGACATGCCAAAAATTTTCATTAAGGCAGCAATTTTTCGTGTATGTTCTAGGGGAAATCTTTTAACTTCCGCGATATGAAAACATTAACAACTTTCAGCCAAGTCTTCACCAAGTCCAAATTTTAATATAATATAACAATTGTGTTTTTTTCTTCATCTTCAAAGCCAAATCAAAAATATTATATTCCTATTTAATAACAGTTATAGATCTTGAAGTAGATAAATATCAGGCTAACATTTTTTTTACATAATTAATTTTTTTTTACATAATTATTATTTTTTTACATAATTATTTTTTTACGTAATTATTTTTTTACATAATTATTTTTTTTACATAATTATTATGTTTTTTACATAATTATTATTATTTTTTTACATAATTGTTTTTTTTTTTTTTTTACTTTTATTATTATTTTATTGCTTATTATTATTATATTATTTTATTGCATTTCTATGCCTATTTCTATACCCTGCAACTGTTTTATTGTAAGAATGCATAGTGTAAGCAAAAAAAGATGATTATGCTATTTAAATTGAATAATAATAATAAAAAATGTGTACATTTTGTATTATAGGGATTTTAAAAAAGGGAGGGTTTCAAGAGTTCGAAGTGCCTCTTGAAAATAAAATAACAATCATAAGTAATTGTAATAATTATTAACATAACTTATAATAATAAATTGTAAATAGTGAAAAAAATTTAAATTTAATATTAGGCTTAATTTCTAATCTTAATTTTACCTAGACACAAACCCTTTAACTGTTTTGCTGTAAAAATACACAATTTAATGCAAAAAGTGATTAAATTTTTCGAATTGTTTTATATCTATTCACAGTATTACATTTTGACCATGTTACGTCTTTTTGAAATTCATGATCTGCAAAACATCTTGAAATACGCTGTTTCTTTTTTGGATGAGGCATCAAAAAATAAACATTTTGAAAAAAGACGAAAAAAAAGTTTTCAATGTAGGAAATGCTTAGATAACACTGGCTGCATTCTGTATGACTATCATACTTGATTTCAGCTAGGACATGTAAGACTAAAATGGGGAGTAACAAAGGCTAATTTAACCACTTTTTTTGCTTTGGTAATTTTATCTACTTTCTCGGATTTTTGGAATGTTTTGATATAAAGGAAATAGTTTTTATTCATACCGGGCGTATTTTTTTGTTTTTTTCCGAACGAGAGTAAAAACTCTCTTACATGAAATTTTATGCAAGTGATTGTATTTTTAGTGATTGTATTTTTATTAAAAAAAATTTCTTTAAAATCTTATAACACCAATCAGTTGTGCGAAGAAGAAATTATCCTACCATTTCATAAATTTAAAATCTAGTTAATAAATAATAAAAATCTTGTTACAAAAGTATTCTTTTTGTTATTAGATTTACGAAATTTATTTTAATTTAAAATAAAGAATATTAAATGGAGATCTTTATAATAAAACAATTTCAAATAATTAAGTATTATTCTTTTATTTTCACGAATACAATGCAACAACTTTTTTTTCCTTCTGTGTGTGTAAAATTTCTAACTCATTTTTATTTTGTTCTTTTGAATACATTTATGCTATTTATCTAGAGTTTGACTCAAGATTAAGATATCCGGCAAGTCCTTAACACTGAGTGACATGGGCAAAAAGCAGCCGCCCGAACAGGGACTCGAACCCTGGACCGTTAGGTTAAAAGCCTAACGCTCTACCGACTGAGCTATCCGGGCATAGTAATCATGATTCTATTACTCTTAGTAAACTACATATATATTAATAAGAATTTTATTTGTATAAACTTAGATGATATAATGAAATAGTTTAAAAATATTTACATTTTTTAACAAGGTATATTCTTTTTTGAAACATTTTCTTTTTTAAATACAACTAATAAAACTCTTTCCCCTAATAGATGGCGCCATTGCATTGTTCACTTATTTTATTTGATAGTATTAGAAAAAAAGAATTTTAAAATCTAGAAAAATAATCACTATTACTAATATTGGTAGCAGTCTGCTTGATTTACATAATTTATATAATGAAAAAATTCTCAATTTTTTTAATAAATATATTTAATTACTTATTCTGTAGCATTTAGTTTTAAAAAAATAGAGTAGATTTCGCATTTCTAATTCTATTTATGTGTCCCGTTAAAAAAATTCAAAAATATGTATTATATATTATTTCTGTATTATTATTTGTTATTATATCTCACTAATACAACAAAGTTTTATTATGAGGCATAAATTTCAATTTATCATGTCAAAACATGGCTGGAAATCTATACAAAATGATTTTAATATGTTAAATTAAACGTTTTCATATGTGCTGCCATCTACTTTTGACAAAAGATAATAGAATACAAGTGATAATATTTTATTATAAAAAGTTATTTCGAAATTTTATTTTTATTCGCTCCAATAGCGAAACATAATGACATTCCATGTTTAGAAAAAGAAATTTACCATTTTAAGTTTCATTGACTTAAACATAGCATTTAGTTAAAGTTGTTAAAAATTATTTTTATTTCAATAATAATTATACTTTGATTAGTCAATTTAGTAACATTAAATTTTTTATTAATATTTAACTTTTTGATGTTCACATAGTATACAATGTACTTATACGTTTTACTGTAAAATATTAAATTATCATTGCTGTTAACATTCAAATCAAAAAATTCTTACAAATTAATGGAATTAAATTGCATTATACTTACAAGAGCAAAATATGCAAACACCTAGTTAATAATTGTATGGCTAAAAGAGACATTTTATTTTGTTTATTAAATAATTTTCAACGAATATTTTTATAAACCTTTATATCTCCTGTAATTTATTACGTGAAATAATTATTCTTTCCTTATAATTACAAGTTAGAAATAGCGTATTGGTTGGAATTGTTAGCATCTTGTCAGAATTGTCTATATTATTATAAAAATATCTAATATAATTATTATAAAAATATCTAATACAATTATTATAAAAAATAATTAATAATACTAATGCGTTATTGAGAACATTTTTTATTTTAAGTGAGGGAGGAGGCGCTTTTCTGTTTATTGGCCTAATTTCCTGTGTGAGATAGTATAGACAGTTAACACTTATGTACAGTGCGCAAGAAAAGTAAACGGACCACCCTGAATAATTTTTAATCTAATGATCGGATCTTCAAGCTCTAGGACTCAATATTAATGGTTCGAGGAAATGACCTCAAATAACAAATATGCTAACTAATTAGTGTTGACGATATTTTAAATAACGAAATCAGAGAAAAAAACGTACTTTCTCTGAAAAAAAGCCGCCGGATTCCGATTTTTGACCTCCGAAATATAACTGGTCAAAATCTGGGAGATATGGTTGCAACAGTTTGGTCAGGAGAGTGGTCCAAAGTTTGGACATCCTTAATGTTAATTTTAATTTTTCGTATTTTGCCATTGCTCGAGAACTTTTTAAGCGAATTGAAGAATTTTTACACACAATTATAAAATTCATTTATCCAAAGATAATTCCAATTTAAAACTAATTTTTAGTAAAAATGTTTTATTTTTTATTTTTTTATTTAATAACAGTCGAAAAATTTTTTAATTGCAAGGTATACAATTTTTTACATCCGTTTAAAGAATGAATTTTACATGACAAAATACAAAATTTGAGAGAAAGCTGTAAAATAATTTTTTTAAAAATCGATTTTTAGAAAAATAGTATTTTTATAAAATACGAAGAACTTCGGCTAAATTATTTAAATATTGAAAAACATTTTCGAAAAACACTTCCGAAAGTCACTGGTAATATGTTTATAAGACCGTATAGTGGCCCCCATCCATCCCCCCCCCCAAAAAAATTGTCAAGTTATGTATGCCTGAAAATGGCCAGTTGCTTCTTTTATTTATGTACTTTATAAAAAAATTCTCTCGTCTAAATTCCCCCCAAACTATTCGTTTTATTAAGCGTAAAAATTCCCCCCCTCCCAAACTTTAAGTGGGCGCATCGTGCTCCCACCTTCCCCCCTGATGGGGGCCCCTGAGACCGTAATGCACACACTATAAATAAAATCATTTCTAATTTGAACTCATCTTAGGAAACTGGGATGTTTTAAAGTTAAAGTGCTGACCAACACTAAAAAATTATTAAATTAGTCTAAGCATCAAAGTTTAATTACTTTTTTAAAGCATTTTTGAACTTGCTAGGAATTAATGTGCTTTCGTAACAATAGTCTTGAATGGGTTAAGCAAAGTCTTTATTTTTATTATTATTATAATTTTTTTTCCACTCTTTTGCGGATTACCAGTTTCAGTTGCACGTTAAATCCGTCGAGTCGCAAAAGTCCTCCATGTTCCCATGACAAATCAATACCTCTGGGCAGAGCCGGATTATACCTTTCGTGGGCCCTAGGCATAGCCGTTTTTGGGCCCTCCCCTCCTTCCCCCACTCCTCCCCTCTTTTAAAATATATGCTANGGCAGAAGTCGAATTCTTGGCCATAGATGGCGCCACTGAAAAACAAGAACAATCTCACCCCGTCTGCCTAAACAGGAATACGTCAACAACAACCAGTTTCAGTGTAAAATCATAATTTAAAGATAATATGAGTCATTAAAAATATATAATAGATGCTCCTTAAAATTTAAAACAGTGGTCACGAATGAAAACATTTATCTATTTAAAAAGTTTAAATCTAGCAAATTTTTCTTATTATTATATGTTCCAATTTATTATTATATACCCGGAATATTTTCGATTTAAGCGCATACTCTGGATATATCGCGGTAGTTACGAACAAATAGTTCGGTTAAGAACTTAAATATCACACATGTTTTAAAATTTAAATTAGTCAATTTTATAAAAATTAAGATTAAAAATAAATAAATTAATTAATAAAAACCATGTTTAGCATTATGTTTGTCAGGAGGAAGTTGCTTATTTGGAGATTATTGACGTTTAATTCTTGAAGAGAAGAAATGTTTCTCAAATTTTAAGAGAAGAAATAGTGGCCCGACTGCTTGAATTGGTCTCACAATAGTTGCCATCGTCAGAACTACCAGGACTGCAGTGGTCAATGCAAATTTAAATTTGTTCTCTCATTTTTTTAAGTGAATAAAAAACACTTCAAAATATTTTTTAAATTAATCAAATTTAATGGTAGTTGTCAATGTATTTATTTGCATTAAAAATGTCATTCATAGTGTAATTAAATGCTGTATTGCAATAAAGCATTTTAATTGTATGATAATATTTATTCCACAATAAAATTTAGATTAAATTTAACTTAATTTTAGTATTAGATACCTTTTTGAGTTGTAATAAAAGACTACTCAAAATGTTATTAATTTTGTACACACAATACCCATGGCTTGTCGACATTAGCCTTGTATAGTGGGGCAAGGGGCTAGTGAGGACAAAATTAACCTTTCTTGAAAAAAAAAATATCATGGAAAAATTAAACAACTTTGTACTTCCAGATATAAGCCAGAATGCCAGTAAACGTCTAAATTATTTTTAAAAAAATACTTAATGAGTTCAAAGTTATATTAAATATGGTTTTCAGACAAATTTGTAAGAAATACATACATACATTTCTGATATATTACACATTTACATTTTACGTACCTACACATTTTGATTACGCATTTTAGTTACGTACCTACATATGCTGTATGTAAAAACGTACGAAATGTATTATTAAACAATATTTTACGTTCTGTATTAGCATAATGATAAAAATAGTATATAGTCGAATTTACTTAAAATCGTATATTTTGAGTACTTATAATTATGATTTCATGTAATCAGGTTACATGTAGTCATGATTATATATAATCATAAATTTTGATTACTTGTAATCACAATTACAGTTGTAATCGAAATTATGAGTAGTTGTTATCATTATTACAAGTAATTAATCACTATAATTGATTATTGTAATCACGATTACACTTGTAATCAGCATTATGGTATGGTGATCTTGATACATGATCTATATTTCTTGATTACAAGTAATTGACTACTGTAGTTTTGCTGGTCCCACATGAGATCGATACTATATCTTAATTACAAGTAATTGATTGCAGTAATTTTTCTGTTCCACATGATATCGATACTATATCTTTATTACAAGTAATTGATTGCTGTAATTTTGCTGTTCCACATGAGATTGATACTATATCTTTATTACAAGTAATTGATCGCAGTAATTTTACTGTCCCACATGATATCGATACTATATTTTTATTACAAGTAATTGATTGCTGTAATTTTGGTGCTCCACGTGAGCCCCTCTCTCCTTTGCAAAATCGCTAACCTCTAATCTCCGAAAAATATTGAGTTTTCCATAGAATAGTCAGAGAAATTTAAAAGTTCATAGTTCCTTCAAATTTTGAAAGTTTTCATAAACCGAATAATTTTTTATGCATATTTTATGTCATAGTTTTAGAGTCCTTTTTCTTATTGTTTTTTTTTTTATCTCATATAATTTCTCTGCTCTACATCAAAAATAAAAAAAACTATGTTTTTGGACTCAATTCTTTACGTCAAAATGTCTCGCTAAACACACTTTGATAGAAACAGGTGGAAAGAACTTCTGTGACTCTGTGAATTGTATTTATGCGTCTATCTAATGCTGTTTAAGGATTATAAAAGATGTAGGATTATAAAAATGTTGTTCAAAGATTATGAAAATATTGACAAATATATTGAATTCCAGATTAAGTTTTAATAACACGCGCTTCATACGTATGAAAAGGAAATGTTTTTATATTATTATAATAAAACTTCATTTTTACATAGCATGTGTTAAATGACATGTTCTTTTGCAAGCCATTATGTTAATATTGCTCACAAATGGCTGCCGTTTCTTTTGCTTTCCAGTTAAATTCTTAACAACATCTATTCTTGGATGATGTTGACATTTAGGTAGAGTCACAGAAGTTTCTTCCACCTGTTTCTATCAAAGTGTGTTTAGCGAGACATTTTGACATAAAGAATTCAGTCCAAAAACATGGTTTTTTTTTTATTTTTGATGTAGAGCAGAGAAATTATGGGATGAAAAAAAAGCAAGAAAAAAAAGGACTCTGAAACTATGATATAAAATAGGCATAAAAAAAAGTGTATTTATACATAGGAAGTACGTTTTGGGTCTAATTTTGTACACAAAATCAGAATTCAAAAATTTGTTGAAATTGGACTTTTGGCTCAGTTTAGGTCTTTAATAAATGTTCTAATCAAGTTGTTCTTTAAAATTCATCTCTAGCGTATTCCCCAAATACCATGCCTATTCTGCAATTTATTGAACAGTTCAGCAATTCTTTTAACAGTCTGAGTGTGGTATGGGAATTTTAAGAATTTAAACTTAGGCGATTGTTTTGTTTCTAAAAATTATGAGCTATCCTTGTTTGTTAAATTTTTCATGGATGGAGATGGCAAAAGTGAACTCGTTGAGCAGTATAGCGACTCATCATAGTTTCGAGCTCTAAAATTTATATTGGAAGAAGAAATTCTTTTTACACACAGTCGCGTCTCCTCATCATTAGTCTTTTGCCTTAAATAATTTTCTGCAGGCCATGCACTATATGTACTGCAGGCCATATGCCTTATACGTACTGTCATGGTCAATAATAGAGTTCACGTGGTTTGCAAAGTAGGCAATTCTTTAAATCATGGGTTGCGTGATTTTTATGAGATCACCAGATAAATTTTTTAGTCTGTATAATTTTCAATGTAAGTAAAGGTCCACGCTTCACAAAATGTTTGTTTTTTTTATACCGAATTATGCTGAAGCAGGCGTTTTTAAGATGTAACAATCATTACCACATGATTAGTATCATTACCGCATTAATATGTCCAATTGAGGGAATTTACGATCACATAAATTTCACTCGTAATAGAAAAAATTTCTTAAATCAGATAAACATTTGTAAAAAAAATTAATCTCTTTTTTGCTTTTACCTTTGATGAATTTGAATCAATAATGATTGATGAAAATTTTCTCTGTTGGTCTGAAATATTGAGAGGGACTTGTAGACCCACCGCGTCTCCCAAAGTCACCCGTGATTTTGAGATTTGCTTATTGTTATTTACAAAGGGCCGAAGAGGTAGGAGCAATATTTACATACGACACTAAAATCCTCTAATTTTGATTTTTTTTTAAATGTAAAAAGTGTATTATACTTAACTTAAAAAGTTTCATATTTTTAATTAATGTTAATAAACTTGAGTGAGAAAAAAGTTGAAATAAAATTTTCCTTGACACGTCTTAAAGATCAATACTTTTGATTACCGACGGAAAGCATCAATGAATTCCTGAAGAATATTCTATATATAAAAAAATTATAAATAAATTAAAACGTATTTTTAATAGTTTCATTCAAAATTTGCATTGATTGTTTAAACTTATTTCTAAAATTAAAGATTTTCAGTAATAGCTCTAAAAAACAAGGAGAGGGTGTTGTCTATTTCTTACATATGCATCTTTTCATTTCATTTAATAACCAGCGTTGAGCAGCCTCCCAAATTCTGAATTTACCTCTATCAATGTTCAACGCCGTATCCTTGTAGTTTCGAACCCCTTCCATAAGGCAAGGGAACTCCTGTATCAAGCATTAGGATAAGCTAGCTTTAGTGGTGAATACATTTTCTTCAAAAATGCATTCAAAATAAAATTCTGGCGTAATAGCGGAAGTCTAGTTATTTTTAATTCATAATAAACTCATTATTCAATTTTTGTATATTTACAATTTACAATCTTTACATACAATTTTTGTATCTTTAATATTAGGGTCTTGACGATGACTTCATATTATATCGATCGTTTATTGTATGTTTGTAGTATTTCATAATTTATATATCGCTTGCAGCGTTCAACTATAGTTCAGTTTAAAGTCTGTCTCTTAATTCATTGAGATAGTTTCTTGGTGCATTAAAAACCGATCTAAAGCTCAAAAAAATATTCAAAATTTTTTCGTTTTTATTCTGATTCAATAAGTTTTTGTTCGAAACTCTTACTGATCTCATATCCAAAAAAGCTCTAGTTTCCGTGATGAAACGCGTAGTGTCTAAAAGACCTTTGGTTACGTATGTGTTAGCTAAACTTAAAAACTTCTTTTTTTAAATTCAAAAAATATTGCTGTAAAAACTGAAATTAAATTAAAGAAAAAATAGGGAAAAAATAAGTACTAAAATGTTTTAGAGAATTATTAAGTTTAAAAATTAAACTTACACAATCTAGAATATTATCAAAGACAATAGCGATAGATAGAATTTTATATTTCTCGTGACAAATATGCAAAGACTCATATAAATAATTTGCTTGTCTAAAATATAGGCTAATTAGAAAATATATTATCTCTAATATACACATCCTACAATAATGGAAAAAACACGCTGGCTTCTTCAAATTTTTTTTAAATTTCTCGCGAAATACTTAAGGGTTCATTTTGTTACTTTAGAAATGTTTACTTCATGCAATTTTTCATACTTAGCAATAAGATTTAAAGCTTTTAGAGGTTTGGAAGACCTACAATAAATTACGAAAGAAGACAAGTATTTTCGAACACCCTAAGAAAGAAAATCAGGCAAAAAAACTTGTAACTTGGATCGATTTCTTTAGTTGTTATTTTTTATAACTGCATAAATTTTCATGAACCTAGAGTAAATATTTATAGAGATATGGACATTTTTATAAAAAATTAATTGTTTCGCCTTCCGTTGTTTTTGTATAGCTTCATAAATACAGAATGGAATTAATCAAAATTTGTAGAGAAATTGAAGATTAATTACAATTTAAGAATATAAAATTAATTATTTAAGAATGCAAAATTAATAGAAATGTAAGATTAATTAAGATTGAATACAAAATTAATTACAAAAGAATTCGTTAGAAACTGCGCAAGATATGAGTATTTAAGCTAGTTCCTTTATACTGCGCAAAAAATAACAAGCAATTCCCAACATTAGATGCTTTCACAATATTTCCTCGGCCGCAAACTAAATATTTAGTTAGCTTTTGCAAGAATTTTGTTTTCGTAGATTGATGTATTTCATCGAAATCGCAAGAAATTGTGGTTGCGACGAATTGTCGCTACGCGAGTTGTGCCAGCGACGAGTTGAGCCTGAGACGAGTTGTAATAGCACGAATTTGTCAAAACTTAGTAATCTTCCAAATGCAACAAAAGGTGATTCAATCGCCATTTGTGAGAAAAATGGACCTAAACCGTTATCACCCTTGATCTTCAAATATGTTAAGAAAAAGGCTGATTTTTGGTTAAAAATTCATAATTTAATTAAATTAAACTTAAATGCTTACATTGCTATTATTTAGGATTGCTAGTTTTTCTAATGCATCATAAAGAAAAAAAATTCCCATAATTTAAAAAAAATAATAATAATCATGCGTTTTAATTTAGAAATTCATTTTATTCCTTGTTTTAAAAAATCAATGAATTCAATCGAATGGAAAAATCCGTTTTTTATAGTTGAAACAACTCTTGGTTTTAAATATTCTTCCAATTTTATATTTCAACATTTTCAAAAATGCATTGTTTGACGAAAAAGAATTCTTTTTGCCCCATTTTTATGCTTAAATTAGGTTCAAAAATGTTCCAATATAGATAGTGAATATCCATTTTCCAAATGTGAATTAAGTGTTCATAGAAATGTCAGATAACAATGAAAATATAAAATATAGAGTATTTATTTCCCTTTGTTAATATCATTTTCTAAAAAAAAAAAAAGAAAAAGATTTCGTTCAAATTTATCGTTTGGTCTTATTTCGCTTTTTAAAACAAAAGAAATTATGGTTTGTTCCATTCGCTTTTTTCTTAGATTCAAATTATTTATTCATATTTTTGAAATTACATTCCTCTTTGAACTGTTATTCTGTAATTTTTAGTTTTCACGATTTAATGCAATTCATCTGCTTTTTTCCTACTTGATTACGTCCTTGAACATTTCTTCGTGATCAATGATGGCAGATGTCTCTACGCATGCGCAGTATTTTTCTTTACCCGGTTAATCTGAAAACATTTTTCCTTCCTTTTATTCTAAGCATATTTGATAGGAGTTTAAAATTTAATGTTACGTAAATTATCAGATCAGAAAAGTTTTCGTGAAGAACACATTAAAATATTCCTCTAATGAAGGTAAGGGAATTTTTTTTTTTTTTGCTTCGACTTCAGATTTATAATTTGTAAAACGTTGCTATTTTTGTTGTTGTTAAAATGCAAATCATTTTAACTTTTTAGGCTATTGCATTAATTTCACAAGAAAACTAGTTAAGGTTATTAAAATGTTTTTCGAATGTAAATTTTAAATATTTAAAAAAAATTGTAAAATTTTTACTTTGACAAACCATAAAATCCCTAAGTATATGGTGATGGTCAGCTGTGTCGCTGTGTGCATAAGAGTTTATTTTTATCTGCCAGGTGGTTAAATAAGCTGCTTTTCAAAGAGAAAGTATGTTTGATGAAGAGCTTCTCAAAATTAACATATTTTCAACAATTGACATCTTTAAATTCAATAAAATGCCACTTATAATCTTATCTTACTAAATACTTTCACTACTAAATATTTTTATTACTTAATACTTTTACTACTTTGGAGCATCGTTTATACGACGATCACTTATACGACGTTTACATTTATACGACGTTTTAGTGTGGTCCCAAATCATTCCTATTCATTTTAATGTAAAAATATATCGTTTATACGACGCACAGAATCGGTTATACGTCGGTTTTTAGATTTTGTTCACGTTTATTTAATTTTTTATTTTTTCTTGTGTATTTTAAAAAAGGGCGGAATTTGCCCATATGAATGATACAGAAAAGGGTGCCAACAAGAATGCTTGGATGACGACCGTAATTTTTACTAGGTGACTGAAAAATTAGACAATGTTATGAAGAGGCAAAAACGAAAAATTTTGCTATTCATCGACCAATGTCCAGCGCACCCATCGATACTAATTATTTTGGAAAATGTAAAAGCTCGCTCTTTTCCCGCAAATTGCACAAGTGCGCTTCAGCCATTAGATTTGGCCGTGATTAGAAATCTGAAATTGCATGATAGAAAGCAGTAACTTCAACTCGCTATTCAAAGCATTGAGAGACTAATAGCAAGAAAATATAATTAAAGGTAACATACATTCAAATTGTTCACTGCAATTTTTCTTCTTTTGTTATTTGTTTGTTTTGCTTTGTCTAATTTAGAAATTTATGTAAATCAACACGTTAAACATTAAAATTAACTGAAAACAGAGTTAGTTTCAGTTTTAGAAGTAAAAATCGATTATACGACGTTATCGTTTATACGACGTTTTTCGGTGGTCCCTTCTGCGTCGTATTCGGCGTCGATGCTCAAACAGAGCTGGAGACAAGGATTAAGAAAGAAAAACAATTGCTAGCGGCTTTGATATTTCGAATCAGAAATTTAGAAGAAAAAAAATTTTAATTTCTTTTTTAGAAAAAACTTAGGTTATAAACGCGAACTAAAATATTTATAATCTTTCTCAATTACAGAAAACTAGATTTTTATTTCCAATTCTTATTTTTTCGCTACTAGCAAAATCTTCCTCATCTTGGATCATCAACTTAAAGCATAATGTACTTTCAAACCTTTCAACCCTATTTTTTGGTGCTTGTGATTAAAAAATTGAAAAGAATGGCAGATCAAATATTTGTTGATGGTCATAAATTTCATAACTTTCATTTCATAACAGTCAATTTTATATAATCAGGGAATTATGCACCCATCTAGCTTATTCGCTCAACAAACCTCACGATTGTTCGACAGTAATTTTGTTTCTTAACGATAAGCAGACTGTTCTTCTCTTTCTTCCTCGGCACTACAGCCTGTCACATGTCAAGGCGATCTCCATGTGCTCCTTCCATCTGACTCTGTTTGGAGCAATAAATTGCCATCGGTTTACCTATAGATCTAAACAGACTGTTACTCCAAATTTTTTTTCAATATATTAACGCTACTGTAATTTCAAAGATTTACTTTCCTAATCTAATTGGATTAAATTAAAACTTAATATTTCTCTCGGTTACAATTGCAATTTCCTCCAAAAACTTATACTGAAACTCATTTTATTTTTTGGTTATTATTAAAAATCTGGTTAAATATTTTTCGATAAGAAGATTCTTTAGGGGCTGTCCATTGATGATGTCATGCTTGGAAAAAGATATTCCATGAAATTGTGACAGTTTGTGACAGAGTGGAAAAAGGGGTAACAAGCAGTGTGATAAACTCCCATTTAGGTTAGAATAAAAATATTAAAAATTAACAAATTAAAAAGTTAGGTTATTTTTTTTCTCAGATTTTTTTAAAAGTTTAATTTTATTATCAAATTTGTATACATTTGATTATTACTATTGCTATGCTCACTAATGTCATTGAAAAACTTAATTTAAATTTGAAATTAAAATTTGAATTATGATCAGTATCCTGTGCTTCGTTTCTGAACTGCCTACGTGGCATGTGACAAGGGAGTATGATGAAGTATGTATAGTTGCCAACTCTTCCAGTTTTCCCGGAAGATTTTTTTTTATATTTAATGTGATGGCAAAATTGATAGAATCATATTTTATTCTTCATTAAATAAATAAGATTTAATATGACTTTAGCATTATATTTGAATTATTTAAACATGTATATAATAGATTTGATAGCTCTCTGATTGTGTTTTTAATTATTAACTAAATTTTTACAAAACACTAGCATGCGATCTCAATTTCATTGGCTTTACCCTACCACTAGGAAAACACTTTTTTGGACGAAGTATGAGTTGGCAGGTATGAGCATGACACTATGTGACACACTTAATTATCGCATTATTAATTTTACTACCGATCATAGCTAAATATAACTAGGTGTTCTTTGATTATTAATTATTATAACGTGTGATTTTTCTCTCCGATAAAAATGCTCGAATCACTAAGTCAACAATTGTTTTTTTCTGATAAATGTTTTGGCTTCAAAAAGGAGGGGCCCTGTTGCAAAAGTGTATAGAGATCCAGTTATCTTGTGTTAGGCACAGCTGAAAATAAAATAAATAAATGTTAGCAAAATATTTTAACTACCAAATATTTGTAAAAAATATATTTAAACTATTTTTTCCATACACTTATCTCTGTGTATCTATTAAAAAATATAAATTTTTGGACAATTTAACTTTTGGGATTTTATTTTTACTATTATTATTATTTGGGTGACATGTAACCATCTATTTTTGATGACATACTTATCAAATCCTATTTTGATTGAAAAAGGAAGCTTGAAATACACTAATATTTTTTATTTTCAAAAATGTTTTAATAACTAAATTGTGTATTTCAAAGCGTTTAATTTACTATGTAAATAAATGCGTATTCAGTTACTGCATATTCATTTTTAAAATATTAAAAACATACCCAACCATAACGATTTTTTGCATCATTTAACAAGAGTAATTTCGATTAATTAGTTAAAAACACTCGAAATTCGATCTCACTTGATAATATTCCACTAAATATAACATGATAGCTAACTTCGAAAGAAATAAGCTTGCTCCGTAATTATTCAGCTGATTTACGATCCATGGCTTCGAATTTCTCGTGCTTAATTCAGTTCAACGAAGTAAGCATCAAAAATAGTTAAACGATAATGGGGAGGTGGAAAAAAAAGCAAATTAAGTAAGTTTCACTCGCGCTTTTCTGTTTGTAGAGTTTCCTCACGAACATTTTAAACGCATGATGGTGGATAATTATTTAATAAGAATTGAATAACAATAAAGTTTTTATCAAAAGTAAACCAATTGTCACGAAAGAAAAATTTAATTTAGGCTCTTTTTTAAAAACATTTTAGTATAGAATATTGGGGGAATATAGTCAGTTTCGGTCAAAAGTCGTCCACTAAGCGATTTTATCCTAATACTCATAGAATGAATAAAATTCTAAGAACATTTATCAAAGAATTCAAAGTCAACGAATTTTTGTCGGATACCTTTTCATCACTAGAGTAATTTTCTTTAATTTTCTTCATCGAAATCAGAATTTTATTCATTTTGATGATTTGTCAGAGAAGAGTCTACAAAACACCGCACTGCTTCCTTATGATGAAACACGGTTATAGAGCTAAACAATAAAAGTTGCACACTTATAAAATGAAATAAAAATCAAACTCAAATAAATAATAAAAAACAGGAAAGAAAAGGAGCCCTAAAAAAATAAAAGATTCCAAAATATATTTGCTCAGTGAGGCACCTGACTCTGTTGCCATAAGTGGCGAACATTTTCTATTGGCTTTACTAAAGCGGCAGATAAATAATAAGTTAATATAAACAAATATAAAGCTGTAAAGATCCCTTGACTCAGTAGCAACCATCCTTGTTTTCCGATTGGAAAACACTGCGGTATTTAAGAAAATTTCTGACAAAGCATCCACCACTATGGAGAAATTTTATCAAATTTTTCTTAGGCACTAGGAAACTGAAAAAAAAAATATAATAAACTTAATTTTTTGATTTTCCCCTTCTACATCAGACTTTTCCCCACGGTTGCTAAGCGACAGCTTGTCTAAGAAATTCCCCCTAAACACGAGTGTTCCACTTTACTGTAAAACACGGTTATCGAGTTGAACATCTTTGCACATCTGATAACTTGCGTCAGATGTTCTCGATCAATGATTAAATATAATAAAAATAAAATACACGCTTTAATCAAATTAAAAATTGAAAAGCTACATTATAATTTTTATTTATTTATTTATTATTATTTTATTTATTTATTTTTTTGAGGAATTAAACGAAAACTTTAAAATTACATGAGATAATTTTTGTGCTATCATCATGAGAATGTAAAGGTCAGAAAAAAAAAAGCAAATTAAGACTGTAACAAGCTGAGACAATAAGTTTTTCATTGATGTGTTGAATTAACCAAAATAAACTTATATTTCTTTCTGCTTAATTAATTATACGATCAACAATTATTCCGTGATTATGATAATTATAATTTCCTTATGGTGTAGGATAATCATAGCTGACTCTTCTTTCTAATCAGATGAACGTTAAAAATAAATTAGTTCAAAAAATTATCATTGAAAGAACTTCTAACTAATCAGAAGACTAATCAGAAGACTAATCAGAAAAAAATATTTAATTTAAATAATATAATTTATTCTTCGTTATTATTTTAAAACTTTATAATTTTTAGTGATAAGTTTTGTTTCTAGCAAATTTCGTTTCGTTTTAATTACTTTTTTTGTGGAAAAAATTTGATTTTCTTCCCCTGAGACAGCCCGTTTCATATTTCCGTTTTAAATTATTTTATCCGTTTTATTATTAAAGTTTTCCGGTTTTTTTTCCTACCCAAAATACACATCCAGACCAACTTTTCCACTTTTTAAATTTACATTTTTGAAGATTTGCTACTACTTAAATTGCAATAAAAATTTGATTTTTCGAAACGTGAAAAACCTTTGAATAAAGAAACAGTTAAATATGAACATTTATGTATTAAACAGAACTACATAACTGGCAGTTGAAATCATCTAGTGTTCTAAGGTAAATAAACTAAGTACAAAAGTTAGTGATAGTACAACAATAAATTATACAATGACAGGTTTACTTACTTGAAATAATTCTTCTATGTTTAAAATGAAGGTCTTTTTTTCCTTGGAGAAGCTACTGGACTCATTTCGGAAGACCTATCGATCCAAATTCGTATCGTAACTCATATGTTAAGCATCCCTACTCTATTCTACACTGTAAAAAATTCCAAATCAAATTACGGTAAGAAGTACCGGCACTTAGGGATGCCTCGTTTCTGAACACCAAAACGCATGGTAATTCTTATCGATGTGCTTTGCTAATGACTTTTGGAAAAATTAACAATAAAATATTATTTGAGTACCATGCTGTTTGGTAGAAGGTTAAATATCCTCAGTGGTAGACGGATCATTGGTTAGAGTCCCCTTGCCATCATGCTAACCGTGGAAGGTTCTCGTGGTCTCCCTCTCCATGTAACGTAAACGAGGGTGAGTTCCATCAAAAATTCCTCCACGAAGGCAAATTTCTCCCAATACTTGATACAGGAGTTCCCTGGTCTTCTGGATCGGGTTCAAAATTACAGGGCTGCGGAGTTAAACATTAGAAGTAGTAAACCCAAAAATTCGGCCGGCTGTTCAACGACGGTTACAAAATGTAAAATATGAAATTCTATCATGATACTGGGCATTAAAACAATTTATTCGGTAAAATTTACTTTTTACTAAATTTACAATTACATCCAGGGTGCCGTACTTTTTGCCGTGAAATCAATTTTTAACAGAGCATGCTACGAAAAAATATCTGACGCACTATAATTTTCACAGTAATAATTACATTACTGAATTATTCTAATTAAATAAATATTGTATAAAAAAATTATGTTATAGTATTTTAAGTTAAAAATGGATTTTACGGTTGATGCATCCAAAGTACCGGTACTTTACACGGTATTTTGACCCGGATTTTTTTACAATATAGCATTGAATAATTTGGGTTTTAACTTAATGTTGTTATAAAGATAGTTGGCATGAAAAAATCAGATAAATGTACCGTCATATGCCGCTACTATTAAAAATAAGTAGAAGGGTCGGAACAACTTCTAAAACGCTGCACTCTCCTCATTTACTTATACACGGTGTTCCGTAAAGGCTACACTCAATGCGCAATCTTAGGATCCTTATCAAAAATGAAAACAAAAAGTATGTAACTTGAGGGTCATAAGTTAATATCAAAGCGAATAAAGTCAAAAACATTATCAAAATCTGAAAAATTACAGTACAGGAAGGCACAAACAAAACAAAACCAAATTTTATTTCGGGAGGGAAAAAAAGCAATTGAAAGATGATTAAGCAAAACACCTGGAAGTTTCAACCTCCACTTAAACCGGTTTATGTTTATTACACTAGCCTTCCTGTACTGTAATTTTTAAGATCTCCTTAACCATTTTTTCCCCTCTCTTAAATATTAATTTGCGACATCCAATGCGTTGACTTCATTTATAAAAGGATTCTAAAAAAATATATATTAAGGGTGTTCTTTACAGAACACTCTTAGCAATGGCCAAGATTTGTCGAAATAGCTTCTAAGGGCTAGCTACGATCAAACCTAACACTCTTATCACACTGATCCTTAAATCAGGACTAGAGTAGACAGTATTTCATATTCTTCTTTCTCTACACAAGTGTTTCATTCACAATTTTGTATCATGAATTAAATGTAGGCAAATATTTTATATTGTAGCAAAATAGGTTATCTTCTTTTGTAATTTTTTTTAACATTATTTAGTTTTTTTTTATTTGTTTGAATCAGACTATCATACTTCTGTCAAACTAATGACTATCACACCGAAACCAGTTTCCCAAACCTTCTAGAACCACCTTATTTTGACCATCCAACTATTCCATTAAATTTTGATCTTTAATCCAGAAAGCCACATTCAAATGTAACAAGAACATCTCGTGAAAAAAATTATTAACCTTTACAAGTAGGAAACAGGAAATAAGATTCGAACAAAATGGCGACAAAAAATTCTATTGTCTTTCCCCGAAGTTAAGTTGTAATTTTGAAGTTGTTCCTTCATCAAGGACATTAATTCACAATGTCACATCCTACTAACGCCGCTTGTTTCCCATGCCCCTGATAAAGTGGGTGAAGATTCAATTCTGAGTTATGTTTTAGTCAGAATAACCCTTTTATTCTTTATTGTACATTCTAGTGATATATTTATGTAATCTAGTAATTCCCCCTCTCCTTATTCTTCTTTGTGGCTCAAAGAAAAATCTAAACTAATTTTAATATTTTTCTTTTTCCGTTGTTGCTTTCTTTATCTTAATTTTTGCAGCGTATTGTTTCGATATCACGTTTTACATATAGCAATTCACTAAGATATAGTAATATTAATTTAAGTAGTTTCTTATTAATCAAATTTTAATTAAATTTTGATGTAGAGATTTTAAGATGTGAAGGGTTTCCGGCCCGCGATTTTCCACTCCAGAAACCTTTAACGACCCCCTCTCCTGTTTGTCATTTTCGAAAATAGAAAAAAAAAACTTGATTCCTAATTCTTTTTTATGTCAGATAATATACACTCATGGACAAAAAAATTAGCGCACCAAGAAGGAGTCGTCAAAATGAAACGAAATTTTGCATACGTAATGACTACTTTGATATAAGTAAATGATTAGAAAATCAAAGATTATAGTTTTTCTTTGATTTTCTAATCATTTATTTATATCAAAGTAGTCATTACGTATGTAAAATTTCGTTTCATTTTGACGACTCCTTCTTGGTGCGCTAATTTTTTTGTCCATGAGTGTATTTTTTTAAAAAAAGTGAAAGCTTCTTTATAATTGCGACCAACTACTATCAAGAAGAAAATTTCCAAAAAACAGAGTTAGTCGTTAAAGGTCACTGGATTGTGAATTAGCTTCCGGACTACGGTTTTGATTTGATCAACAATATTATTAGGATGTTGGTATTGACTGGAAACATACCTTTCCCATCCGTTTCTCCCAGATACTTAGAAACGTCTTAATTGTAAGACAAGCGTCTTAATTAAAAGGCAAAAGTCTCAATTAAAGGACATTACATAACTTTTTTATTACATATTTTTTAGACGGTGGGAAGGACGAAATTGTGACATATTTTTAATGCCTTCTTTTGACAATTGGAAGGGATTAGATTAGTTAGTCGCAATCTTAAGAGACTTAAGGAGTGAAAAGGAAAGAAATACGAAGCTATGAGTGAAAATGAAATGGAAATATAAATATATAAATAATAAATGAAAAGAGAGTGTAATTGTGTAATAATAATAGTTAACAGCCCTAAATCGAACGAAATCTTCAAGATGGTAAATATATGTCCATATTTCATTTTTTTTCTGCATTACACTTCAAATGTTTCATATTTTGTAATAATAATCAAAATTTTACTGGAATTTGAGTTAAAATAAACTTATTGTATTGTTTAAGATTTTGTTTCAAGTTTTTTTAATTACGTTTTACATATGTTCTTTTTTTAAAAAAAAAAATTTATAACCGTCATTGAACAACCGACCTAATTTTTGGGTTTACGACTACTAATGTTCAACTACGCATCCTTGTAATTTTGAACCCAATCTAGAAGACAAAGGAACTCCTGTATCAAGTAATGGGAGAAATTTGCCTTCGTGGAGGTCTTTTTGTAGGAACTAACTCGCATTTTCGTTATATGGAGAGAAAGACCACGAAAATCTGCCACGGTTAGTCTGACTGTAGGAGGACTGTAACCCATGATCCGTCTACCACTGAGAATATTTCACGTCAGCACCGTGCAAGCCGGATGCGGAATTCGTATCGACCAGTCACTGCTGGGATTTGAACCCGGTTCACCTCATTTGAAGGCACACGGTCTATCTCTTGAGCCATCACGTCTCTTTTACATATGTTTGTTTTCATTATATCTGCTACGTAGTTTCACACACATTATGTAAAATGATTCCGGCCGATAAAAATTATTAACCGAATATGTAAGTGGACACCTTAATTAACATTTAAGAAAAAAAGATTAGTTTTGCTAATTAACTAGCATTGTTTTTAACAAATGAAGCTGAAATGGCGTCTTGTGGACGATTGTAACAATAAGTAAAGGGACGATTGTAAAAGCTGAAAATAAAATTCATAATTTCAATTGCGATTGTTTAACCCCTTAGTACTGATTTCAAACCATTACTTAACTCTTTGAGAACCACCAATAGTTTCCTATATCATTTATATTATGTTGCATGTGCATTATTTTATTTGTCACCTTTCACAGCATAAATTAAAATTTTTAACCCCTTAAAGTTAAAAGTTTAACCCTTTAGGTCTCTGCTCATTATTATTTTTACTCCTAAAATATCACTACTATTTTGATCAATAAAAAAATATATCACAACTATGATAATATGTATAATTAACTATGTTTTAGTTGAATTTATGAACTGTTACAATTGACCCCGTAAGTGGGGACAATTGTAACAAGTGCACGACTGTCAAAAATTGTTAATAACTAATATAATAACATTTAAAATAAGGTATTTATTATTTTTCTAGTAGAGGACAGACTACTTTACTCGTCTGTCAAGTAATACTAATAATATATTGGATTTTTTGCTAGTTAAAAATAGTTAAGTAAAAAATTTTACAATTGACCCCACTCTCCCCTACTCATAATATTGAAATTTTAGTAAATTAAAACTGCAGAGCCATACAATCTAAAAATTTGTAGAGATTTCAAGGTTAAATGCATGATGGTATTTTAAAATTTTAGATGTTATCTAATCATACTGATAAAATGGGATAATGTTTTTCATTCTTGGAGCAGAAAAAATGTAATTTTCTAATGTTGTTTCACTTATAATTCTTTCATGTTAAATGCAAGCAATTATCACGTTTAGTTCAGAAGCAAAAATTGGCGATGCGTGACTTAGTTAAAAACTTCATCATGTTTCGTGACATTCACAAAATCGAACCATTTGGCGAATGAAATAAAAGATCTCTCTTAGCATTAAGTTAGAAATTTATTTAACGAAATGGCAGGTGTCCAAAAAGAAATCATGCACGAGAAGCATCTATATAAAAAAAAGTTTGGCTTTGTCACTTGATCGCCAAATCCACAATCCAACACATGTCATGGTTGTATTAGGTAAGTTTTTTTTTATGAAATTGTGTAGGGGAGAGTGGGGTTAATTGTAACATTTTTTACTTAACTATTTTTAACTAACAAAAAATCCAATATATTATTAGTATTAATTGACAGACGAGTAAAGTAGAGTATCCTCCACTAGAAAAAAAATAAATACCTTATTTTAAATGTTATTATATTAGTTATTAAAAATTTTTGACATTCGTGTACTTGTTACAGTTGTCCCCCCTTACGGGATCAATTGTAACAGTTCATAAATTCAACTAAAACATAGTTAATTATACATATTATCATAGTTGTGATATATTTTTTTATTGATCAAAATAGTAGTGATATTTTAGGAGTAAAAATAATAATGAGCAGAAACCTAAAGGGTTAAACTTTTAACTTTAAGGGGTTAAAAATTTTAATTTATGCTGTGAAAGGTGACAAATAAAATAATGCACATGCAACATAATATAAATGATATAGGAAACTATTGGTGGTTCTTAAAGAGTTAAGTAATGGTTTGTAAACATAAGATTATTTATTTTCAGCTGTTACAATCGTCCCTTTACTTATTGTTACAATCGTCCTCAAGACGCCATTTCAGTTTCATTTGTTAAAAACAATGCTGGTTAATTAACAAAACCAATTTTTTATTGAAATGTTAATTAAGGTGTCCACTTACATATTCGGTTAATAATTTTTATTTGTTTAAACAAAATTGCTTTTTTACAATATAATATTCTAATACCAAAAAAAAGTACTTACGTAGCGTGAAAATATCTTTTGTAATGTAACTTTTTCAAAAGTGCATAAAAATGGTTGCCAGCAGGAGTGTACATGTAGATTTATTAAATACACCTTGTGATCCACCTAGGAACCAAATCTAGAACCCGGCACTCAAAATTTTCGCTCTGTTACAATCGTACCCTGTTACAATTGTGGGAAACGTATTCCATACGTCACGCACACGTACATATATCATTGCGCACCTTCCCCACGCATATCTTGGCGTACCTCCACATCACTCCTACACACACATCGAATGAGGCAGACGGCCTCTTCTAATAAGTTAAGTGTCTTGTATTTTGTATATTATCCTGTGTTATGTCCTTTATGTGAATAAATGTTACTTAACGTAGTTCTGATGCTCCTTGCCTTCCCCCATACAATTGACCCCACTCTCCCCTACTATCAGATGATTTAACTATAAGAATTCATGAGCAATATTTGACATAATTTTATACTACTTTCTTGTCATTAGTACATAATTATACAAAATCTTACGATAAAGAAGTTAAAATCAAATAAGTGAGTTTTGAAATTGAAAATTTGAAGATGTTGTAAGTACATTATACAACTTCGATTTTTATCAAATTTCAATAATAATTTACTAACACTTATAATATAAGAAATGTTATAATAAAAAACGACCACCTATCATTTGTAGAAATACTTTTTACATATTTCATGGACTCTATAAGCAATATACGTCATATAAATGATTAACATATACCTCAGATGTATAGGCTTTTAAAAAAAATATTTCAGGATAACTCGGCATATCTGAATATTTAAGAGCTTCTTAAAACAAGTTAATGATATCTGTTTGCTGGAACTGATGTATTAAGAAATCAACCTTTAAAAAAAATTGGCGACTCTTTCAAACAACGAGACATCAGCGTAGGTTAAAAAAATTTTTTTTTACTCTTTTATACATTAACAAAAAAAATTGAATTGATAGAAAATAAGCATTTGTACGTTGATAAAACTAAGCATATCTTTCTGATTTTTTTATCAGTGAAAAGTTATTGATTTATTTTATTTATTTGCTTGAATTTTTCTATTAACTTGAAAAAATCCATTTAGACCGATCCAATTTAGTTCATTACAGTCAAACTCTGTTGCCACTTTTTTCAAGTTGACAAACCGTGAACTGCGGTGAAAGCTTTTCAAATTTCATCGCAATCGTGGTCAAAGCGCTTTTGGACTGTTCACGGGAAAAGATGTAGAATTGTTCAAATAATTATAAGATTACTTAATTTTAATTATCTGTTATCTAATTGAAGGCTTTTTTACTTTCTACCTGTAAATTTTATTCAGTCTTATTGGAGTAAACTTTTTTTTCAAATTCCATGTATAAATTTGGAAATGTATTTGTAAAAACATTTTGTTTCAATATAGTCATTTATACTAACTTTATATACTTATACTATGTACTATTATATTTTTATGTATTATATTACACTGTAAAAAAGTGGTTAATCACGTCGAATTATTCCGGACGATGATGTTGATTGCTATCAATGAATTAATCATTAGATTACTCTCAATAACCCTTTGACGCAGAATTTTTATTAAATATATTTTTTTCATACTTTTTCACTATTTTGTATTCATTTAGGTAAAAAAAAAGGTGAAGAATATTATGTTTAGTATTTTAATAATTTATGGTCATGAAATACAACATGAAAATCTGGTGTCTTTTTCTAGATCAAAGGTGAAATCTTCTAAACGCTGACTTCCAAACAAGAATTTTTCAGATTTGCAGTTATTTTGATCTAAAAGAAGCAGTTATTCATTATCCAAATTTCTTCAATTTACAAAATTAGTGACTGATTATTATTTGAATATTAATGAGAAAAAAATTTTCAACCTACTTTTTTTCTATTTTATATTTTAGTACAAATATAATTCCGATCATCTAACAAATAGTAACTATTGGACTTTTCATAATAATTAAAAAATACCAAAATATATTTTTGCTCGTAATTTGAGCATCAGGTAAAATTATATTTAAAAATGACACCGCTGTCCCGTTTGCATCAAGGGGGTAAAACTAGTTGCGTCAAATCCTATGCATGAAACATAGACTTTACTCTATGGCATGAACTATGGAAACTTTACTCTATGGCATGAAATCAAGTATCGCCATCAAGACTAAAATATCCCCCTCCTCCCCCCTCGTCTCTTTTAATGTTTATCATTTAAAATATTGATCAAAATTCTAAACATAAAATTTTGATTATTTTTTGGATGCAACAGAATTAAATTGCCTGTGTCCAACAGGGAAATTGCCACAGTACATAAGAATAATTCTTTGAGAAGAATTATTCTTATGTACTGTGGCAAGAATAATTCACGAATAGCAAGAATAATAATAAGAATAATTCTCTGTACACTTTTTTTCTATTCATGTTTATCACAAATATTTCGTTGTTAATTTTAATTTATTTTTGTTTCGACTAACAAGCATAATACTGTTGCCTTCAGAAAAAGAACTATAGTTTGTTATGGATAATTTGTGCATATTCGTAAAAGATTTTCCTTTCGCGTCCATCAAGTTATTTGAAGAAGTTCATTTTGAAAACAAACAACAAAGTAAGCGTATGGTCTTATTAAGACGAAATGTTGAATGAATCATATAACATGGATGGCCTAACAGGGATGCCGGCATGCTTGTTAAGTCAGCGTAAATGATGGAAAAAATCGAAGCAAAAACTAATTAAATAAGCATGAAATGGAACAAAGATGTCAAATAATACCTCAGTCATGAAGTTGAAAAGAATTAGAATCAAACCGTTTTCGTAGGCGGTAAATTTTTATCTTAGTACATGATCATCACAACTAGACTCGACTATGTCCACATTAACTCCTAGCATTCTACATTTCTCCAAACAAAGCAAAAATGTGTATTTCATCATTATGGACAAAATTTGTGTGAGTGAAGAAGAAACTGCTGGTTTATGGGGAAAATGAAGCTAAAATTCGAAATTGTGTGATTAGAATTGGACGTCTGGTTTTCATTAAAAATGAAACCAATCAAAACGAAATCCGTGCGAAAGGAATAAGACCTCTGGTTCTGTGAATAATGGTGCCAGTTAAAACGAAATTTGTGCAATTGGAATTAGATCACTGGTTTTTATACAAAATGGAGGCAAAATTTGTTTATGTCTGTTTGCTGGGCGGGTATCGATTTGCCATTTTGTAGTTGTATAGACCGTGACACTTTTCTAGATCTCAAAAAACTTAAAAATAATGAACTGAGGAAATCCAAGAATGAAAAGGACAAAGTCCCAAAAAATACCTTATTTTCACATATTCACATAAACTTGAAAAAAGTCTGGAATAACCTATAATAAATTTGGTAAAAATTCTATAGATGAAATCTTTTTATAATAATTGTATTATTAGTATACATTTTACATAGCGATGCCTTTAACAAGTAATTTTTGCTCTTCTCTTATTTAGCACCAATTCAAAATTAATCTTTTTATTATAAGTTTGTTATTAAAAAACGAATTTTTATCAATAGAAATTTCAATACGCTGTATAACAAATCATTTGAAAGATAATAAGCCAAAGCTATTCGGAAAAAAAAATAACCTTCGAAATATACTCCACCGACATGTGCTCCATTTCTACACTTTTGATTTTAATAAACAACCTAGAGAAAAATAAAAAGTTATGTAATTAAATGCGTTTTCTTTTATAATTCCCAAAGTCTGTTTTTTTAGAAAAATAGATATTATTTGTTTATTTTACAATATTGTATAAGCTTCTTGCGAAACAATCTATTGTATAATATTAATCAAAATTTCTAAGAACTTAAATCGAAATAATTTCAACATTTAACAAGGTGTAAAAACTAAGATTATTTTACCTTATTATTATTTCATAATTTAAATTGAAATTATTTTGTATTTAAGCTTTCAATTTTATTTCAATAGAATCAGAAATAAATCAAAACGAAACTATTACTTGCAATAAAAAAAAAACTTTTTGATCTTTTAATTGAATAATTTTAATTTTGATATTACAGTTTAACGCCAAGAGTAGCGAAGCAGTTTTTGGGGTAAGTGAGGATGTAGCGAGCAGGGAATATAGCCTTCTAGCATCATATGAAAACTAATTTTTGATTTAACTATCTTAAAATTCTCACAATTTAATCAGGAAAACATGCAACAGATCACGTTAACTCGATTCCATTTTATTAATTTTTTTGTCGCTCTCCATCTTTCAATCATCATTTTATTATTCGACATTTAACTTATTGACTTTAGGAGACTCAATTCGTAGAAGCTTTCTTCCGAATCTCAACATTGTCGTCCATCGTTGCCGATAAACTTTGAACTTCCGTTCGGCTCCGAGATTATCATTTTCTGATGAGATCAGTGGAGCAAAAAAAAAGAAAAAAAAAGGACAAATAAATAAAATAGAACTGACGGCTACTGCGTCCGTCCTTGCTCGAGAGATTGCGTCACTTGGTGATTTTGCTTGTTAGTTAGTTAGAAGGGAATGAGCAGGAAGAAAGATTTTTCTTCATCTGCATCTTGCGCATCGGGGGTTCAGGTGAAAAGGAAGACCTGACGTGGAGTAAGTTTCCATATTTACAATTTGCAACTCTTTTTTTTTAAATCGTCAATTTTAAATTATTTTAAATTTAGTTCATTCTTTGGTACATTAATTTAGTTTAATTTTCCATTAATTTAATACATTAATGTACTCAATTAAAAAAATTATCCTTGCTCATTGTATAACCCTTGCTACACATTATATAACCCTTGTTACACATTGTATTATTATTACATTGTATAATTGTTGCAGGTGAATTCAATTAAGGTTTCAGATTTATATTTATTCATTCATTCTACTTTTATTTTATACAATTAATAGTTTTTTTCCCGCAAGGCTTATTTAATTTTTTTAATAAAGTTAATATATCTAATTTCTTTAATTTTCCTTAGCGTGTTATATTATTATATTTCTTTTTCGTTGAAAATCGTAATTTATATCGATATCTATCGGAAATTATCAATTTATTATCAATAATATCGGATGAATAGAAAGACCTGGATAAAGGATGATTTTCATGTCTACAATTAATAGTTTTAATTTTATTTTATTTTGTCTCTTGAAAACGTCCGTATTAAGTCATTTCATATTTTAATTCTTTCTCATATAAAATAATTAATTTTGTTAATTTTTATAATAGTTTAAAATGCGGTTTATAAATATAATTTAGAGTCTTCTTCGTGTGCCTTGTATTAAATCAGATAAATATAAAAAGGATTTCGAATTTATATTTAACATAGTCGTTCGTTTATTTTACGCAATTAACAATTTTTTAATCAATGATTCTTTTATTTTTGTTCATATTAAGGATAATGATTGCTCCGAGTTTTTATATGTTGAAAACTATCATAAGTTCAGAAGCTAGAATGGCCTGAAAATAATTTTTCATATTTTTATTATTTTTATTTTGCAGCTTAAAATCATCAATTTTAAGTACTTTCATATTCCAGTTCATTCTTACACAAAAATAATTAATATAGATAATATTTTAGTGCTTTTACTTATAAGATTTAAAAATTTATAAATATAGAGCCGTTACGTGAACTTTTTTTTAATACAGGTAAAATTTCAGATTTATATTTTTCGGTTTTTCGTTTATTTTAAGCAAATGATAATTGTTTTCGCAGTTCTTCTTTCCTGTTTATAAATGTTTCTCTTATCTAATTTTTATACTTTCATAAATAGATCATAACTACAAAGTTTACTTTTTCATGACGAGTTTAAAGGCAACGGAAAACTTGAAAACGAGAAATTTTTCATATTTGTATTTCCTAATTTTTCTTTTCCTTAATTTTGTAGCTCAAAATCGTCATTTTTAAGTAGTTTCATATTTTAACTTATTTTTATAAAAAATTATTAATTTATTTAATTTTTATATTAGTTCAATGTATTGTACAATTATAAAATTAATATATTGTCTTTTTCTCGTGCCTTTTGTTTTAATGCAAGTAAATATAAAGTAATAAATATTCTATCAGATTTATATTTCGCCGTTCTTCTTTTAATTTATGTAATTAAAAAAAATATCAATAAAAATATACAATACTTCAGTTTTCTTTTTGTTTTTATTAATATTTAAGTAAATGTGCATAATTTTTTTTATTAAAATATAACTATTAAAATATAACTATTTTCGTCGTCTTGCTATTCCTAATAAGTTCATGTGAATTGAAAATTTTGGAATAAAGAGAATTATGTGCTTACAATTATCATTTCCTCTTTTATTTTTATTTTTCAGCTTGGTTAGATAATTCCTATTTGATTAAAAAAAAAAAAAAACTACCTGCTGTTGCTGTCGTCTAAACGAACTCGACGACATGGGGTTACGTGCTGACCTCTGCTGCAATTAACATCATTGCTTTGAATTCAAGGAAATATTTTAAGGGCAAATTGAAATGGTAGCATTTACGACTACCAATGTTCATCTTCCATTGTTTCGTAATTTTGAACCTCACCCAGAAGACAAGGGAACTCCTGGTCAAGTATTGGGAGAAATTTGTCTTCGTGGAGGACTTTTTGATAGAACTCTTACCAAAGCTCTTTCATTTGTCATTTGCTTCACAGAAATTTTTTTTTCTAGCTTAAAGAGAGAAATCATAATAAATCGTGTAATTCATAACCTTTCACCGATCATGTTTTAAGTAACTCATTATATTTATTTGAATTTTAAGTTAATATTTTTATAACAGAATTTTTGGATGAGATTATTTACATATGACTGCGGAAAAAAGTAGGTTTCGCAAATCACTTTACAATATTTTTTGTATCAAAAATTTTGCCCTTTGAAAACAAGACTTTGTATTGAAGGATACAATACTCAAGAGGACGTTCTGTCCTCTTGAGTATTGTATCCGATACTCATGTATTGTATCCGATACTCCGTGAATTGTATCCGATGCTGCGGCAATTGAGTATTGTATCCGATACTCCGTGTTTTGTAGTTGTTTGAACGCGATGGGTTTCAGCAAGCAAAAATATTGTAAAATTCAAGAAAATGGTTTTAACATTTTATAATTAAAAAATTAATTAAAAGTTAGAAAATAAATTTTTAATTTTCATCAGGATGAGTCCTCATCATGTAAAATTTGGTTTCTGCAAATGCCTATTATATCTACTGTAAAATTGTGCAAAAGCAGAGTTAGGTTTCTAACATGACAAGCGTCAAAAACTGGTTAAAAACTAGAATAATAGCACAAAATCATGGATCACAAAATCGCACAAAATCATGGGAATTTTTTTATAGTCTTTATTTAAAATTTCGAATTAATTTATACAAGCATATTAACATATATGCTCCAATATAAATATTGTATTATTGACAATACTAAATTGCTTTAAAATAGAAAATATAGTTTAATTAGTTTTGATGAGAGGAAAACGAATTTCACTCTTTATTAATATATTTATCTTATTATTTTTAGAGATCTTTCATTCTTTTATGAAAGTTTTAAATAGACTGAATGAAATTTTGTGCGATTATAATTTTAATATTAATATTTGTAAAACTGAAACATATTTTTTAGCTGTCATAATTTGTTGTTATAAAATATTAGAAATTTTTTTTTTGCGAATTTTAATGTTTTACTAAGGCATAAAATTATAATTATAAAATTGGATACATTTACAAATCGAATCGTTAAAAGAAAAAGAAAATAGTTAATTAAAATCATGTATTTTAATTTGAAGTAGGAAAAGATTGTAAGTAGTCTGGATTTCTAATATTCTAACACACCTTGTGTTTTTGTGTAAGGGAAAAGTGGCGGTAATAGTTCAGAATAGTAGAATGTTTAAAGTTCTTTTTCCATTATTAAAATGTTTTCTTTATAACAACTTTACATCTATATAGCTACTAGTATATCTTTTTTTTATCATATAGTGGTCCATATTTGTAGTATATTTCTGTAGTGAATAGGCTTTTTATCTGGATATATTTCTTTTCATTACATGTTAAATTATATAAAAAAAAAGTAGTATTAATATTTGACTTAAAACAGTATGGGCTTTGTGTCACTTAAAATATGTATAATACTGAAATGCATTTATGTATTGGTAAAAATAATATAGCAATGTATAAACGCATTTTATCAATGATTAAAACTGTCAAAAACAGGTGTATGTCAAAAACTTAACAACCCTCAATAAATACCGAGTTATGCGTTTAGATGCGCTCAAACGACAACAAGAACTTTTGTTATAATTTTCTTCTACAGATTTATCCTTAGCAACCTTTTAAATTATTATATAAATTATTTATATGTCTAACTTTCAGAAAAATTTATTATAAAATTTAAGACGCTAGGATGAAAATAAAGGGAAAAAAAATAGAAAAAATGATATTTTATAACCATAAATATCAATTTTTTTTAAAATAACGCGAAATTGCCTATATAATTGTTATAATATCTTTCAAAACTGTTTCATTAATAAAAATGACAGTGTTATAAAAGTTTTCATAAATTTTTAGATAAAAATATTTTTTCAAAAAATTAAAAAAAAATTTCATGTCCTTTTAACCATATAAGGTTGTTTAACAAATGTTATAATCGAAGAAAATTCGAATGGAAGATTCATTATTACATGACTTAAGGAAAATTTTAAAACTGAAACTATTTTTGAAACTGTTCGAAACTGTTCGAAAAATGATGCATTTTTAAAAAAAAAATTTTAATCTTAAAAAACTTTTGAAAAAAATGATTCGATAAATGATAAATTAGAAAAAAAATGTTTTCAATTTAAACTTTAGTTGTTGAGTAACATAAAACACATCGTTCAACTGAGGGTCTGCACAAATTATTCGTTTTTATTGACTTGCACGTGGCGAGATTTTGGCAGCTAATTCATGTTTCCTTTCGACAAATATGAATGTAGTGTTTGTAAATAATTTAAGAATATAGAGAGAAACAACAGCATGATTAATTTTTCCACTATGTGAATCAGTAAGAAATAGAACTTCTTTACGAACGAAATTTGAGTTATCGATATTGTTTTTCACATGAGTGCCCCAAATAAATAACATCGTTATAATAAATCTCTATAATTTGATGAAGAGAAGATAAGAAGAGATATCAAAATCTGCACGTGATCAGAAATGAATGTTTACGTTTAAAAATTCGTGGTTGAACTCGACTGTAAGTTTTTTTTTTCTTTTCGTTATTGATCCATAAAATTGGCAATGGACTTCAAATGGAACAATAGTAACAACAATTGAGCTGCGAAATTAATGAGTTGGTCCCATTTAGGTAAAAGTAATTGTATTTATAATAAAAAGTAACTTAGGAATGTTTTATCAAAATGATTAAAATTTTATTATAATTTGATTTACTTATTGAGATATTGATTTACTTATTGAATGCAAAAATAATAAATGGATATTCAGCCAAATCGAAATATTTTATATGTTACAAAGGGGGAAATTGCCAGGTATTATATTGCCAGGCATTATATTGCCATAAAAAAGGAAATTTTTTTTAAAGTATATAAAAAGAAAATTATTGCATAATTTACCTAGCATTGCTTATAATGACAAAAGTTTTTAGGCAATGCATGGTAATATGGTTTCATGGATGAAAATCACACAGAAAGGTCATGAGAATTCAGCATAAAAAATTTAATATCACTCTTTTACAAAACACAAGTTTTGCTTTAATTGTCTTATTTGGTTATAATGAATAATATCCAGTTAGGAAAACAACAGTGTTTGGAATACCAGGCAATAACCTTAAACCTTAAAAAAACATCAGTGTTGGAAATGCCAGGCCATCATATAACGGGATACAATTTACTTAAAATAAAACAGGTGTAGGGAATACCGGGCAAGAATATACGGGACGATAATCCCCATGTCCCTTTCGAATAATTATTCCTGCTTTTTAATAATACATGGCAATTAGTAAAAACTTATGCCTTTATTGATAAATAAAATTAAAAATTTTTTTAACCTGCTTGTTGCATCCCGAAATTACTTTCCGCAAGCATTAATAAATCGTAATATCACTAAATGAAAGCATGAACTATTTCAATTTTATATTTTGCCATTCGGTGATGCATACATCGTTAAAGCAATGTGTGAAATGTTTAATTGTTTCATATTTTGCTGGCCATTGTCATTGTATACGATGCCAATTTTCTTATTTTACTGGTTACATGTACACTAAGCAGAACAAAAATTAGTAAACACTTTTGTTTTATGACATCAACTGTGAAAATATTGAAGTAAAAAAAATTATAGTTCAAAATTGCGTTAAGTGCTTTGAAAAAAAAAGTCAAATATTCAAAACAATCGACCAAAAACTTAAAAAAAAGCACCAAAAATCTCATTTTAAGTGATTTCCAACGAAAAGGTTGCGACTTTGCCCGAATGTTACTATAAGCTATACACTTCAAATATATTAACTTTTGTGACGCGTTTTACCAAAATTTAAAACTTTGATTTGAAGAAATGGGTATATAAACTGTCAGTATAGTTTGAAAACAATATTTTGCATAAAATGTATTTAAAGTTATGAATCAATTTAACACTCACATTTTTATTTCTAATTATCCTTCTTTAACTGATACTACATGATGTTATCGTATTAAAGTATGATTCACCCTGCTTAAGGGTTTATAATCGCCAGTTTCATAATTCATTGATAAATAAATGACTATGCCGAACTTACGAGAGGTTTCTTCCTTATCAGATATTGAGCAACTTAGTCCACTCACTAATAAACTTTTTGTTCCTAGTTTTTATTTTTCTCTGGTCACTATTGAATTACTATTACGAATTACTATGATGTTAATTATGAATTATTTTGATCATCCTATCTATATCTAATCTCCAATGTAACTTTCAATTCAAAATGAGATTTCTGACCCATTAATTGCGAATAAAAAAAATGAAATAATTAACATTTCTGAGATACAATTTTGTCTTCCTCCAGAAAAATGAGATGAGATCATGATCTTCTTTAACCATTGTTAAAGAGCCGTGATGGCTCAGAGGATAGAGCGTTCGCCTTCCAATGAGGTGAACCGGGTTCGATTCCCAGCAATGGCTGGCAGATACGAATTCAGCATCCGGTTTGTCCCGACCACAGTGCTGACGTGAAATATCCTCAACGGTACATGGATTATGGGGTTTGAGTCCCCTTACCGTCAGTCTAACAGTGGGAAGTTTTCGTGATTTCCTTGTCCGAGTAACGCAAATGCTGGATAGTTGCCACAAAAAGTGAAGGCAAATTTTCTCTCCATCCAGGAGTTCCCTTGTCTTCTGGATTGGGTTCAAAATTACAAGGCTACGGAGTTGAACATTAGTAGTTGTAAGCCCTCCGAAAATGGGTCGGCTGTTCAACGACGGTTATTAAAAATAAATAAATAAATAAAAACATTATTAAACGAAGGACTTCTCCAAACTTTTTCAAAAACTCCGATCATGTTTTTGTGTTTTTCATTTCACTGTGGCTTTTTCTCTAATTCCATTCGACAACTTAAGTTTATGATCACATTCTTGGCCGTTTAGTGTCACGAATTCCAGTTTAAGATGCGAGTCCAGCTGCTATTGTCACTTTGTCAGTTCATCGCGTTGCATAAACGCTAGCACTAACTCATTATCTTTTCTCTGGACGAGATAGGAAACTTTGATTTGTTATCTTAACAACTTTATTAGCTTTTGAGTCCTTCCTCGTAAAACTCAGTAGCCATCTTTCATTACTTCTTTATGTTGTACTAAATCGTTATGTATGAATCAAGGAAGTGCAGATTGTTAAAATCATGCGCTAATTAACAACCAATCTGAGAGCATTTTATTTTAATAGAAGGCCAATTTTTTTTTTTTTTTTTTAACAGGATTGTCTACATTAAAGAAGAAAAATATCAGTTAGAATTCGGCAAATACACTAAAATCTAAATTGATTACTAGACTTACATTTTATTTTTACTGAATCTGCATATTTAATACTTTATTGAGCATGTGCTCTATTTTTTTTCTTAATTTAATAGCGAAGGGTTTTAAAATATTAACATGCTTTTCTTGACAATCAAAATTTAAAATTTAAGCAATTTATATTTTAGTATTGCCTTTTCTTAAACTTAAAATTTATTTTAAAATATCAAACGCTTCTGACGTCGTTTGAAGCTAGATTTATCTTACTGCATGAGTGACCATCATTGTTTTTGAATGATAATCACTCTATATAACTATTTTATTAATTCAAAAACAGTTTTCATTTGGATTTATTTACCCAACCAATTTCATAATTCCGCTCAATTTCCTTAAGAAACGTAATCCACTCCTGCTGTAATTGTTTTATTTTTTATTTTTTGTTTGTTTGTTTATTGGGGCACAATGGAATTTGTTATTATATGCTTTAAAAACTTGAGAAAATAGTAAGAAAAATCAAAATTATTTATTATTTTAAACATAGGTCCTAAAAATCTCACTTTTACAAAATGGCGATTATGAAACTAAATGATGGATTTAGCATGTTTTGATATTGCTATGATTCTCGTTTTTGCCGATTAAATTTTAAAAATCGACTTATTTTATTATTGACTGTCACTGAAATGCAACCGCTTCTTTATGCAAAGTCTTATTAGAGCAAAAAATGTGACGTCAGCGTCGCAGATCTCAGTTTTGAAGTTCAGCCTAGAGTGAAGTTTAGTCTACAAGGGGTATATAACAATTATATTTTTGATTTTATTAGAAATTAATATTTCTACATGAAAATGAGTGTGTCTTCGATAATCTATATAAGTCTATATCTATAATCATATAATAGGTAATAAACGGTATTTAGAATCATTTCTTAATAAAATTAGTCTAATTTCACCTAATATTTTATTCTGAAAAGGCATGAGTCTTAGAGCAAATGATTCTATAAACGGTATTCGAAATTGTTTACTAGTAGTCTGAGTCTAATCTCATCTATAATGTTAAGGAATATGCTCAGATTTTTTTAAGTGTTATATCATAATTGTATATTTTATTTTATTTAAAATTAATATTTTGAAATGAAAATGGTTTTAAAGCAAGTGATTTTATAAGCGGTATTCCCAATCGTTTGCTAACTTTTAATATTAAATTATTCTAATAACTATTCTAATCGAAAAAATACTATTAATGGAAGCAATATTTTATAGACTTAAAAGATAAATAAATAATGTAGCATTTTGTATAAATGACGCGGAAACGTTTCCTTTTCGATCTATTCTTATCTCATTTCCCTCGTCGCAATGAGACTTCTTTTTCTTTTAATTTAGATGAGCAAGATAGGATTTGATTTCGATAAATGTTTATTAATCCTTGAGTTTCTTGTTTTACATAACGTAGTCCAAATGTGCCTAAAGTTTTATGGATTTAAACAAATATTATTTGTTTATTATTCTTGTATCCTTATCACTTTCTGATGAAACACTATTTATTTAATTATTTATCCTAATTTTTAAACAATCTGACGTACAAATATTTCTAAAAATTGTTAGGTAGCATTAATTATATGTTTATTATTATTTTAAATGACATGTAAGTTGTGTTTTATCGTTATATATTTTAAAAAAAAATCAATCTCTTCTCTGACGGAATTTATTTCAAATTTCCGATCCCAAAAAAGCATTTTTTTTTTATTGCTGAAAATTAATATTATGTTCTATTCTAAATTCGAAAATGCTAATTATTTTTGTCAGCAAGATTTTTTTCGCTTAACCTATTGGTGGTGAAATATGTGATGTCCCGTCCACTGATTTCCAGTTTTCTCGGCAATGCACCCAAGTTTTATCTTAAAAAATATACAGTGATAACATATTAATTAACTCGATTGCTTTAAAGTGTTTAAGATCAATATCTTCGCAAAATAGTTATTAAAATTAGGTTAAAAATATTTTGGAAAATAATTTTAGTACTAATGAAATAATTAAAAATAATTAATTGATACTAATAATTAATAAATAATACTTAATTTTAAATAAATTAATTTGAGTTATACTTAATTTGAATAATAATTAATTGAATAATAATTAATTGAATAATAATTAATTGAATAATAATTAATTGAATACTAATTAATTTAATAATAATTAATTTTAATACTAATGAAATTAAATTATTTTAATTCTAATAATTAATTTTAACACTAATGAAAGCGAAATTACAGAAAGTACAAAATGATTTTGATTTCAATTCAAGGCGACCGGTTAAAATTAAACGACACACTTCACTGCATAAGACTGTTTTGACAATCGAAAGAGGAAGAAAAAAAAGATTTAAATTTAAAGCTTTTTTTTTTTTTTGACTTTGTTCCTCTCCTCTAATTCATTTCACAAATAATTAAATTGTAATTAAGCATAATTAATTAGTATTCTTTTAGCATGTAAGTAATAATTTTTTAAACCCATACCTTATTTCTTCAAAACATAATTTTTTTTTATGTATTTATGCTATTTTTTGAGACCTGCTATTGTTTTGAAATAAATTTTTCCCACGAAGTAGAAAATGAATGCATTAATTTATTTCATTGTTTGTTTAAATTGAATTCTTTACTGCCTTCAAAAATAATGCGAATATTTTGACATAGTGAAAGTATTCGCATTCTGCGTTTGGATACGCTCTGGTTCAACTCTAAATATAAATTATTCTAAAACCATGTGTTTTAAGCAAATTAAAAAATGTATCTATGGGGAAAAAATAGAAAATTATTAATATTTAAATTAATTTTTAGTTATTATGCCAGACAGAATTAAACATTTGTTCACTATTCTTAAAATAAATTCATTTTAATTAAATTTATTGCTTTTTAAAGTGCCAATTAGAACTCTTGCGTTTGTAATCATTTTGCCTATATAGTCAATTTTTAAAATTAATTTGTTATCTAATTAATTTTATAACAATATTATTCTTAATGGGTTTAAAATTAATTAGTTATCTTAAAATTATTATTTATTTATTCATTTTAATGTAAGTTAAACCAAGTAAACGATAAACATCTTCAACACTTTTAAAATGCTGACTATTAGAGTGAAATAGAATTAATACTGAAATTTTTTTCAACATAGCTGACGCGGAATTTTTACTTAACATACTTTTTATTATTTTGTATTAATTTATAATAAATTAATGCGAAATTATCATTATAATTAATTTATAATAATATATTAAAAAATAAGTGCGAATATTATATTTATCATTTTAATAGCATATGATTATGAAATACATACCCGGGTGTCCCTTTCCGTATTAAAGATAAAATCTAACAAACATGGCTCACTTACAATCAACAATATTTCCAATTAGTACTTATTTCAATATAAAATATCAGTCATTTATATATTGAATTTTGTTTTAATTTACAAAATCAGTGTTTGATAAATTTTTGTATATGGATGGAAAAAAATCTTCAAACTACTTTTTTTGAATTGCATATTTTAGTACAAATGTAATTCGGCCAATCCAAAAAATCCTTTTAGTAAATATTAAACTTTTTTTTTTTGTAGTTAAAAAATACCAATGTATATTGTTGCTTGTAATTACTCTAATTAATTGTAATTGCTTAATAATTGTAATTGCTCTGACGACAAAAAAGGAATTGGTATTCCATCTGCGTCAAAGGGTTAATATCGCTAAAGTTTATTTGTATCAAACCACTTCTGTCTCTTGCTACAATATATTTATTTATAGCCGAATTAGTGATTAAATGAGTTATAATTAAATATCAATTTTTTTAAATCGAAAGCCAAAAATTTATTCTCATTTAACATTAATATTTTTTTAATTATTATTTTAGTCATCATAATGCCGCCATCCATATTTCATTTATTAAATCTGGTCTTTTTTTAAAAAGCAATGTTGGAAAAAGTATTCACTGTCACTGTACGTGTATCATATGATTGTTTAGAATAAAATAAAATAGATATATAGGTTATTAAATGAATGAAATAAGATTATACACTTTTGTATGGCTGTTGTATGGATTAATTGAAATCTATTATTTAATTTACAGGTCACCCAGTGAAACTTGAAAACGTACGAAAGGCATTTTAAGCATGGAAATTAAGTCTCACATGATTATTTTGCTTATTGCAAACTTTTTGAAATATATTTCTGCATCTTCTTGTGGTTATGAGGTAAGACAATTCTCATATTTGAATCTTTTGAGAAAATAGGTTGGGTTTTTATGCAAAATTTGTTTAAACTTAGATTAAAATAAACAGCTCAAATCTAGAAGAGGAACTTTTTTTTTTTTTTAAAAAAAAGCTATTAATTTAAGTGATTTTTCAGTTTTATTGGATAGTTTTTTATGACGCACTATGTGATGACATTGAAATGTTTTTTTTGTTAGTTTTTTTAAATGATCCTCACATTTTTGGTTGTACGACGTTTTAAAAATAGATCAAAAGTATTCATTCTTCTGAAGTCTGTTTATTTCTTTTTTAAAACTTTAAAAAAAAAAAAAATAGAGAAAGAGATAGATGTGAAATTCTCATTGTAATGTAAAAATCTGAATATATCTGTGACTAATTGCAATAGCTTTAGATTGTAAGCAATTTTTTTTGTTTGTAATTATTGTTACTTTTTTATAAGGACATATAAATAGATTTTAGGACTAAAATAATCTACGTTTTTTTTCTTTGGTATAAATAAATATGGTATAATAAAATATTTGGTATAATAAAAATTTGGTATAATAAAATATATTAAACTATTTTTCTAAAAAACGAATAATGTGATTGATAAAGCAATCTTTTCTTTTAAGTGAGCTACATTGTAAAAACAGTTTCTTTTGCAAAAGAAATCGGATATCTACTGGAGTCATAAGAAAAAAAATTATTATGAATTTTCAGTTTCAGTTTTGCTCAATAATGTTGTTAAAAGATGGCGACACGACACTTCTGAAACATTCAAGATTTTTTATTTTTTTTATCTCTTGTGTTTTTGTCACCACAACTCCTTAACTTCGTCTCGTTAATTTATAACATTGTAAAATCTGAAAAATCATTACAAATCACTTCAGATAAGTGTTCTGTAAACTAATTTTTCAGACTCCAAATGTTTAATAGAAAAAATAAAGAAATAAATGAAACTAAAAATTTAATGCATATCGTATCGAAATCATTATTACTGTAAAAAATCGATTAATCATTATCATTAATCGTTCTGATTGCCCGCAATTTCCGACTTTTTTGTTTGTTTATATTGATGCATTAAAAAAAATTATTCAATTTTTAAGAAAGATGTGTATTTATTCGTTCACTGTTTGGTATTATTTTGAAATATGTTTTTGGAGTAAAATTTATGAAGACTTCTTCGAAATGTTAAATAGTCATTCTTGATAAATATAAAGTCGATTGATTTAATTCAGAACACGCGGTGTAATGTTTTCTTCAATTTCCTGTATTTACATTAGTACTTGATGTTGCTTCAAGCAATTTAAAATGTGTTCTTTTAAAGAAAATTGTGAAATGAATTCTCTAAATATCAACTTCATTTCTGAAGCTGAAACAAAAACATTTGAAAATGATATTTCAAAAAGTTTCAATTTAAATACTTTGCCTGGAGAAAATGGTGATCTAAAAAATATTTCTGTGATGGAAAAAGGTGAAAGGTCAATTTTAGTTATAAATGAAACCAATGTTAAAGATAAATCAAAACCTGATGTTACATTTGTAAAAAGTCATAAGCAATTTAATTCTTACCAATGTAGAAATGAATCATTCAATAGTACTAAAGATACTCACTTTAATGTTGTAGAAAATGGTTTAAATAATCACAATAAACCAATTATGTTTGCTGACAGTGATATTTTATGTACAAAAAAAATACTGAGCAATAGTATTGATGAACCAGGAGTTCTGGTATTAAATTCAGCCAATAATAATAGTACTAGAGAAAAACAATTCTGCCAATCAGATGTTATTGAAAAAGGTACCAGAAAGAATACTCCCCATTCTTATTCTGAGAGAGACATTTCTGTTGCAGATAATGCCATGAAAGTTATTCCCAGTGATGATAAGGATCTAAATTTGGATTGTTATAACAACAAATTTTCTAATAACAGTGCTGATGACGCTGGAAGTTTGTGTCCCGTTGAAAACTTTGTTCTTGAGCATGATGGAAGTTCTGTTTGTAATACTTACCTTCTGGATTCCCCGACTAAGTCTTTTGAACCAATTTCTGATACATCAAATGAATTTAAGCATAATTTGAATTTATTCCAAAAAGAATTAAAGGAAGCTCCAGTTGTTCAATTAATTCAAAGAGCAGAAAATTCAACTGAGAGTGACATTGTTCAAATAGAAGTTATAACAGAAAATGTACCTCTGGATAAGGTTGGAGATTGTATGAATTTTAGCCTAAATGTAGGTAAACAAAATAAATTTGTTAAAAATTGTGATATTGACAAAAATGTTTTTAAGAATACATTATGTGAAGGCGTAGCAAATGTATCTTTTAAACAAAATTGTGAAGTGATACAATGTAAAAGTGAAATTAATGGTGAAACTCTCAAACAATATTGTGAAGTTCGTCAAAGTATAAAAAACACTAATGATGAATTTCTTGAGCCTAGTTCTGAAATTATTCATTGTGAGAATATAATTAGTGATGAATCTTTTGAGCAAAATTGTGATGTGAAAAATAACTCGTCAAATGTTATTGAAGGTAATACTTCTGCTGATAAGATAGAGCAAGTTGCTCAAACTGTAACGAGTGAAAAAATTAGTCAAAATATAAAAAACACTAATGATGAATTTCGTGAGCCTAGTTCTGAAATTATTCAATGTGAGAATGTAATTAGTGATGAATCTTTTGAACAAAATTGTGATGTGGAAAATAACTCATCAAATGTTATTGAAGGTAATGCTTCTGCTGATAAGATAGAGCAAGTTGTTCAATCTGTACTGAGTGAAAAAATTGCCGAATTAGAAAATAAGACTAGTTTTGAACCTCGAAATCAAGGTGAGGAAATAATCTTTGTTAAAGATATCTCTGAAATAAAAATCAATATTTCTACAAATGACACAGAACCAGAGAAAAGTGACCGTGAAATGAGTGAATTTAAAAATGAGGTTCACAATATAGAACAAGACAAAATTATTATTGACCAATCTATTGCAATATTAGAGACAATAGCAGAATCTATGTGTAATCATAACAAAATTAAATTAGATGATTCCTATAATGATGAAAATCTAAAACAAATAATTGAAATAGATAGTAAAAAATATGCTTCTGATATTATTGAAATTGATATTTCTACAAGTAGTGTAGAATCTGATCAAGAATACTCTAATAATAATATTGCAATTTACAATGTAATTGCTCAACAAAAACAAGATGTAGTTATTTCTGATATTGATTCTAAAGTTTCAGAGTCTGTTAATAGTGACTCCTCGGAAAATGCTGTGAAACTCAAGGAAAAAGCTAAATCTGATTGTGAAGATATTGAACTAGAAAATGAAGTTAGTTATGAAAAACTGAAACAGAAGAATGAAATAATCAAGAATATTGATATTGACTCTGAAATTATTGAAATTGATTTTTCTACAAGCAGCGTAGTGTTGGAAGAAGACAATTCTAGCGGAGATGACCCAATTTGTAGTGCACAAATGAAACATTATGAAATTATTTACAATGAAGATCCTGAATTTTCAGAGCTGGTTGAAGTGGAATTGATTGAAAAAACTGAATCTAATTATTCAGCTATTGAACTAAAAAACAAAAATTGTGATGAAAAATTGGAACAAAAAGATGAAATAATCATGAATGCAAATATCCAATCTGAAATCGTTAAAATTGATCTTTCTTGCAGTAATTTAGATTTCGATAAAGAATGTTCTAGAGTTAATATTAAAAATTCCGATACAGGACATAAACAAGAGGAAGTTATTCATATAGGTCCCAAATCTAAGGATTTTGTAAAAACTGATCCCTCTATAAATGTTATAAAACTGAAGGAAAAAGCTGTTTCTAATTATGAAGGTGTTATACCAGAAAATGATGTTAGTGATGAAAACTTGAAGCAAAATAATAAAATAATCAAGGATGCAAATACTGGGCCTGAAATTATTAAAATTGATGTTTCTACAAACAGTGTAGAGTTAGAAGAAGATTCTTCTGAGGTTGATAATGCAATTTACAATGCAAATCAAGAACATGATGGAGTTGTTAACAATATAGATCTTGAATCATCTGAGCTTGTTGAAGACTCTTTTATAAATTCTAAGAAATTGGAGGAAAAAAACTTATCTAGTTATGAAGCTATTGAATTAGAAACAGAAGTTTGTGATGTAGAACTGAAACACAAGAATGAGATAATGATAAATGAAAATATCGGCTTGAACTTAATTGAAAAAGAAAATCTAAAGCAAGTCTCAAAATCTATATGTTTAGCTAGTACAGCTTTTATAGAATTAAATAAGCAAACTCCTTATGAAGGGGACGATCTAGAATATAAAGTTAATGATAAAATTGAAAATAAAAACAAATATACACCCATTGATTCTTGCTTTATTGAAAGTGCTGAATTCATAGATGTAAAAAAGCAAGACAAGGAGTCAATGTGCAATGTCATAGCGAAAAAAGTCACTTGTAACAGCTTAAAATCTATTGTGCCTTCTGAAACTGAACAAAATGTGTGTTTTGCATGTAAAAGAACTGGCATTGATTTAATTGTTTGCTCTGTTGAATCATGTCGTAAAACATATCATGCTCCTTGTTTTAAAAGATATCCAAATATTGTTAAATCTGACTCTAACACATGTCCACTTCATATTTGTTTACCTTGTTACAATATGAATCATAAGAATTCTCAAATTTCAAAAGGTGACATGTACATGTGTTCTAAGTGCCCTACTGCATTTCACTGTAGGGATGAGTGTTTCATACCAGGTTTTGTAATTTCAGCAGATAATATATCATGTTCAAAGCATTGTCCATCTGAAAATAAGCCTGAATCAGTTTTTATAAACCTAACTTTTTGCATTGTTTGTGGAGGTAACAAAAATTTAATATTCTGCAAACTTTGTCCAGCATCTGTTCATATTAAGTGTATTAAAATTAAGTCTCCTGAATGTTATATCTGTGACAGATGTGAAACTCGCCAAACATTGCGCTATAATGACATAGTTTGGGCTCGGGTGTGTGATTTTCAGTGGTGGCCAGCTGAAATTGTTAAGACTTGTGACCTTCCAAACAATGTGCAAGAAGTCCCACATTCTATTGGCGAATTTCCTGTAAAATTTTTTGGAACTGAGGAATATTTCTGGATCAATTCAAGACGTGCTTATCCTTTTGTTTATAAAAAAATTTCTTCAGAAGAGAAGGTTGAACATAAATTTAAAAAATTCATACCTAATCCATACTTTGAAAATGCATTGAAATTGGCCATGTCTGCTACAATGAATAAAAAGGCACTAAGATCTATTGAATCTTTTAATACAAAAAAACTACCCCCTTATGTGCACATTAAGACTAATCGTCCTGTTGGCAATGTTCAAATTTATAGTTGTTTGGATGCAGACGATACTCATACATGTGGTTGTAAAGATTCTGACCCTAATCCATGTGGAGATTATACTTTCTGCCTCAATCGTAGTATGCTTCATGAATGCAATGATTATAACTGTAAAGTTGGTAAAAATTGTCAGAATCGTAAGTTTGTTAATGTACAGAATGCCCCTTGCAAGCCATTTTATACTGATAATAGAGGTTGGGGCTTGAAGGCTAAAGAAGATATTAAGTGTGGTCAATTTGTTATAGAATATGTTGGTGATTTGATTGATGAAGAGGAATGTGAACGTAGAACAAAACAGAAACAAATGGTTGGTGACACAAACTTTTACTTTTGCACTTTGGATTCTAATCGTATAATTGACGCTGGTCCTAAAGGAAATTATTCTAGATTTATGAACCATTCCTGTGAACCTAATTGTGAAATGCAGAAATGGATTGTGAATAGTGATCCCAGAATCGGTCTATTTGCTAGAAAAGATATTAAAGCTGGAACTGAATTAACTTTTGATTACCAAATGGATTTTTCTCGGTTTAATAAGAAACTTAATTGTAACTGTGGCTCTGCTCGATGCAGTGGTGTTATTGGGAAAAAACCTCTAAAGGGGCAGGGAATAACAACAGACTTTGAAAAGACTGAAACAAGTAATCTTGACCTAGAATCTGCCTCTACTTCAAAAACTGACCTTTCCGACGCTAAGGGAACTAAAAAGAAAACCTCCAATGATAAGAGCAAGAATATTCTTCAAGTGAAAATTATCGCTAAAACTAAGAATAGTCTCGACCTAGAATCTGTACCTACTTCTAAAATTGACATTGACTTTAAAACAAATGTTACCAAAAAGAAAACCTCCAAGGATAATAATAAGAATGATCTTACAATAAAAACAGTTGCTAAAAGTAAGAGTAGTCTTCACCTAGAATCTACATCTTCTAAAGTTGAACTTGTTACTAAAAAGAAAATCTCCAATGGCAACAGTAAGGAAACTGTTATAGTAAAAAACAATAAGAGAAAGCGATCTAGCTCGAGTTCTGATACAGATTCTAATCCTAATGACAACTTGTTAGTGGAGGATTTAAATAAAAGAAAAAATTCTCATAAAAATAAACTTAAATTATCTGACAAAGAAGCTACTTTAGTGAAAAATACAAAGAAAAGGAAATTATCTGACTCCAGTTTTTGTGAAGTCTCATTTTCAAAACACAAAAAAAGAAAAACAGAAGATTTAAATGCGAGAAATGTTGAAGTAAATGTTAATGATGTAAAGAAGGACAGTTCTATCACAAGAATCAATGGTGTGAAAGCAATGTGCTCTAAATGCAAGACTGGTGGAAGGATGATTGAATGTTCTCGGGTAGAATGTGGATTATTTTATCATCATCGTTGCCTGAAGATTGATAAAGATATTAATCCTGAAGGATGGGAATGTCCTGTTCATTTGTGTCAAAATGGTAAAAACATCTCGTTAAATGAAACAAAACTTAATTCAACTGAAAGAAGTAATACCTCCGATTTTAACGAGAAGAAAGCTGTGTGCTTTCAATGTCATACTGGTGGAAAACTAATTGAGTGTTCTCATGAAGGTTGTGGATTATTTTTTCATAATTTTTGTCTAAGAATTGAAAGTGATTCTAATTTAGAGGATTTGGTGTGCCCTAAGCACTCCTTCCTAGATAGTGAAAGTAAATTAAAAAAGCATGATGAAACAAATGTTAATACTGTGAGGAATTGTATTTCAAGATTAGGTGGTGTTAAAGCTTTGTGCTTTATATGTAAGACTGGTGGAATGCTTATTCGGTGTTCCAGGGAAGCTTGTGACTATTTTTATCATCATCGTTGCGTAAAAATTAAAAAAGATACTAATACTGAGAAATGGGAGTGCCCAGCCCATATTTGTCAAAAATGTGAAAATGAACCTTATTATCAGTGCCAGGATTGTCCTAATTCTTATTGTCAGAGACATGTTTTTGGAAGACGTAAATCTAGAGATAAATTTTTTTGTCCTAAGCATCAATAATTTTTTTGTTTGTTTTGTTATTAAAAATTTTATTGTGTGCAGAAACTATTTTTAATACATTTGTTCAATATCTTTAACTTAATATTTAGACATCATTGGTTTTCTCATTTAGAAAGCTCTATTTATTTTTATTCATAGTAATTTTTTTTAAAGTTCACTATTGGGGACGATTTCCATGTGGTACTTGCACCAAATATTCATCAAATTTTGGGGACTTTCAGACAGTGGTATGTTAGGAACTTAAAAAAAACGTCGACGAACAACTCTAATGGTGATTTGTAATATCCCTTGGCTAACCTCTACATCATTTTTTTCTTTAATATTTTGAAATTTAAAAACTTTCTTGTGTCTCAGCAATTGTAGTTAGTGCAAACAGGTATCAATATGGAAATATCCATGATATCTGATAGATTTCAGCAGGACCAAAAATGTAAATGGCATATTGAATAAATATTTATTAATTAATTCTGTTAAGAATAGTTTGCCTGACAATTTATTTATGATCACTGTGTTTACCTCTTGATTTGTTAAAGTTTAAATTAAAAAAAATTAAAGTTTGGATGTAAAATAATTAAAGTTCTCCAATAGTTGCTTAATTCTTTAAAGATTATTGGCCAGGCTAACTACTACATATTTTTTAAAAATATTCAGAAAAACAATGATCTTTTGATGATAATTGTTGATGCTACCAGTAACTGATTGGGAAATGTCCCCACTTTCGAGATAAACTATTATAATGTAACTTTTTATTTTTATGTCTTAGTTAAAAGTAATTTTTCACTGCGCAAAGTATTAAGAAAAGTGTTATTTTTGTTTAATTATTAATAAATTGTATTCAGCATGTATATCAGTAAAAAACAATTGTTAAAACTTATTTTTTTCTAAGAAACTTATATTGATTGTTATTTTTTCTCGACATTTACTTACATTTATTTTTTCTCAACATTTATTATTATTTCTTCTCGTTTTATCCAAAAAATTTGTTTATAGTTTTATTTTTTCATAAAACTTGAAATTTTGAGACAGTTTTTATTTTACAATGTTTAATCTTGTTCAAAATGCAATGGAAAAACTACCACTTAGATGACTAATGATGAGTTTATATGCAAAGTATTGTGCTTGTTATTTATTTTTTAATTTGTAGCTCTAGTAATTGAGTTGTACTGTTGAATTTTTATTTTGCAATTTTGACTGTCTTTTATGTTTTGTATTTGTAAGAAAATATGTTTGAGTAATGAAATGATACCTGTCCTGACCATGAAAAATAAACAAATATTAATTTTCGATCTTTAGTTAATTTCAGAGTTTTAACTTGTGCAATATTTTTGTCCTTATGCAATATTATAGGTAATGTATACCCATTTATGTTGCGTGGAAGTTAGCTATTTTTATCAACTTAAATTCCATACTGGAAATAAAATGAATTTTTGTATGGAATTTTAAATTTCAAGAAAGACCAATTTAAAATTTGCAAATACTATGAGATATAGCTAAGTGCCTTGCAGTGGCTAAAATAAAGTAGCCAATCTTTAACTGACTTAATCTTATTGTACCCGACTTTAATCTTGTTTCACTATGACAAATGTCGAATTTAATCTTGTTGCTCTATGATGAGAACGAAGCTTATTTCTTTTATACACAATCTCTGTTAATGTTCATATACAATCAGTTTTTTTCCTTCTCGTGTTTGCTCAAAAGTTTAAATTAGGTCCATAAGATCCTTCTTTTCCAACATTTTCCTCAGCCTTATATATTATGATTCTTTTTTCTTACGTAATTTAAACAAGTTATTTCAATAAAATTGTTAAACTTATAGTATTTTACTAAAAAGATAAAAGGGAGCAAATCCATTTATCAACTGAGTGCACAAGTTCTCTTGTTCATCAATGTGACATCCTGTCCTGTGTTGTGCACGACAAATTATGTTTTAACTTTAACATATTAATAAAAATGTTACTTAGTTGCTTCCTCCTAAAATTTCACCATAAGTGATTTTTTTTTTTTGTCAAAAGTTACGTAGTCTATGTTATGAGCTCAAAATATTAAATCAATATATCCCATTTTTTTCCCTCCCAAAACCCAAAATATTAATATTCACTAATGGTGAATGTTTAATCAGTATTTATTTGAATATTCTTATCTATACACCTAAGTGACAATGGAAATATTAACAGCTTCAAACTTTTGTCTTTCAGATTAACATTATACAAGTATATTGTTTGCAAGTTTAATTGTTTTTATGACTGTTTTATGAACTCTTTTCATTTTTATCGTTCATTGCATTTGTAATCAAATATGAAATAAATAACCTTTAATATAGACATTAAACAGGGTTGCCCCTCCACAGGGAAAACTTGGAAAATATAAGGAATTTAATAATCACCTAAAATAGCAGAGGAAATCCAGGGAATTTTGAGTTTTCCTTTAGAAACTGGGAAAATACAGGGAATTTTGTTTCCTTTTTTCATCTTTAAAAAAATTATAAACTCTTAAAGTGCAATCTATGGAATATTCAAGGATGATATTTCAGCCATATTAAACTAGTTCATTTACTATAGCATTATTTGCTTTAAATATGTTCAGTTGTTCCTTTTTTCTCTTAAGTTTTTTCAGCAATTATAACAATCTATAATCCAATATAGCTCAAACAAGAGGACTGTGATTGTGTTTTTCCTCTTAATATATTGTCTATAATATGTACTGGGAAAACACAGGAAATTTTTTTTCCCTCCAGATTTGAGTGGCAACCCTGTTGAAAATTCGTAATATATTTGTTTGACATATCTTTCTTTACATGAAATTGCATAAAACATTAAACACTACAATTTAAATTATGTCTATTTAAAGAATAACGATCAGTTAGTGTATTTTTTTATGTTCTCTATTTCTATAAGTTTTAAAAAATGATTTACCTTTGTACATGAAAATATTTTTGTTCTACTCTTCTAAATAAAATATGTTCTTTAAAAAATATGATAGTTGTGGCTATTAATTTGAGTTAAAAGCAACATTAATTATTTAGAGTCTCTACAGTAGATGTGCCCAGGACAAACTTCTCGATTAGATCCCTTGAAATGACTGATGTATTTTATAGAAATTTAAACGCATATTTCATGTTAATGTAAGCTAAAATCAATATAGGGTAAAAATGAGTAGTTAAAAATAAAATATTCTCAATTTTATTTATTTAAAAAATATTTAAATTTTATTGATAATAATTCTTTTTATTTAACCACCTTAAAATTTGCTAATTAAATTTGATTTATAACTGCATTTTTCTTAAAATAATTATTTTGAACCAAATATTTGCTTTTAAAAAAATTTTGAGTCAAAATGTAATAGATTTAAGACTTTAGTCGGCGGTTAGATGTCTGCTTATAGCTGGATACCTGAGGGTGTTGCCTCTTTTTCTCCATTTCTGAATGCCCCCATTAATAGCATCAATGACGGCCATGGCAGATGGTCACTATGCTATTTATTTCTTTTTATTATCTTTTCCTTCTGTTTTTAAAAAAATTATGAGTTTGTGTAAGAAAAAAACGACAGCCATGGCAATTGGCTAGCTATGCTATTTATTTCTTTTTATTATCTTTTCCTTCTGTTTTTAAAAAAATTATGAGTTTGTGTAAGAAAAAAAATCATGTTGTGTCTCTAAATAACAAATGAAATTCATAATTAATAAAATCATGTATCTAAATTAAATTTTTACAAATCCAAAAATTTTAGAGAATCTATATGTTGCATGTTTGTAGAATTTTGTTTTAAAAAAGAGTATCAGCAATCATACTAAGCTAGACTGAAATACATAAATATCCAATGAGTCAGCTAGTGAGCTCAAATTGTGAAAGATAAACGAAGATTGGATAAGATGGGGAGTTACTTCCTAGCTCTGTATAATTCTCTTGTGAAAATCGTGTGCTTGCCATTAAAAGTTAAACTGTGGAAACAATCATAACATTTCAATGTTGATCGGGAACAATAACTATATAAAAAATTTGTTTAAAAATTATATTTTATTTGAGTAAGATATTGTTTTAACTTTACTGTGAGTTAGTAAAATATCAGATTCCCAAACAAACTAAAGGAACTTTAGTGAAAAAATGTTTTTTTTTTTCATATAGTCCAGTTTAGTTGCACACTGAAGTGACCTTTGTATTTATTTTATGTGTATTTTGTATTAATTATATAATTATGTTGATGGAGGTTGGTTGTTTTAAGGGTTTACTCCATTAACTTCAAAATGTTATCGAAGGTACATGATTTTCACTAACTATTTTAACTTTAGTCAGGGTTATTTTTTTTGTGGGGAAATTCTACTTGGGTTGGCATCATGAAAACCTGATCGATGTATTAAATTTAGCGTCCATAAAAATTATCCTTACTGATATAATTATGTGTAAAAGCAAATTTACTAATTATGAATAATAGGACTATTTTAAGTGTTTTTTGTTTAATTTTGCATTTAATTTTATATCAAAAATTATCTTTAAAAGATGAGAAGAGGTTTGTTTATTTGAGATGTTTAGTTCTTTTCTAAAAACACTTTTTTTGTAATTTAACTTTCAACTCTAAACATTGATAGCATCATTATTAGTACACTCTAACTGCAGCATGAGGTTGTAGATCTCTTCTAGAGATTGTCAAAAAGAGTTCTTTTTAGGAGCCTCACACAAATATTTAGGATACATTTTAATCTACTTATTTGTTTTGATATTTTTTTGACCTATTCCACATTTAATGCAGAGGTTTGTCTGGTCGCTGGGAGAAGTTTTATTTTCTTCAAAACAAAGTCTACGGAAAAAATTCTGTTCCTCTCAAAAGTGATCATAAATAGAGGAGGTTACTTTTTGTTTAAATTTTAGGCTAAAATATAATCAGTTTTGTTCTATTTATTTTAAATGCAACTTTTCTATTTTACAGGCTTGTCCTTCTGGTAAACCTAACATGTTAAATCTTCATATAATTATGCATACTCATGATGACGTAGGGTGGCTGCAAACAGTTGACACATATTACGACATGTGTAAGTCAGTGATATTTAATATGATATGCATATTGCATTCAATAATATATTTTTAATACATGTTTATTCTGCTCTTCTTTCATAAATCAATTTATGCATTAAGTTGTAAATACACTGTTCAAGGTGAAAAGCCTTAAATGGTTCACAACTATGTGCTACCTCGTCAATGTATACACATGTGCATAAAATTTATTGTATAAAAGTTTTGTCGACCTTCTTTTGTTCTAAGAGCATAATTGATGTTCCTATATTTATAATCTGCCTTTATCTGAAATGTATATTTTCAAATTTAATTTATAAATAATCTTATAATTTTGTGAAAATAAGGAAATAAATATTAAAAAAAAAATTTGCTCAGCATCTTTGTGAACCAGAGCATAAAATTCCATTTGCCGGCTCACCTTTAAATATTTCAGGTGTGCAATTTTACTTCATCTTTTAAAATGCAGAGTTTTAAATTAAATTATGCATGCATCTTACCTCAATTAAACATCACATGAAAATGGTCTTAGGTCTAGCAGCGAAATTTTTTTAAATTTTTTTTTTTTAACTTTAGATCAGAAAATTCTGAGTTGCTCTCTTTTCATCTTACAAAACCATTGCTTCTGAAAACATTGCAGCCTTAAGGCAACCTCATTTTGATTAGTATTCTTGCAATAAATATGTTTAGATTAAGTTTATAAATTTTTTTTTTGTGATTTTTGATCACTTAATACGACATCTGTAAACATTTACATTCTGTTCATATTTTTCATGACTTTATAAATGTAAAAGTAACTAGCAATAATTTTTACGAAATGAAAATCTTTTAAAGTAAACATGTGTATGTTGTCGGATTTAACTCCCTTTGGGAAATAATCTTTAATAGGTATAATTATTTTGATATCAACTTTTAAATTTTTCATTGCAGGGGTGAATGAAATAATCTCTTCTGTTGTTAGTACTCTCATGCAAAATGAAAATAGAAAATTTATCTATGTGGAGTCTGCCTTTTTTACACGATGGTGGGATGAACAGACTGATTTAACTAAAGAATATGTTCGTCGGCTAGTTAATGATGGTAAGCTTATCTAATGTTTAAATTAAAGTTGCTTATTTTTTTTTTACCATTATAATTAAAGAATGTACGTACTGGGCAAGTGCATACCCTCCAACTTATGAGGATTTTAAAAATAATTCTTTCTAGTGGTAGCGAACCAAAGTAGAAATTTTTAAAGCAATCGGATCTCTCATAAAACTTTTATCAGAACTTAAGAATCTAGCCATATGGCCTGCACTTTTATAAGTAATAGTGGACAAGTTACGCTAAAATTAATTTTTTTTAAATATTAAGACATTAATTTTGCTACCGTCTGAAAAGAAGATTTCTGAAACTACGGAAATTCCGTAGCAGTTGGAGGGTATGCAAGTGTTACCCAGGCATTGGTTTTGAACCTTAAAGACTACCGTGTTGATAATTCCATGCAAGTGTAGACCCTCTTGGATTATCACTCCAATTAATCTACTTATTATTAATAATAACCACATTTTTTGATTGATTTGATTAAAAATGCTCATTAGTTACCTAAGTAATGATACATGGATTGGTGATGTTGATATTCACTGATGATTGTCAACATTCACTGATTTTAATGTTCCACTGTAACATGTACATTCATTTTAATCTGTGAGTTAACAAATGGGCAGATTTGAAAAAATATTTTTTCCTACTAGACGTTCCCTCTCCAAAACATTGCAATCTGGGTTTGCTTTGTAGAAAAGACTATCATGAAGTGTGATTTTCTATGTGTTTGAAAAAAGATTATTCAATTTTTATATTGTATTTCACTTATATTGTGTTCTATTTTATAATTTTAATACCATCAATAAACTGTCTATTCTTAAAATAGACCTACAATTTTATCTTTGTGTTTGTTCAAAAAATATTAAATAATTAATGTTTGAAGTTAATTCAAGTACTAGTACCTGTATTCTATGAATGAAAATGGCAAAATTGTTTTACCTAAAATATTTTTGTTTAACTGAACTATTTTTATGTTTCTCTTTTCTTAAAAAACAAATTTGTTCCAAACAAAATAATCATTTTAACATTAATAAAACATATTTATGAATAATAAAATGTTTTAAAAGATTGTTTTATTAAGTGTAGTTTTTTGTTTTAATTATTATTTTTTTTAATATCACATTATTTTGATAGAAACTTATCTCTCTTGGTTTTTGCTTACATCAGCAAAATAAGAAATATCTTTTAGTGATGCAATTATTTTGACTAATTAAACATAATTTTAATGTCGGTAGTTTAAAATTTTTGTTTATTTCTATAAGTTTATGCATTACCTTCTATAAGTTTATGCATTTTGTGTCTTTAGTAATTGCTAAAATAAAATATTTTTGATTAATATACTGAGTTTAGTTAAAGATTTAAGAAACGTATTTAATTCTTATTTTGTTTTTTAACCATCATATTGCTGCAGAAATAATCTTCCAAATTAAAAAATAAAATGTAATGTTTTGAATAATTTTTAGAAGTTATAAACGGCTCTTAAAATAACTGCCATTTAAATGAATCACAAAAACTATATCATTAATATTTATAAAATGTGATTCTCAGATAAATTCTTAGTTTCATTTAATACGTAACAAACCAGATTAAAGTGATTTCATTGTTTTCTATAATATTGTTATACAGGTCGATTAGAATTCATAAGTGGTGGATGGAGTATGAATGATGCAGCTACTACTCATTATTTGGGTATTATAGACCAGATGACAATTGGTTTGAGATGGTTGAATGATACATTTGGTATCTGTGGGAAACCAAAAGTTGGTTGGCAAATTGACCCATTTGGTCATTCAAGGGAACAAGCATCTTTATTTGCTCAGGTTTGTAGAATTAAATAAACTTTTATAGCAAGCTTGAAATTTTTAAAATTGTAATTGATGGTCAGTTTTCATTAGTTAACTAGAAGATGAAGACTTCTTATTTTTTCATAATCCCTAGAAAATGTGCAATATACTACTGAGATTAATCATTATCAATTGTAAGCAAATGTATTTAACATTTTATTGTAATTGGTTAAATTAATTACAATTATTTTATAACTCTTTACTTTTAACTGAAAATTGTGAAAAGAATGGTCAGAGGATTAGAAAAAAATATTTACTTATTGATTTATAGGTTTTCTTTTCAGTGTTAAAGTTTTTGAGGGAAAAAGATGAATAAAAAAGATATTCAAATTAAATCTTTGTTTACATGCTTTTGGTTCCCTACTGACATTGGAGAGAAAAAAAACATAAATTCAGAAAATTTCTCAAAACTAAATATACTGAGTGTTCTCTAATAACTGCCCTTATATATTTTTAAAGTCCTTGTTACAAAAAAAGTAAAAAAAAAAGCAGGCATATAAAAGGCCTCAAATGATACTAAAGTCAAGAAAAGGCAAAAGTATTATTGAAATCTAATGAATTACTATGAATGAATGCCGGATTGAAAATATCAAAATTTGATTTAACACTGTTTGAGACTTATCCTCACTTATATGTATTTATATTTTGTGATCCCTAATGTGCATTAGTTTTTTTTTTAAAAAAAAAATTTGTTTTTGAGTAGGATTCCAAAAATATATATATTAAATGTAGCCATAATGGAATACATAAATTTTCCTACTTTTTTACATTTAGTAAATTAATTTCAAGTTTCTAAATAATGCTTCTCATCACTAGTTTGTTTTTCAATAGTGTTTGAGATTTATCCTCGTTTAAATATTAATTTGTGATCTCTAAAGTGCATGTTTTTTTAAATTTATTTTTGACTCGGATTCCAAAAATATGTATATAAAATGTTGCCATTATGAAATACATAAATTTTGCCATTCTTTTACATTTACTGAATTAATTAAAAGTTCCGTAAATAATTTTACATTCAAATGTCTACTTTTTTGAGATTATACATCAACATTGCATAGAAGAAGCTTAAAAAAGTATGTAATGTTTACAAATTACTAAAAAAATTGCTACATTTAGCTAATATGATTTTTAACATTATTTAAAATTTTTGAATTAAAATTAGTAAATAGATGAAAATATAGATTAAGGAACTTATGGTATGATTCTGAACAACTTCCCATTATGACATTTCAGCTAACAAAAAAGAACCAGTGTGTTCTGGCCCTACTACACACCAATTTCTTTTATAAATTAAATTAAAACATATTTAAACTAGAAAATTTAACATTGTTCAGCTGATTTTGGGTTATTGCTTATAATTTCTAATCAGTTTCATAATAACAAGAAGCAAATATTTTCGGAAAAAAAATTTTTTTAATAAAAAGAATAAAAATTAGAACCTTGCAAAATAGGACATCATCAACCCTTTAGAAGACATAATTAGTACAAATATATTGAGCACACACTAGTATATTTCTCAAGATTTTAAAAGGCACTGTGCATAAAATATTATTAGAAACTAATGAAAAAGACAAGACACTATGTGCAAATATCATGTATATCCTCTAAATGCTTGTTGAATAATTTTTATTTTTATTGGTAGATGGATTTTGATGGCCTGTTTTTGGGCCGTATTCATTATCAGGATAAGTTTCATAGGGAAAGTACAAAAACAATGGAATTAATTTGGAAGTCTAATCCAAGTTTAGGTAAGTTTGCACAATTTAATTATGTTTCAACTAATGTTTTTTAAAATTTTTGTTGCAATTCATATTTGATTCGCANGTTCAAATCATGTCATTGATTTTGAGAATCACTGATTTAGACAATTAATATTGAAATATTGAGTTAAAATTTGGTTTATTATAACCTTTTGGTTATCAAGCTAATCCAACAAATTTGTGCATGAATTTCTGTGTTATAGGTTACATTGTTCTTTACTAAGTAAAACCAATTTGTTATAAAGGAAAGTTAAGTAGCTAAGTTCTATTCTGAATGTTTAGATTTAGAGCCAAAATTAAAAGGGCTAATTCTGTAAACTATCATTTAAACAAGTGAAATGTAACTTTCAAGTAAACTGTTATTTTAAAATATATTTTAATAGTTTAAAATTGCAGTTTACTTAATATATCATGAAATGCAATATGTTTTCTGTTATTATAAAACATAGAGAAACTAACTTTATTTTCTTTGCAAAACTTTATAATAACATTTTTTAAAAATAGTGTGATTGTTTTGGTTATGCATTGCATATTTTTTTTTTATGGTCACTTGTTAATTCAGTGCATAGTTGCTTATGATTTAATATTTTCTTTCTATGTTGGTTTGATCACTTGCCCAACCCTTTCTTAACAATAAGAATAGATCTTTGAAAACATTTTGAGAAACCTTTTTTATAATTTTTAATGTCATATAAGACGTTAAATTTATTAGGAATATTACTTTATTTACATCGCACTAGAACTGCACAAATGGTTATTGACTGTCTAGAAAACATCCCTCAGAGTGATCTGAAAAAATGTCATCACAATTTTGATCTTCTGCAAAGGATAACCAGATGACCTACACTCCTTTGTTTTGGTAACCTGATGATCTGCACATGAAGTCGAACACTGTTAGATAAGTTTAACAAGGACCGATACTGCTCACCCTCGATCACTAAACAAGAGTGGTCACCCATATGTATTAAAATATTATAAATTAAAAATATTTATATAATTTAGTATGAGCAATGTAAATTAATATTTGTATAATTATTTAAGTAAATCATAAAAATTTTTAATATAAAAACTAAATTTATATAAATCAGTTAAAAGTTCTATTAAATTGCCTAAATAGTTTATATTAAAATCATTTGTAATCTTTCATTGTATATATAGATGTATAATAATATAATGACATGTATAATTTTATATAGAGGATACATAGTTTTTTGAGTATTCTTTGAACAATGTGTTGTCCTACTGCTTTTAAAAAAACTCAAGCAAATTGTGAGAAAAAAAATAGGAAGAAAGAAGAAGACTTTATACCATGACTTCACAAACCTTTACTAGCTTTATCAAGTAGTGTTTTAGTAATTAATTATGCTATGAATTTTTTGCTATATCATAAGAAGAATCAATAATTTTTTTACAATTTTATTTCTGCTTACTATGATAATGTTGGTATAAATAAAGTTGATATTAAAGTAATCAGTTGATATTAAAGTAAAAAATGGTTAGGAAGTTACCAAAACTTAGAAATAAAGGAATATTTAGGAGTGACTAATGGAAATAAATCAGAATAGAAAACGCCTTTTTTTTTTATCTTATCCCTTTTTTATCTTTTTTTTTCACACCTAAAATAGATTTATGTGTGATATTAATTATTCCATATTATTCTCTTATTTCATTCATAATAATGTTTTTTAAAATTAGTTTACTGAAAACAGCTAACCTATCTAAATCATTAATGTGACGTAATTTTTTTATTTTCACTTTCATTTCATACTTACATATGTATGTGCTTACTTTTGATTTCACATAAATAAATTTTAAAATTTTATCTTACTGTGCAATTGAATTATATTATAATTGTAAAAGTAATATTTTCTAAAGAGATTTTTGAAACTTCCTTTAATTTGTATTATGTTACAGAAATATTCATAAATGTAATGTTCAATTCCTTTTTTACAGGCAAGAAAGCTGATTTATTTACTGGTGTTCTACCTAATGTTTATTGGCCTCCAAAAGGATTTTGCTTTGACACATTTTGTTCCGATGAAGAACTCACAGTAAGTAGGTATCTTGCAGATTTTGAATATCACTATTAAATTAATTTAAGAAATTTAAAATGTACTATTGAAATTTTAGTTATAGTACCTGCTATATTTACATTACATTCAGGTTACATTAGTTGTTATTATAACATAAAAAGTCAGAACTTAAATGTTTTAATAGCTTTAGCAAAAGAAATTGTTGAAAAAATCTGCAAAACCTCTGACCTTTATTTTAATCAGAAATATTAATCCAGTGACCTTAAGGTTATTTTTCAATATGTTAGATTGAAATATTAAGCAAAATTGATGAACATGTGCTATAATTTGTGACTATGTAGAATTTTTTTATATAAATTTTAAAATAAAATTATAAAAGAAGACATATTTTGTCTGTTAAACTGTAATTGTTTTTTAATTTAGCTAACTCTAACTGTTATTAAATGTGTTCACTTTTTCTAAATAAATATTATCAACAGAACAATTGATTGTTGATCTTCATTCTCAGAAACTACTTATAATAATATATTTATTACTCTTTACAATAATATTCTTGATAAATGAAAACTTATTTATTTTTACATCAATAGCTATTTATCTCAAGTTCAAGTAAAATTGATATTTTTGACTTTAGGCAGAATATTTTTGCATTCAATCTTTTTTTTACTGCGATTTTTCTGTTAACATCTTGTCATTTATGTACCCCCGAGTTTGCTGAAAATATAACATTAGAACAGTTATATTTTTAATGGTAATTTGAAAATATGATGTTCTTTATTTTAAAAAATCTGTTTTTTGGGTATCAGCTATAATGTGCATTTTGATTATTTTAAAATGAATGAATTTTGTGTTCTGCCTAGAAAATTTGTTATTGTTATTAAATCTTTTTGTACTACATCAATAAATTTATTTAGTAGAACATTTTCTTCAAGCTTTTGTTACTTACTGTGTCGAGTGTCGATAACTGTTATTTAAAGTAACAGTTATGCTTTCAGTAGTAATTTTAAATGGATAACTAATTTTTGAAAATGTGATTTCTGAGTTTGCAATTTAGTTTGTAAACTTAAAAATCTAAGTTATATAATTTCTAACCTTACATACTATATGTATCACATCTGCAACTTAAGTTGTAAAGAATAATTTTTTCTATAATTTATGTTCAAATCATGTCATTGATTTCTGAACCGGTTCACAATAAACACTAATGAATTTGTAATGAATATTGAAAAGAAATAACAGTACAGCTGTTTCAAATCTAATTAGGTAGGGGAAAGGGGCCAACGTGGATAACTGGAATAAGTCTGTTATTTATATCATCATAAACTTTCATCTGCATTTGCATGACAATTTAGTTAATTATAAAGTATTTTGATTATTGTGGACAAAATAATTTTAAAAAAATTAAAAAGATATACATCTAAATTAACTTCTTTATCATTTGATTCAAAATGTAAATAAAACTTCTAATTTTAATTTTAAAGAAAAATATTATCCATGTTCAAAGTGATGTTTTGTGAAAGTTTTTTTTACATTATTTTTTTTTTCTTTTTAAAAAAAGCCACCTAACAACAACCACCGAAAGATATTCTGTAACTAAAAAAAGCCATCTTTTAATATAAACAGTTGCTCAAAATTGTTGTTTTACTGTTGAGTAACATGCAAAAAGTTACTTATAAACTGTTAATTATTAACCATTGAAACCCTGAGAAAATTGTATTGAAATTTTCTTGCCATGCATCACTTACACACATAAAAAATTTTAATACTAATGTTTAGAGTGTTAAGTGAATTGTTTTTATAAATTGCTTAACTTGTTATTCAACACCACTCTTAAGTTTTTTGTTCATTTTATTATTTATTTACTTTATACTTTTATTCTTTTTGGTAATTTTTTTTACTTTGTTTTATTTTTAGGAAGATAATATAAATTTTAAGGCTCATAGTTTTATAGTTTCTGCTCAAGAACAAGTAAGCATTGCTTTTGATTTTCCTTATTACTTGTTAATTCTTATTAACATTACCTGTTAAGTTAAAGCAAATATACTTGTGTTTTAAAATTTATCATCATCATGATTCTTCTTAGTCTTCCTAATTGCTTTGACCTTTCAAGAGTCAAATCATTTAGGAATACTATGAAAAATATTTTTATTAAATTTGGATATATACACAAATTTTATTCAAATACTTGTTAATTTGTATTAACATTGCTTTCTAATTTCTTGTAATTGTTGTTATTTTGCAATTGATCTATGATACTAATGTAATGGTATCAAATTTATCATAAATGAGTTTTTCATAATGATTTTTTTTACTGTACCTAGTTGTTTTGATCTTTCAGGAAACAAATCATTTAAGAAAACTGGGAAAAATATTTTAACTCATGACAAATATTTTAACTAAATTTATGTTAATAATTTAATTTAATTTATATACTTGTTAATTCTTATTAATAATAAGTTAAAAGAAAAATATTTTATTTTGGTTTCATATTCATCATAATTCATTTCTTCATAATTATTCATCTAACTTAGTGCTCCTAATTGTTTATACCTTTCATGAGTCAAATCATTCAGGAATACCAAGATAAATATTTGTATTAAATTTATATAATAAAATATAATATCTAGAAAATATTTAAGCTACGAACAAAAAATAGAAAATTTTTTTTTGAAATTTTTGTAATAGAATAAAAAGATAATGGCATTGAATTTACAGTTTCTTGTTTATTTAAACCAGGCAAAGTTCTATAAAACAAATCATATTGTCCTGACTATGGGGATGGACTTTCATTTCCGAGATGCTTCAAAATGGTTCCGAAATATGGACTACTTAATTAGTTACATTAATTCATTAGTAAGTATAATAGTTTCATCAGGGTTTTATCCATCTTTAAAATATAATTATAATATAAATTAATGTATATAATTAATAATAATATGTGTTATATATGTATATATTAATAATAATAATATATGTAATTAATAACATATATGATAATTACATATATAATTATACATATATATTATTATAATTAATTTTATTATTTAAAAAATTTGTAGTATTTATTTGATTATTTTATACTGACTTAAAATTGTTTTCTAAGAATTTTTAAAGTTATGTTCATATATGAGATAAATTTGTATATGAGATAAACGGAAACGTTAACACATTTTAATAAAATGAAAAAAAAAATTTTTTTGTTTATTTCTCTTCATCATCTTGTTTATTAAGTGGATACTTTTATTAAAAATTAAGAAATGTTTTATTATTTTCATTATTTTTTAAGTGTCTCTTTAAATAGTAAATTTTTTTTGTTGGGAAAATATTGAATGCTTTATTAATTGTTTTAATATTGTTCCTGCAATGAGTTTAATAAACTTTTGGTAAATTTTTTTCTTTGTAAAAATATTTAATATTTTTTTTATCAATCTTTATTATTGTTGAAAATATTCCTCCATTAAATAGGAAGAACTTTCTTATTTTTTATACTTAAATTATTGTTATTTGTTTCCTTTTCTTTTCTTTTAATAAGTATATGTTTCAGTAGTTTAATAAAATTTCCATATCTAGGCATTTTAATGCTGAGTGTTAGAAAGTTAAGATGTTACATCCCAAATCAATAAATTTGTACTCTAAAATATTTCTTTGAAGCTATTGTTTAGCAGTAATCTTGGTTAATTTAAGTATGCATGAAATATTTTGCAACTATATGTTCTAGCAATGTTATAAGTGGCAAACTAAAATGACAAAATCTTTTCGATGTGTTATTTTCATTAACCTAAGTTGTGATTTCAATCATAGGGAATTTATATGTTCTTATTTATATGTTCATGTAGCTTCTACAGTGGTTATAAATTAGAATCATAATTCAGAGAATTATTATAAAAGTAATACAAAAGTATTTTAAAAATAAATTTTAAAAAAAAGTTTAGCAGGCTTGGCTAGTTTATAAAATAAAATATTTTCATTTGATTAATAGTATTACAGGTTATTCAATTATACAGAAAGATATATATCGACACAATCGAAATCTAATACTATGTCTAATAATGTCTTGAATAATCTAATAATTTATTCTATAATATGCTATAGTGTTTATTTTATCTTAAACTTTATTTCACAAATTTTGATTTCATATCTTTATGCATTTCGGCCATTATCTGACCCATTTAATTGGCTCAGCATTTGAAAATCATATTTATAAATTGTAATTTATGGTAGTGATAATTTAATTCGTTATAAATATTTTGCCCATAACATTAAATAATAAGTATTAGGAGTTTTCTTTTAGCAAACAATTGGAACCAATGTAAATGCCTTTTATTCTACTCCTACCTGTTACTTGCACAGCCTCAACAAAGCAAACGAAACATGGACAACAATGGAATCAGACTTTTTTCCATATTCATCTGGAAAACATGAATATTGGACTGGTTATTTTACAAGTCGACCGTCATTAAAGTACTATGCAAGAAGATCTAATGCCAATTTGCAAGTTTGTATTGTTTCATAAGCCTTTTCTTATAATTTTTTTTAAAAATGTATTTTTAAAAAAATTTATTTGATACATTTAATTGATTTGATGTTAGTTTTCTTTCTTATTTTGAGTAATAGGTACACTTTTTGTTTTTGCTGGTCCGTTTTATCTCAAATTGCTATGTTCAGTAAATTTGTATTTGCTTAGATGCTCATTTTACACCTTCTTGCTGTTTTTTTATTAATTGTTGTAAAAAAATAAAATAAATTCTAAAGATTGTTGCAAAAAAATAAAATTAATTTTTTCAAACAAGTTAAAATTAATATTACTTTGGCTTGTGTTATGCATTTGTATAAAGGACTAAAAAATAGTCTTAATTTGTTTAAAGTATAGATAAAGTATAAATTTATCAATATAATTTCAATAAAGAGAAAGAAGTTTTAAATACAACATTTTTAAAAATAAGTATATCTGATATCAAAAGATAGCTGTTGAAATTGATTTAAGATTGGTTTTAACTAAAGCTAAAATGTAGAGCAATAAAATTAACATGCATGTGTATTTTCTTCTGATATTAGAAATAGATGATTTTAATATAATTGTTTATATGATATATCCTTCATGTTAAAAATTTATTGTTTTAATTACCAGTTGTAGCTTTTACAGAAACTATTGTATTATTACCTTTACATAAACAATACTTATAATTTTATTATTCTTAAAAAAATACTTTTAAAAATAATACTTATGTGTTTATTATTGTTTAATATTCTAAAATGAAAATTTTTTGGTTTCATATATTTCTGTTTTTTTTTTATAAATATTTTTTTAAACTTCTTTTAGATCTGTAAGCAATTAGTCACTTTATCAGACATTAAAGATGCTGACTTTATAACACTAGGTAAGTAGGAAGTTGATATCTTTTTTTATGTATCACTCTTTTCTATAAACATTATTTTCTGTTAATGTCAATATTTTCAATGATATTTTTTATATAAAATATTAAAATAATTATTGATATTATTATTTAGCTAAAGCACTTGGAGTAATTCAGCATCATGATGGAATCACGTAAGTCAGTATAAGTATTCTACATTATATTATGTTTTAAATCTGAAATATTAATAATAAATAGCCTTTCAAAATCAGTGGAAATTGTTTTAGTCTTATTTATTTGCAGAGTTAGTGAAACTCATAAAATGCCAAGTGCTTACGTATAGTGCAAATTTTAATACATTGTAAATGCCAAACTACAAATATTAAACTTAGTATAGTTTTAATTTATCATGTTGATTATTTAGAATGTTTACTTTGAATCTGGTGTATAAATAAAATGTAATATTTCATTTTAATTCAAAATTGTTTTTAATTTAAAATACAAGCAAGCAAAACATGATCTCAATCATGTAAATGACAAAATAAATAAAAGAATTAAAATAAAGAAAAATTCTTAATATTTTTGGAAACTTTTTCTTCTTCTTTTTAGTGGAACTGAAAAACAGCATGTTGCTGAAGATTATATCTACCAGCTGTCTGAAGGAAATCATTTATGTGAAGTTAATATTTTACTGTATTTTTTTAATTCCTTTTAATATTTATCCATTTTATTATTCATATTATTTATTCTTTAATTTAATTTAATATTTTTATACTATATTGAAATGAGCAGGAATGAAGCGTGGCTCCCTATTTTTATAACTATTTTTTCAATGATCTATTTTTTTAGAAAATTTTAATTTCATTTGAAATAAATTCTTAACATAAAATAAAGAAACTATATTAAATAGGTATCAAATTGTTCATTTTTACCTCAAAAAGGAATTATTGGTATTTTCTTAATAATTGGTAGTTAATGGGAAAGATTTATTGATACTTTTCTTTTACCAATACTTTTTAAGTTGTACAAAATTTTAAGATAAATTACAATGGTTTTAACATGGAAAAATTAAACATTATATGTTAATATCACAAATTATTTGTTATGAAAGCATCACTTATTTAGTAGAAGCTTAAAAATTTTAATTTTCCTAAAAAAATTATTTTTTATTATGATTTTGATAAAATTACTGATTTTGCTAGTACGATATTTAATAAGTGGTTTTGAAATCGATATCTGTATTCCCTGGTAAGGTTTTATAGTCTCTTTAAACAGTAATTGTTTACTAAAAGATTTCATTTTTTTTCCTGACATTAAAATAACTTTCTATTAAAAAAAATAATAATAATCTATTACTAATTTTAAGTTTGAGGGAACTTATTTATATATTTTTTTTCTTATAATTTTTATTATTTTACTATTGATTTTTACTGCTGTACTTCTGATTTTTTAAATATAAAAATGTATTAAAAAATTATATGTAAAATGGCTGCTACTTAATGTCAAGTCATCAATTCGAATCTTTTGCTTTGACAGTAATATTATGTTTTGAGAGTGTAATGTATAAATTTATTTATATTAATTACGTATCAATTTATTATTTTTATTACTATTCCGCTTTGTATCTCATAGTTATTTTTCCAACAACTTACATATAAATTTTATAAACATGAGTTGGGTTCACGCTAGTTACTAAAATCATATGCATGGGCTACAAATTTCTCCTCTTTAAATATGTTTAGAATTTACAAAATAGTAAAAAAAAATTGTTTTTTTGTATCGAATTTTATGCAATTAAAAAATTGCTGTCCTAATTTTATTGTTCTACATGTGGTATGGAATTTAAATGGATTAACTGAAAGTGTCTGACACAAAAAATTTTAAATTTAAATCTTGAAATTTCAAGTTTGCTTTATGTTTGTACTATGCTTTGCATTAATGTACTAACAGCATAAATATTCATAAATAATATATTAACTCAATATTTTGCTAGTTCTTACTTTTTCTGTTTTCCTCATTTATTTATTTATTTGGTTACAGCTTTTTAATCACTATGTTGAATCTATTACTAATATTTTATCTTTTTTTTTCATTTAATTTTACTAAATAATATCTTTATAGGGTAAAGAATCTAATTAGTTTTAGAGTGTTATAGGTAGTAGTAAAAACTTTTTTGACGTGTACCATAACATGAATTATGTAATTGTAACATTTGATTTTTTTCTACCATATTAAGTTTTTGGATCTCTAAATGACTACCTAGGGGGTCCTATTGGACCACTAAATTTTCATTGCTGGTGTGAACCCTAAACATGAGTGTTTCTTGACTTGTATGTATTAAGAAGTTTAACTATTAATATTTAATGGACAGTTTCTTTTTCTTTCACATGTTTTAGTCCTTTTTCTCTTATTGCCTTTTTTGCATTTGCAACAAGAGGCTGAAATAAGCTCATTTTCTTGATTATCTAAACGAAGAAAAAAAAAACTCTCACCCTGCATACATAAAAACAAAACTAATGCAATGCAGTGTAAAATAATTCAAGTATGTAATAATATCAATTCATGTGGCTCTTTTGTTAAGCTTTAAGGTTTTCAAAAAACCTATTTACTTTTAAAAATTATTTACTTTTGAGAATAATTTATTTTTAAAAATGATTGACTTTTATGAAAAATGTTATTATATTTTATTTCAGGAAAAGTTTTTAAGATTATTTATTTTTATTCCAGAAAGCAATGGGAAAAGCTATTAGAATATTACTGTCTAAAGAAACCATCTTACCCCGATTGTATTTTTGCCAACATTTAAATTTAAGTCAGTGTGTTTTTACAGAACTAGAAAAAGAGGTATGCTGAAAAAATGAATGCATTATATTTTCATTAAATAGCATAATAATAATTTTGAAACTTCATATACATAATTTTGTCAAATCGAATTGTTTTCTATATGAAGTAGTAATTCAATACTATACATTTTTGCCAATTCCAATTGTTTGCTGTTTTAAAGGATTTTAGCTGAATTTATTTTGGCAGAGAAATGTTATTGTCATATTAAGTAAACAATTTTATGAAATTTTTGGGAGCAAATAAAACTAATAATATTATTAATACATAATATTTTAAAACAATATGATAGTTATTATATCAAGTTTTTGATGAAAATAAGTTTTCGGTGATAAACCCAGCTTTTCACATAAATATTTTAAATTTTTATTCTTGAGTTCTTAATGAGATTGCAGGATTTGCTTCTAACATGAATATTTAAATGTTTAGTTATTATTTATATATATTGTTCTGTTGCAATATCACCATATTTTGGGAGGTTTTAGATTGTTTCGCTATTATTTTTATTTCTTAATGAATAACATATAAAATAAAATTCCCTCAATTGAAAGATCCCCCCTTTTTTGCATTGAAACAAGTTTAGTTCTAAAGTATATTGGTATAAAATTTGTTCTTAATTATTTTGTTTCATTATCATTCCAACTTAATATACAGTATTGCTTAAGTTCTTATTTAACTGTTAGATACTGTAGCGTATCTNACATGTTAACTCGACTCTATGTCAGGGTACCTTTTCATAGATGACGGTTGACATGGCCGAATACTCCTCTCCCCACAGATACTATAAATAACGCTAGTTGAATAATATTGCCAGATAGTTTAGTAATATTGTGTAACCATATTTCCTTATAATATTAACATAATAATTATTCTTTATTTTAATTGCACATTTTGACTAGAAACAGTTTTATCTAAATCTTATTATAAAAATGAATATAACTTATTTACTGTTTAATAATAGCAAAATGGTTAAGTTGCATATGGTTTTCCGTTTATATTTCATGAAATGTTACATAAAAGGTAGTATTACAATATTACTTTATAATAAAAGAATTCCAATTTTAATTTTTAGCATTTAATTTGGAATAAAAATCAAATCATAGCAATAGTGGAGAGTTATATGAAGAAAGGTATCTAAATTAATATTACAAGTAAATGTCTTTAAATAAGGAATTAATATGATATGAAATTTTTAGCTAATGTTAATTAAGGAACCATACCAATTTTCTAGGCAGTAATGAAATAAAGAAAATAAAAAGTTTTTTCCAAAATTCATTATAGAGCATGTTTATTTAGTATGCAAGTTAATTAAGGAACTATCAATGAATATTTTATTAAATTAATATTTTTTATGGAATAAATCTTTAAATTTATTAGATAAAATGCAAAAACATGAAATTCACAACTGTGCAAATTTTTATGCTTCAACTTATACTGAAAAAAAAAAAAACTTTGAAAATGTTTATGGAGCATATTACAAATGAATGAAATTATGAAACAAATTGGGTAATCTTTGTCTCTAACAGACGAACTTTTAATATTTCTTACATCATTATTACACTTTTTCTTCCAACTTATGAAAAAATTAAAGAAAAATATTAGTTGAGTTAATAAAATAAAATTTATTTACTTTTATGTTAGGATCTGTTTTCCTGTCTTTGTTTTAGTTTAGCACTAATACTCTAAAAGTAATATGTTTTATTACAGCAAGAAATATAAAATCTAATGTTTTTTTTTTTTTTTTTTTTTTTTTTTTTTTTTTTTTTTTTTTNTTTTTTTTTTTTTTTTGTCTGTTTTTCTGGTCAATTTTCTCGACAAAGTTTGTTTTTATTTTTTTTTTTCAAAATAGTTTGTTTAATAAAATTTGTTTGCAATAATTAATTAAAAAAATTTTTTTTTATAGTTCTTAGTGATTGTATACAATTCTTTATCCCATCCTCTGAGAACATTTGTAAGAATTCCTGTGACTGGAGAAGGATATTCTATTAGGCAGTTGACCAAACGGAGAAGGTCAGTGCCTGCTCAAGTATGTTGAATCTGAAATCAATCGTAATTAATTAATTTCTTTCATCAGTGTTGTACCATTTATAACTTTTGTTTATATTTTTATAACTTTTTTAGTGCAAGTATGTATGTTTGTAATTAAAGTCCTTCTTGTTTGATGAACACATTTCATTAATGCTGTTAGAAAAGCAGCTTCACTTTTATTTCATTGAAAGTAATAAAGAAAATAAATTTGGGATTGTTAGTGCTGATTAGTTTGCATTGAAAATACTCTTTATTTCTTAAAAACGTTAAATTTTAGAATTGTACAAAAAAAATTTTTTTTAAATAAGTGAGCATGTTTATTATTTTTTTCTTTTATTTTTTATTTATTTATTTTTTTAGGTTAATATTATTTTTGGTTTAGTGCTGCAAAAGTTTAAAAAAAATGAGTCTTGTTTGATTATATTTTTCAAAAATTCAAGTGTAAAAAATTATTCATATGATAATAGGATCATTTCTAGATATATAATATATATAAACAGTTCTTTTTATTGAGCTGTGATGCACTGAGTCATCATTGTAAGGAATTGGGAATCTACCCTTGCCGTGGTTTGAAGCCCACTCAGCTTTAGACTGACAGGCATTAGTTTGTTTAGGAAGTAAAAGTAGCTGAGGTACAATGCTGACCATATTACTACCGTCATGCCATTGGTCTCAAAATTGTGGAGCTTCAACCTCCAGGGACCCCTACAAGCCACAAATTGGCTGTTGTGGGAGTCCTTTTACTCTTTAATTGGATTTATTCTCTTTAAGTTGTATGTAATTGCTTAGTAATTTATGATATGTTCAATAACCTTTTTAAATCTTACTCAGAATACTTTTATGTTCAAAATGCAACTCTAAATATTCGGATGATTAATTTTTTGGTAAAAGTTTTATAATTAAAAAAATATATGCTTATTTTGTCATGAATTATGTGTTTACATTTTATTTGTTTTTTGATAGGTTCTCCCTATACCTCCATCAATTATCAGTCTACCTGAAAGATCTAGTTTAGCTGTGAATGAATTAGTATTTCCCATTTCACTGCCACCTATAGGTTTCTCTATATACGGAATAAAGCTATTAGATGGTTAGTATTTAATGATTTTTTCTTGATTGTAAATAGTAATTAAAAGCTAGTAAATATCGTGACACCTTAATTATTCTGAGTAATTGAAATGGAACCTATATTGGCATTGAACCTACAATAAAAAATATTTAGACATTATAGGTAATTTATATTTTAATTGATTTTCATCAATAATTAACAGTTTTTTTTATAATAATGCTATGTACTATTGAACATTTAAGAAATGTTTTTGGCCAATATATATAAAGTTATTTCGTTTTAAAATTAATTGCATTATTGCCTTAAATTGTGGTACTCCTTCTAAGAATCAACCATCATTTGCACAAAGCAATATTTCCTTCGGAATCTTTAGCTAATTTCATTGATTTTCATTGTTGTTTTCAATAATTTATATTCCATTTTTAAGCTTCGTAAGGCATTCTTCACATTCCATTGGCTCTACAATATTAGTTTTTTTTACGGATTAATGTAACATGCCTTATTGCAGAAGATCCATGATAATAAACTAAATTTCCGTTATAAACATACAAGCAATCATGAAGGGGAAAAAAAACCTGCAACGAATGAAACAACGAAAATTACAACTTTCAGATTTCTTTAGATAAACTAAAGCAGCATACTTCAACTAACAAAACATTTATTTGTTACCTGATTCATTCTATATAGTTATACAGTGCACTGAATATTTTTTAAAGGCTTCATGCATAGTTGAATTATTATTACAACATGTTGTGGAAATTGAGAAAAAAACTAAGTGTACTTGATTTAAAAAGAAACTTCTGTACAAAATTTGTTTTGCAGAAGTATTTGGAATAAAAAGGTTTGAATGATCACAATTTTATTGCATTGTTAAAAATTTTTAGTTCATTCTATTTCATTTCATTAAATTTTCATTTTATTTCATTACTATTTTTGTTTAAATTTTGAAAATTAGTTTTTGTCATACCAGTGTAATAAATGTTTATAATATAATAAATATAATAGCTGTATATTAATTTTTGTTTGAAAAAAATATTGATAGGTTTTAAGGAACTAGAAAGCTATTTGAAATAGAAAATATTTTTTAAATTTATTTTCTTTATTTAATTAAGAGTTATATAAAAAAAATTAATGACTATATTATAGTATCATCTGCAAAATACATTTATCTTATTTTATTTTTGTTTTAATAATTATTAGCTTTTTAATTATTCAATAGTTATGCATTTTATTTCAGAACAAAAACAACTTTCATTGATCTTATATTCAATATCCTGACATGACAAATATTTTGCATTTTATTTTATTTCTGAAATACATAAATAAATTTAAATGCTTTTACAACATTTTGCTATTTGATTTACCTAATCGTTATATTTGATGAAATATTCTGGGATTTAATTATTGTTTTAAAATAAAATGGTAAATCTCAAAAGTTATTTAGATGGTAGCTGTTCGTAATATTTATTGCTTTTGTAAATAAATCTGATGTATAATGAAAAAAATTATACACCTTAGCATGTACATATAACCTAGCTTGATTATAAATCTTAATTTTTTAGCTGTTTTGGTTTTTGCATTTATGCCTCTTTTAAACATTTGAAGGTATCTATATCTTTTAAATATCCTACACTTTTTAACTTAACAAGATAAGAATTTAGAAAGGTTGTAATTAATTTATTTCTTTAAATCCAAAGTATTTTAATCATGTTATAGATACTATCAAGCAACAAAGGGAAATCCTTCAGTTGTAAACATGATTTTTTAATCTGTACATAAAAAACTAGTAATGTATTATAATAATTTAAATATTTAGATTATCAACCATCAGATGATATTGGAAGTGAACGTCTATCAACTCCTGTTCAAGATGCAACTATTCAAAATGAGGTAAGAAAATGAGCTTTTCAATCATAATTTGTGAATTATGTTAATAATGTCTGTCGTAATGTTTATAGTCAGTGTGCTTTAGGACATTTAATGTTTGAAGCAATGTTTATCATCTATTTTGGGAATTATGTTAACTAATAATTAACAGAATGTAGCATAATTTGTGAATTATGTTAATTAATGCATGTAGTAATGTTTATAGTCAGTGTGCATTATGATTTATCATCTATGTTATTTATAGTCTGTTATTTACAGTAATTTTGAGTAGATAGGCCGTGGTCAATCTGTGTTTAAAAGTTCGCCCTTTTACAATGTGTGGCAAAGAATTCCTTTTCCCAGAGCGATAATTTTGCGATCGCGGTGAAATTTATTCAGAGACGAATTTTTGCAGAAAATTTTCCTAAATTACGAATCTATTTCGTAATGTTTGCTCAGAAAACTTTTTGTTGCTGTTATTATTAAAATATTGAGTGATAAAAGAAGTTAAAATTTTGAAAGTGACTGTACATGATTTTATAAGAAATTTAACTGTCATATATTTTTGAATATTATTTTGACTTTCATGTATTTTTGCATGTTTTTTTTTATTATTATCAAGAAACGACTGTTTCTCAATTGCACAATTTATGCATTTTTTCATCAACTGCATCAAATTAATCCACACTTTATTTTTTATTTAATATGAGCTATAAAATGTCTTTTATGCTATGAAAATAATATTTTGAGTTATGAACATAATAAATCACTTATTTATTTTTAATTTTTTTTCAGAACTTTCAACTTATTATTGATGGTTACTCAGGTCTTCTTAAAGAAATCATTCTTCTCAAAAGTGATGTTAGAGTTCCAATTAAGCAGTCCTTTTATTTCTATGAAGGAATGCCGGGCTATAGGATCGAAAGAGCTTCGGGGGCTTATGCATTTAATCCTCAGCATGACACTGCCTATCCATTGGCTGATAATATTACCTATAGGTTATTTAAAGTAAATCTTTTTGTAAAAAATTATCATTATCAAAGATTTGTATTATGTTACTAGTTTTATATTCTTTGGAGTGTAATTTATTTTCTCTTTAAACATTATTTTAAAACTATATAAACACTTTACAAAGTTAGTGGTTAAACACTTAATATAGTTGTGAAAAAATAGTCTAATTAACACTGTGTTAATTTTCCAATGACCTTTTCAGGTGGCTTGTTTTCAAATTAATTTTTTTTCTTCTTTTTATAAAAAGAATTTATTGTTAAAATTAAATGTGTGTCTACACTGGGTGTTTTAAAGTTTGGCCGACAGAGGATGAAATTTTACTATTAAACATATTGTTTCAAAAAGCTTTGAGTGAAGGGAAGGTTTTACAAAAGACCATGCAAGTTTCAGCATCACATTGGAAAGCAGCTACAGAATATACTACAAATTTGATAACTACCAAAAGCTTTGTTTGCTAAGCTATTAAAAAAGTTGCTTGTAATAGCTAATCTGATATTGGGCAGTTTACAGCTATGTAAAAATAATTCCTGAATGCTCTCAAACATACTAGATATTTGATGTTAGTGACGCCAAAGTGACAACACATGTCTCACAAACTACTGTTTTAAGGTGCCCTCATCTGAATATCACACAGATTAAGATATGTATAGCATGCAAATGCTTATACCTCAAATGTCAACTCTTTGTATCCTCTAAATTAAGAGCCTGCATGCTTTTTTCATAATTTTTTCGACGTGGTTTGGTGATCTGATGAGTTTTAATGAATTTCATCATCTCCGTGAATATGTCCGTCAAATTTTGGAAAACTCGGTGCACAGAAATAACTTTTAAAAGGGTTTAACCCAGACATAAATAAATTTTAAAATTAATATTTATGTCTGTTTTTTAAATATAGAAACTATGACTAAATCTTTTCTTCAAAAAAAAAGTCTAATTAGTTGAGAAAGTCTAATTAGTTGATAAAAAAGTAATATTTTGCAGGGCCCACTTGTTGAAGAAGTACATCAATATTATGCTCCTTGGATTAGTCAGATTATTCGCTTATACAAAGCACAGAATTATGTCGAGTTTGATTGGGTAGTTGGTCCTATCCCAGTTCAGTAAGTGTTTTCTTTCATTTTACGAATATGTTGTAAATCCTTTATCTAACTGCTAATTTCAAATTTAATTCAATCTATTTATAAAATAGTTTTTTTTTTTTAAATTTAGTTGATTCTGCATATTTATGATGAAATTTAATTTATTTATGATTTAATCTCTTGTTGTTTAATGCAAGTTTTGTTCTTTCTTTTACTAAAGACACTTTAAATTTCCTTTTTACTTTAGTGACCACATTGGGCGAGAAATTATAACCAGATTTGATACAAATCTTAGAAATAATAAAGTATTTTATACAGATTCTAATAGTAGACAGACTATGAAGAGAACGTAAGTTAAACTGAATTGAATTTTTCTGTTCTAAAAGAAAACATTTTATAAGTTTATTGTATACATATTATGGCTTATTTTTTAACTATTATGCGTTTATTATAACTTTTAGAAAAGAAATGTTTATGCTTTGATTGTAACTTTTAGCTAAGAAATATTTATGAAATGTAAAAACATGCATTGTAAGGTGTAACCTTTCTAAAATAATCTTTCTTTCTATGTGAAATAAATGCTAGTTAGTATCATCTATTTTTTTCTAGAAATTATGTTTTCTTTGCATTACACAGTGATTCTCGTTCATTCTATTTTGACCTATCCCCACTTATTTCTAGAGTATTACTCCCTCTTTCAAAAATTCAGAACGTAAATACTTTTTTTTTAGATTATTTAAACAAGTTTTTTTTTTAATTAAGCTGTAAAAGCATAAAAAATTTTGATATTGACCAATGCTTTGATATTTTTTTTCTATGTTTGCAAATAAATTAAAGAAAAGGGAGTTTTAAAAATATTAAAATTATTTTAAATAGTATTGATAATATAATGGTCAATGTGTTATTAGTCATTTTTAGTTCTATGGGGTACCAGTGATTTATTATTATTCTTGGATCCATGGGGTAAAGCTGCAAAAATTCACTAAGGAGGTTTTCATTTCAATGTTCAATCTTTTTTTTTTCTTCCTAAAAATTTGTAAACAGTAGAAAAGCATGAATCCCAAAATTAAGTAGGCACTTATGAGAACTATACTCTGATGTCTCTTTTTGCTTTTCTAGAACTTATCAACTCTTTGGCTGATGTTTCTTTAAATAGTCCTTAGCTTGAAAATTTATTTTACTGAACAATAGTGGGAAAAAATATGAGGTTGAAAGTGCATTGTTAAATCAGAAATATAGTAGCTTTTGTTATAATCTCAACAAATCTTAAAAATGGCTAACAAATTTTTTAAAATTTTTAGCATAAGTTTGTCTTGAAATATAAAAGATTTCTTGTAAAATTTGAAATACAGTTATATTACCAAGGAGGCACTAAACAAGAATCTTGAATAATATTTACCTGTTCATTTTGTTAGATTTTTAGGAATAGATAGTTATCTTCAGCTTCATAGAAATTTTATTGTTGATTTTGAGAAGTTAACTTTCTATTGTAAAAATATGTATCTTTTAAACATTTTTATTAATTTATTTTTAGTCGTGATCATCAAGATACTTTTCCTTGGAATATTACTGAAAGAATCGCTGGAAACTATTATCCCGTAACATCATGGATATACATGCAGGCAAGTTTTGCGATTTCAAAGGCATTCTCAGATTTTTACAAATATATTTAAGTTTCAGAGTTTTACAAATATATTTTATATCATCTTACTTTTAAGAAAATAAGAATTTTTCCTCAGTTCCTTAGCCCTATAAAATTTCTCTGTTTGACTCTTTTTTGCATTTTATATATATATATATATATATATATATAAAGTGATTAAGGAAGTATGGGGAAAGAATTTAAACATTTAATTAAGTCATATTTTAAAGTTTTACTATAACTGTATTACTTTTGTACAGACATGAATTGCAACATTTATGAGAGTTTTGATTGTGATCTTAAAAAAATATGTCTGCAGTTTTGCCATATAGAATATTCCATAGCTCTGACATTAAATGAAGTTTCTGGAAAAATATTTAATATGACGTAATTGATAAACTAATTCTTATTAAAGAACAAAACAGTAACAGTATCTCAAAGATTTGCAAACTTTAAAAATAGGGGGAAAATTTGCATAAAATTACTTTTTATGCTGAGAAAGAAATATATGTGCAATGAATAATAGCAAAAGTATAGAATTACAAATTAGTTACAAATACAATTAATTTTGTTGTTTCTGTCTAAATACAATAAATTTATCTTGTTCTAAAAGTGTTTTAAAGTAGAAAAAATTCATTTTAAAAGTACTTACATATAGTTAGCAAATCAGATTGCTGTAAACTGGACATTGATTTGGTTTGTGTTCTTAATTTAATGAAGTATATTACCTTGTAATTAAGTAATTATTTTTGCATCATTTGTAACTTATGAGATGTAAGTTATTTAATTACACAGTTGAACCCAGTTATAGTGAACTGTCTACGGATTCAGAATTAAGTGCAATCCGAATTCATTAAAAAATTATTTTCTTAGCACATGACAATAGTATTGTTAGAAATAATGATAACAATAGTTGATAATTTGTTTTGAAATCATAAAGCAATTAAATAGATGATAATGAATTTTTACGTTCTATGGAAGAATTTAGTGATTTTCGGTTGAGTATGATTCTAAGTTGGTTTGTTCATCAATTAGTAGAGAACATAGTTATTTCTAGTCATTAATTTTTGCCGAAAAAAAATTCAAAATATTTAAAGTTGATTTCATTCCCGAGATAAAGGTGAAAGGGTAAAAAGAGGGATATGCTGCTTTAACAACTTGTCCATCCTAGTTTAAGAGCAAAAAGCATGCAGGAGGAAAATTTAACAAGATGTATAGAATTGCTAACATTTGCAATCGCAACTCCTACATATTTAAATTTGGAGAAATAAAGAAAAAAATCAAATACACTTTAAACAGATTACCAATTTTGCAACTGTTCACTTTAACCCTTTCGTGACAGGAAGCGTGCTTACCGCTGAGGCCGGCAGTCTCTCTCACGTGTGTCTCTCCAGGGCCGGAGGGTTTTTTGCTGTAAAGCTTAAATCCATGAAATTACCGAAATATCAACGTGTTGTTTAATATTGTGCTGTAGAGTATTTAAATAACATATGCTTTATATATATTTCTATGGATATTTTATTAACTCAAGTTATTTACATTATGCATTTAATAACATTTAACATAACATATCTGAAAACTAAATATATTACTTGAAGTTCTTTTTTAGTATGAAAAATTTTAAAACAGGGATCTACAAGATCTGACTATCCACTATAAACTAAACTTAAAATCGAAAGTAGTAAAAAAAAAAACCTCCCCTGCTTACTGTAAACAAATACCACGTGCGAATTTAAAGAGCCATCATAAAACATTCCTTCCTCCTCCATTCCTTACCCCTAAAAACCACGTGAATGTACTCTCATCTTGAGTAGAAGGTCAAATCAACATGTATCTGATACCATATGGACACGCAATGCCATCTTATGGAAGAAATTTTATTTTTGAAAACGTTCCGAAACACTGGCACAAATGAGTGACAACCGGGGGGTAGAAGGGACTCGAAAACGCTCTGGCACGCGGGTGTGTCAGCCGGAAGTGAGCGCATTTCTTGCTGGCATGTATATGTGACAGTCGGCCCAAAAGGGTTAAGCGTATAAAATCACATTAGTTAAATGGGAGTTCAGAAGAGACCACTTTAAAAGTTCACTACAACCAAGTACTCACTATATCCCTGGTTCATTACAGTGTGGTTTAACTGTACTAATAACCTATTACAAAAAGGACCCTTGTTGCGCTTTAGTGTAAATATATTATGGTTATTGAAAATTGTAAGTGTATTTTTTAAATAAATGCCATATTTTAATAATTTTTAAAATTAATTTTTTCTTCTTTTTGTATATTAAGTTAGATGTGGGGTGCTTGTGCCTGTATTAAACCTTTTTTTAGTCAGTCTGAAGTACTTTATAAGGATCACTTTACTTAAATTTCCTCGTGATGACTGCAGACCCTATCGTTTCCTGTTAAAAAATTTATTAGCTTTTTAATACTTAATATTTTTAACACAGTTTAGTGGTTAGCACTTTTAATTAATGGTTTATATTTTCAGGATCCTCATCAAGATTTGCAACTATCTTTATTAACTGACCGGGCACAAGGAGGTAGTAGCGTTGTGGATGGTTCTTTAGAATTAATGGTAATAATCAATGCACCTTTCCTTGCTACTTTTAATATTTTAATTGTGTTGCTCTGTTTGTGTCTGTTCAAAGAATATTTTTTATTGATAAACTTTTGGAATAATGTTTCTCTTTGAAAATTAAGAAAGAAAAAGAAAAATATATTACAGTAGATCTTTATAACACAAACCTTGAGCGCTGAAGCTTTTCATTGTATGGAATTTTGTGCTATATAAATCATTTTACAAATCTCTAAACTTACATGCTAATTATAGCAATATTTGTCTGATACACATCACTGTTAAAATGCTTTAAAATAATTTTTAGATACAAATACTTTTAAAAAAAGTGTTTTACATATTTATTATTTACGGAAATTTGTTTTTAATTTTCAGCTGCATTTAGAACTAGCCACAAAAAATTAATAAATTTTGGTTTGCTTGACTTTTAAAATTTCAACATCTGAGCAAATAATTGAACAAGTTTTGTAAAATGTTTATAGTTCTTTTGAAATGTCTTAACTGCCAATTTCATTATGTACACCCACAAAGCTAGTGTAATGTGGTTTATGGAGAATTAGTGTTTATAGACTTGCATTTTATGTATCTTCTACTGTAATATTTTAATTACTATATAAAATTTCTTATGTGTAAATATTTAATATGTTTATTTTGGAACAATTTTTAGTGGTTAAAGTGGTTTGACAAGTTATGTTCTATGTTTTCTTTTTGCATAGTGTATTACTGTGAAATGTGCATTTACAGTACACAATGCAATTTACAGTGCATTGTGCAATACAGTACACAACTTTATATATTTTACTATGAAAGCAGCATTAACTTTGGCATTTAATATAATCAGTTTATAAATCCAAAATACTTTTTATGGCATTTCTATTTTCATTTATTGATTTACAAACATTTATTTTTACTATTTCTTATTAACATTTACTTTTATTATATTGGATGGAAAAAAATTAATTTGAATAATTATTTTTTAATCTTGCATATTTATCTTACAATTTTGTTCTTAAATATTGCTATTTCCATTTAAAGGCTGATTGAAATATTTTATTTTATAAAAAAAATATACTGCAAGACAAAAAAATATTTTAAAATATTTCAAACTAAATTTTAGTACTTGCTTTTATAAATTATTTGTATGTATTTTTGGTGCACATAAACCATATAAATAAGACTTTCAGTTCTGATCATTCATCTCTTCATTCAGACTGCTTTCAGTTTTTTCTCTTACCCTTTTAAATTTTTAATAAATAAAAAACATTTATTTTTATGCAAAACATTATTTTATAGTTTGAAAAGTCTGAAAATTATATATTTGAAAAATATCAAACTTGCATGCCAAACTGAAGAATATTTGTTTTAAAGCTTAGTTTCGTTGCAAGGTTCTCTCTTTTGGGTATATATTGCCCTTAATATTTTTTTTAATTATCTTTGGGTTGCATCTACTAAAGCAAAGCATATATGGCTATTGTTTCATTAAACTGTTCAATAAGTTAATCATAATTCTATGTGTATGATTGTTTGTTAAAATAAGGTTAAGGCAAATTAGTTAGTTAATGAGATAATTTTTATTTTGATCGAAGAGACCACTATGAAACTAAAAGACAATAATACAACAATCAAAGAGGTAACAATATAACAATCTGGCGCGCAAGAGACTTATTGGGTTCATAGACTTTTCTTGCCACATTATTTTTGTTTGTGTTTGTTTATTTTGTTGTTCCTCCCTTTGTGGTGAGTGGTCTTTTGTTACCATGGCCATTGGAAATAAAAAAAATATATATATATATAACAATCAAAATGAAGAGAAAATATAGTACAAACGGAAAGCGATAATAATACAACAATTTAAAGCAAATATTATGCTAATCTGAAGAAGCTCTCGTTTGAAAAAAATTTTAGTGTATGGTTTGCTCCTTTGAGTATGTTTAGCCCTAAATATAATATTTTTTTTTTCTTTCCTTGAGTTGCACCTAGTATAGCCACATCTGTCTATTGTGTCATTAAACTGGTCAATGAATCTGCCTATGTATNACAACACTAATAACAGGGTTGGAGCCCTGTTATTACATATATATATGAAATAAACCAAGAATCAATGACATATTGGTTAATAAAAATTATGGTAATGCATTGCTGATTTCATTAAAAGCAGAGAGAGCAAGAAAAAGACGCCAGAAACTGAATTTCAGCAAAATTTTACAACTGAAATTTGCCACCAAACCTAGGGACCCTGATTCTACACTTTAACCATAGTCTTTTATGGTTTATTTAAAAATAATATATTTGGTATGAATGAATAATTAATTTGTTTATTTATAATTATTATTTTAGGTGCACAGACGTCTCCTTTTTGATGATGGTTATGGTGTTAATGAAGCTCTGAATGAACCTGGATTTGATGGAAGGGGACTAGTTGTACGAGGATCACATTATTTAACTTTGGGTCCAATAAATGAAATGAATCAGTTCAATAAACGATTGGCTAAAGTTATTTTCCATCAACCACTGTTAGCTTTTTCAAAACTTCAGTTTTCAAATTTGTCACGAACTGCTTTAAATGAGGTATGATTTTTTATTTCAATAGAAAAAGTATCATACCATCTATTTTCACTATTTAATGATAAAAGTTTCTTTATCTCATTATGCAATATTTACTTGAAAAAATGCTCCACTGTTATAAAAAAACAAAGGTGTATCAAAATTGCTGATTATAGAAAAATGATAAAGATAACATAAAAGTTAATTGAAATATTATATTAGTTAACAAATCAAATTTTTTCTAGTCTTCTGAAAATTATGGATAATGGGGCTTCTACTGTGCATTAAATGTTTTGTTTCATTGCTTAAAAAAGTTGATTGATATTTTTTGTGCCAAAAGTTTACGAATTTATTGTTTTTGTTTTAATGTTTCAAATTCAGTTGTTAGGCAATTGAGAAATTTTAGTTTGCTTATTGATAAATAGTTTTTTATTTGACTAATATATTTTATTATTACTTAATGAAATGTATTTCATTATTTGAAGATTCATACTAATTTTTACTAAAATAAGTGGGAAATTGTATATTTTTATCAATTAATAATATTAATTTAATAACGTTAGTATTATATTTAATCAGTTAATTTATTTCAGTAGTTAAAAATACCAAATCAGTACTAAACAACAATTTTTAAGAAGAAAAATTTTAATACTTTTGTTTTTAAAATTGGCTGCTAAATATTGCATTAAAATTTAGTTAAAAAAGATAAGCTATTTTATTGTTTATTAATTCTGAATAATTCATTTTATTAGTTGTAAAGGTAAATGGTCTTCTTAAAAATATTTTGTTACAGACTTTCATTTTAAAGTAATAGTTGCTATTATTGTTAGAAATGTATTTATAAAACATTATGAAATTTTGTTTTATTTATCAGCTGTTAATATATTGTCACGCTATTTGATATTAGTCTAAAGTCAATTTTAAATGCAATTTATTTTTATTTCTCAATCATTTTATTTTAAAGATTTTGTTGACACGCTAGGCTTAATCTTAGTAATTTGATTTATTACACGTTACTGTATTTTAGTTCCGTGGTTTGAAACGCAGATTACCTCAAAATGTTCATCTATTAACATTGGAACAATTGGATGATTCGAGAATTTTATTACGATTGGAGCATTATTATGAAAAAGATGACGGTGCTGAAATGTCTAGAGCTGTCACTGTTTCATTAAATGTAGGATTTTTTATGATTTGTTTTAATTGTTGTGTATTTTTTAAATATGAAATGTAAATTTCTTCACATAGTTACTCAAAGTGCAAAATTTCTCAGAATATGATTAATTTTTAAATAAATAGTATATGCATATTATGGTAGAAATGGAAAAAATTGACAAGTATTATTTGGAATAAATTTGTTTAAATGTGAAGCAGATTTATAAATTTTTAAATGTTTTTAAAAGTATTTGTTAAAACAATGCATACTGTTTTTTTTTCAGCGGATTTTTTATAACAAAAGGACTGATTTTCTTAAATAAAAAAATTTTTGTGATCTAAATTTTTTACATTTGAAAAGTTACATAATATTTGCAAAAATTTAAAATAATTCAAATAATTTATTATTTTATTCGGAAATATAATTTTTTATTTATTCATAGCTGATGATTTTTAATAAGTTTTAAATGTCTGAAATGGTATTAAACCCATTCCTTTCTATTCAACAAGATAATTTAAACTGAAAGAAGTCTTGAATACCTTAAATATAAATTGTATAATTTTCAAACCTGTAAAAAAAATATAAAAGGTAACCTTAAGTAAATATAAAGGTAGAATCCTTAAGAGTTCATTATTTGGATATTATCACACTTTTTACTTTTATTTTTGTCTATACTGTTAATAAAGCTGTCCAATTTAATTTTTTTTAAAATTACATTTTGATACAGTGACACCAAAATCTGTGTAAGTTGATCACTTATATGTAAACCAATTATTGTGGTGCATAGTTTTAGTGGTCAACTTACAGATGGTTTTTTGGTCCTTTTTGTGGTATCTTATGAGATATTTTCATAAAATTATGCCTCATTATTTATGTTGATTGCTTTATTCATTGTTTTTTTAGATGTTTCTTATCAAAGTTTAAAAAAAAGTCTTTAATTTATTTAACATGATTATGACTTTAAAACTTTATTTAATATCACATATACTTTAAGAAGTGAGACTTATAAATAGAAATGCAATTTTATATGTAAATTTAATATTAAACTGTTGAATGTAGAAAATAATTATATGCACATTCTGTTAGTTTTGCATGCCAGCTATTTATTACAAATAATTTCTTCTAATATCAATACACAAAAACATATATGCTATTATGAAACATTACATTATACTCATTTCAATATTTTAAAAATGATTTGCTTTCTTATTATATGTTTTTAAAAAAGAACCCGCAATAATTTCTTACATAGTCAACTTTTTTGGGTTAACTTCCAATACAACATATTTCAATAATTTAGCAAAATTTTAATATATGACATTAGAGTATAAAAATTTTTACAGGAAGAGTTTTTTTTTTTTCATTTGTGGTCAATGTATAAAGCTTTTAGAATATTTTTTTTCTAATACACCTAGACAAATTTGATTGATTTCAGCAGTCAACTTACAAGATAGACAGGTGGTCAGGTTGCAAAGGTTTTAATCCCTATTATAAATTCAATTCTTGAAAATAGAGGTCAGCTTGACAGATTTCTTTGAATTGGAAATTTTATGATTTTAACTGACAATATTCTTAAGATTTTTATTTATTTATTTGTAAAAATCTCTTGTGTCTTGTTTCAGAGTCTTTTTAGACCATTCAGGGTTTTATACTATCAAGAAACAACACTGGCTGCTAATAAATATCTNAATTTCTTCTAATATCAATACACAAAAACATATATGCTATTATGAAACATTACATTATACACATTTCAATATTTTAAAAATGATTTACTTTCTACTTATATGTTTTTAAAAAGAACCCGCAATAATTTCTTACATAGTCATCTCTTTTGTGTTAACTTCCAGTATAACATATTTCAATAATTTAACAAAATTTTAATACAGTTAAACCCCGCTATAGTGAACCTTCAAGGGACTGAAGTGTCGGTTCATTGTAACCGGGAGTTCACTATATCCGTTACGCAGGCAATTTCACTAATGGTTCCTTAACTCCTCCCTTTTATTACATATTATTCAAATAAAAGACCGAAAAATATTATGTAGATGCAAGAAAATTGTTATTTTTCATTACTCTTCGTCTTGCATACAAATTTTTTTTTTTTTAATCTTTAGCTGATGAGCAATCCTCACCATCAGATATGGAAACACTTCCCGACTCTCAGATAATTTTTCCTGAATTTCTGTTATTCCGCTTTTTAAACCTGTCTAACCTGCCATTCGAGTACATAAAAGTAGTCTCATAAAATCGCTTAGCAAATTCATTGACATTTGCCAGATACTGGAAGATTGCAGCTTCTTCGATTGGTGAACCACTTCAGCAATGTTTCTTCATTATCCTTGTGATCTGCTTTTCTCAACTTTTTTTCACCATCTAAACTTTTTTCATGAGCAGAAATTATTAATGGCCTATTTTTCCATATGTTACAAACTGCAGATTTGGATAGTTTATATTCCCTGCAAGTATCAGTTTGATTGCATCCATTTTCAATTTTTCTGATTATGCCCATTTTATCATCAATGGAGAACGTTTTACGTTTACTGCTAGCCATAGTTAAATTTGAGACACTTGTTTGCAGGATTTATTTTAACTGAACTGAGAGCAAAAAGGAGTTGAAATGAGGGCCTTATCAATACATATTAGTGTCCAACTCTTTGACCAATAATAAATAATTACTCATTCCCTCTGAAAAAAATGCATATTGATTACGCTGACACCTCACAGGTGCATCGTCTGCCTGGGTTGGAAACATCTGCTTGGTTTCTTTAGGGATGGGAAAGAGATAAAAGAAACAAACAAGAAAAAATGCTTATCGCTACATTCCCCTCTATAGATGGTATTTAATTTGAAGTAGAAATTTCAAAATTATTACAAATTTTTTTTTAAAAATTCAGTCGAAGACAGAAAAAAGTTCACTATGTCCAACTTCCTCACTTTTTTGGTTCACTATATCCGCGAAAAATAACATTGTCCATGTATAGCAAAGCACGGGACCGAACATTTCGTTCACTATAAACCATGTTCACTATAGCGGGGTTTGACTGTATATAACATTAGAGTATACAAATTTTTTGTAAGAGAGTTTTTTTTTTTTTCATTTGTGGTCAATGTATAAAGCTTTTAGAATATTTTTTTTCTAATACACCTAGACAAATTTAAATTACAATTCTGACTGAAAATTTCAGCAGTCAACTTACAAGATAGGCAGGTGGTCGGATTGCAAAGGTTTTAATCCCTAATATAAATTCAATTCTTGAAAATCGAAGTCAACTTAAGTGGTCAACTTGACAGATTTCTCTGTATTGGAAATTTTATGATTTAAACTGACAATATTCTTAAGATTTTTATTTATTTATTTGTAAAAATCTCTTGTGTCTTGTTTCAGAGTCTTTTTAGACCATTCAGGGTTTTATACTATCAAGAAACAACACTGGCTGCCAATAAATATCTTTATGAAGTTGAAAAGCTGAAGTGGTCTGTTGCCTATGATGATGAACATGGGGAATTGCAAAGTGATCAACCTGCTGCTGAAGAAGTTAATGAAATTGCTGGAGGTATATTATTTTTTCTTTATTTTCTATCAGAGATATTATATTATATATTCTAATTATATATATTATATATTCTACAAAATAAAATATAACTATTTTTAGTGTTAAGAGGTTAGTTTAAGAGTTTAAAGTTTAGGTTAGTTTAAAATTTGTGATATTAGGTTTGTCCGTATATTACAGATGAAANGTATTTGAGACTCTATCAGTACCATTTTCTCTCCTTTCTTTACAAAGATAAGGCAAGGTGACAGGAGAAAGATTGATTTTTCGGTGGTGAAAGAGCTTAACAATATTTTTTGTTATGGATAAGGCAAAAAGTTTTGTTTACATGCTTTGAAAATGGTGAAAAGTTTCATTTTTTTTATCTTGCAATTTATTTAGAAAAAGTAGTGTCCGGTTTGTAGAGATAAAAAACAACGTTACATGATCAAAATGACTGTCGGCGTCCGGTTACAGGAGTGTCCGCTTTGCAGAGAATGTACGTAATGGTTTATTCATAGAAGATTCCCGGGGAATTAAAAATATGTCCGTATTGAGAGGCGTCCGTTTTGCAGGAGTGTCCATAACAGGAGGTTTCACTGTATATAACTATTAACTATTTTGAATATGTAATCCATTTCCTTAAAAGAAAACAATATTTATTGTTTTAAAATTTATTTTCACTTTTTTTAAATTTCACATGTTGAAGTTTATTTTTGTCTGACTAGAATATTTAGACTTATTGTTATATTTCATATCCAATTGACTTTAGCTTGGTATTTTCTTTGTAATGATGCTCAAATATTTTGCTTTCTTTTTTATCGCAATGACATTTATTTAATGTATAGATACATAGTTGTTTATTTAAAAGTAAACTGGATGTGTCTTAAGGCAATGATGTTACTAATTATTTAATTTATTAATATATTTCTCCTTTTTTAATTGCAGATGAAACACAAGACATTGTTGTAAATGACAGTGAAGATGACCAGATGAGAATTACTCTCAAACCAATGGAAATTCGAACATTTATTCTCAAAGTTGATTTTCCTAGCAATTTATAGTTTTTATTTGCCCTTATTTATTTTTTTGCCTCACTCAACAAAGCTGTAAATAGTCTTGCCTACTGCATTAATTTTTAGCTAATTTTATGACGTTGTAGTCATGAAATAATTTATTGTTGTAGGTATATTTTTGTTTGTAAAAGTTAAATTGTTTTAATAATCATGTTTGTATATGTTGCATCTATTTATGAATTAAATGTATTCTATGAAAGATTTGTGTTGTTAAATTCCATGTTTTTAACATCACTGAGCTTGTTAAGTGTGTCTCTCAGCAACTTTATTCCAAAAAATAATTTTGATGCTAATTTTGTTTGTCTATTTTTAATTAGCTGATTACAATTCAAGTGCATGTTTTTTTATTGACATCTTCGATTGCTATCTAAATTCAAAAATTATATATATTCAGCTTATAGAAGCTGTTTAAATATTATGTAAGCATCTAACGTGGAGGGGTATGTAATTGGCTTATTTTACACGCCAGGTAGGAGGGGGTATAAACAATGTTTACGTAATTCATTAAAACTCATTTATTTTTAAATTTTGAATATGTAAAAGTAAAATGTAACTAATAAAATTACAATTGGAAAATCTTCAAACTTGAATTAAAGTTAAATTCGGGGGGAAAAATGAAAGAAAATTTCTTCAAAAAGGTTCAGAGGTCAAGAATTTTGACTGCAGAAGGAAAACACTAAGAATTTTATAAAATGAACTAAAATGTAAAATTTGTTACATATTTTATTTGAATTTATTCCTAAAACTAGATTTCTACATTTTAAATCAAAATTTCAGCAAAACGCAGAGGGAACAGAGACAAAAAAACAGTGTTTCAACTGTGTTGCGTGAACATGAGAAAGAATTAATGATTTGCATATTTTTGCTGACAAGGGAAAAGGAGGATTTCAAAATTGCTAAAAGCATGTTTAATATTTGAACGGTCACATACAGAATGATCTACGATGACTGGTCTTAATATATTCAGAGTGTTCTTAATCACGGTTCAGAATATATGTTTTTAGAAATTTTTCCAGAAATGAAATGAAAACAGTAAATACATTTAAGGGTACAAATTAATGTAAAAGGAAAAGTAAAAACATTATCAAAATCTAACGAAACACTATTAAAGAAGTCGTAATTAAAAACATTAAAATTTGTTTGAGTGCTCCATGAAACATGAAAGTGACTTTAATATTCGCTTTTTACCCCCTTTTATTTTTATCATCCAGCAACCAAACAGGTTTTTATATTTTTAGCTGGGCTTCCTCCCTACTGATTCATTAAGATATAAAAAATGTTTTTATTTTTTCTTTAAAAATTAATTAGTTACCTCTTTTGTGTAATTTTTTTTACTTCTTTAACAAGGATTTTAGAAATACTAAATGTAAGAAAGGCATTCCGATTGTCAATATCTTATATTTTTAGAATCCTCCTGAAAAAGGAATTTTATTGAGGGAGTGTTAAATTAATATGAAAATGAGAAGTAAAACGTTTTTTATGATAATACTAATTATCGTTAAGAAAGTAAAGGAATCGGGAATTAAAACCATCAAAAACCAGTTTGTCTAATAGTTCAAGAAAATTAAACTTTTCTTTAAAAAAATTAATACCCAAGAAATTTTTTTTTTTAATAGAAAGCTTTTTGTTGTCATAAGACTCCTTTGTACACGTTTCCCTTTTTCGATTGAAATGGGATGAGATTTTTAAGGGGTTGTGATGCCAGAATTGGCATACACATATTTATTTTTTAAAATTGATTAAATTTTAAAAAATTGTAAAATTGATTTTCTTCTATACAAGCAAGTGAGGTGTTGTTCCTGGTGTATTTTTCATGCTGAGTTTAATGAAACCAATCATAATACGATCGGATCACTTGTGTTGGAGTTGCAATAATTTTATAATGTACAATTTTTTACTTTCATCTATTTATGCATCAGACTTTGGTATTTATAATATAAATAGCAAATATTTGCTTGAAGTATCTTCAATGCTCCCCTTCTCCAAATCATCCACATTTCTCCTCAAGAAAGGGTGAAGCATGCTGGGGAAAATATGAGATTTTTCGGATATCTTTTATAATGGCATAACAATAATGTCCATGAAAAAAATTGTGGGAATATATTTTTCTAAAGAAAATGTCTAATTTTATTAAACTATAAGTACAAAACTGTTCTATCCCCATAAAATCCCTTATAACTTCTCAACTATTAGTCCGATGTTGTTGTAATCGTTTTCATTCAGTTCAGGATGAAACATTACTTTAGAAAATATAACTCACATGTTCTGATTGTCCTTGGTTGGAAATTTAAAAGTTGTTCATAAAGCAGTTAAAAAATTGAACATTTTATGCATAAAAAGTTAAGTGTTTTCTGAACTATTCATTCTAATGAATCGTGTATATTTTAATTTGATTCAGTGTAAAAAAAATACAATACATAGGAAACAATGTCTCACTTGTCCAGATAGCTGCAATATTAGATGTAGAAATAGGTACAAGTACAAAATTGTAATTATTTGTACATAAAATACTTATACCCTCAATACTAATGATTGTCTTGTGGTTGGTTGGTCTCATTCGAATCAGCATTGAAAAAAAAAGCATCCGAAACGATACCTTACTTACTTGTTGCTGTTGTCGTGGGCCATTAAAGCGAGGGGTGCGATTGTTTTGTTTTCCAGCTTACTTGCTTGTATAAATGATATTCAATTATCCCCCTTTAACCACCTTCATTTCCCTTCAAAAAAAGGTGAAATTTATAGGAATAAAATGAGGAAAGTTTTCAGCCATTGTTTATAAGGATTTTATGAAGCTTTAGTGAAATAATGAAAAAATAATTTTATTGAATATTAATATTTCTGAAGAAACACCCCTTTTCTGAATTGTTTTTAAAATTAGTTTCAGCTTATTTTGATTCTCTTATAGACCTCAATTATTAAACGTTTTTGAAAAGATTGGATAATTGAATTCCCTACCAAGGCTGAACTAGATCCATAATTTAACACTAACAGTTGCGATCAAGCTCAGCCTTGTCACTACAATACGTCTTGAAAATGTTTCAATGTCCATATTTTTGAATTCCTATAAGTTTAAAATATTCACTATTCCATTTTTCGCACTGAAAATTAAATCGCGAAAGCTTATTAAAAATTCAATGTTAGAGGAATAGCAAAAAACACACTCATCATTCCGAATATAGCTTTGTTGTCTAGAAATCTGATTAATGAAAATGTAGTTAGGTACGTTACTAAGGTATTCATAAAATGAAGTTAAAAATATGTAGTTTCCTTGGAAACATGATTGATATTTAAAAACACTGCCGTTTTAGTGATACAAAATTTGATGCAGAAACAGTAGTTTCTATGATTTTTATTCATACTTCAAAATGACTAAATGAATGAAATGACTTTTATAAATATTTAAAAAAAATGCAACTGGAAAAAAGTTGATTTTTGAGAAATTTCAGGATGGTGTTTCTTAAGTTTATCCTTTCAAAAAACATGCTAGAATAAGAAAATTTCCACTTCATGATAAATAAAAAATTGGAACTCATGGCTTGGGTTTTAGTATTTATGCTTGTTATGACTTGATAAATATTTTTAGAATCCTTATCTGTTGTTGCTGTTACTAATTCCATTTGTCAATACCAGCAGGCCTGCTATGAGAATCCAAGTGATTTTAAGACACGGGGTGCATTTCTTGTTCTTCAGTGGCGCCATCTATGGTCAAGAATATAACTTTAGCCACGCACACATCACAGCCCGTTTTAAGGGGAGGACCCATTTATATTCCATTCATTCATCTACAGATCGTAATTTTGACCTTAACTAGAGAACGATCAATCTCCAATTCAGTACCCCCAGAGTTATTGTTCAGGGAACATGGAGGACTTTGTGACTCGACAGATTTAACGTGCAGCAGTTATCATTTAATACATGAGGATTCTCCGCCCAGCAGGATTCTAACCCACGAACATGAGTCTGATATCCTATCAGCCAGACTATTCCAGTCTAGAATCCTTATCTAAAATGATTATGCATAGCAAATTAATTTTTAAACCTAAAAAGTGCTCTTGAAATCCTAACAAATCTCTACAAAGCATGTAAGTTAGATGAAGCTACTAACACCACAGCACGTTTGATTGCTAGGAGAAACAGATAATTGTTGTTTATTAAAAACATGTTCCATCAAGCAATGAAATTCATTATTATTTTTTTCGAATATAAATTAAACGGTATCATGTTAAAAAATAACTCCTTAGAGCGACGCTGATTTCACGAAAAATAACTAAAAATAAATTTGATAATTTTTCTTTCTCTTTTAAATATCTCCAATTTTATTCGCTAATTATGGCTGCAATCAGGGCCTTTTTTAGAAATCTGAGGGTTGTAGGCCCAGAGCTGTCGGGGGGGGGTGGCCTGCCAGTTGTATCTTTAAACAAAATTTGCGTGTTACTTTTCAACAAAAGGCCTTTAAATTATAACATAAGTAAATTAGCATATATTAATTAGTTTAGCGTATATTTAATCGAATTTTTGTTAGCTTATAATTCTAATAAACAATTTTTATGGAAAAACACACAATATATTTATAGATATTTGGATTTCGGTGGCACGCAGAAATTTGTGGGCTCTGGGAAAGACCTTATAATAAATCAGGTCCTGGGTGCCATAACTCATTAAGATTTTTTTTTAGATTTACGTAAAAATCTTAATAGGTTGTAACTTTAGCAGTTTGGTGATATATTGAATGAAGAATGCTTATAGAATAAAAACTTAGCTTTAAATCAAAAACGATGGACGATTAACGCTATTAAAAACATCTAAAAGTGTAATGGAAACTTCAATAGTAAAATACGCAGTTAAATTTTAAACTGAATAGAATGGAAACTTATGAACTTTTCAAGTTACGTGCTATTATAAAATATGTTTTATAACTGCGAAATCTTATTTAATGTAAAATTCCAAAAACTTCTTTCAATCTAACATCATATCTCAAGAAGGCGCAAAAACTAAGTTTGCCTCTGGTTTCTACTCTCTCCTATACTCCAGCTGCGTCTTCGCATGTATCTGTACTTTAAAAATAATAATATATAAAAATATAAGAGTTTGAGCAACGATATTAAAATCACAAAACTTTTTTGACGGACATTTAAAATAAGCAAAAAATTGCATCAATTTGAGCAGATTGCAAATCTATGATATGAAAATATTTTTTACAGTTGATTTCTATAAAAAAAAAGAAGAGAGATTTAAAAAAAAAAGATAAACCTGATTGCCCAATTTCAAGGTTCGAAATCCTATTAATGACGGATTTTTTAACAGTCAAAAAGCTACTGCCGTGACCAGGATTCGAACCTGGGTTATTGCGGCCACAACACAATGTACTAACCACTATACGATCACGGCTCGAGCTCAAAATAGTTTAAAATTATTTACACATTATTATGAAGAATTGTTTGTAAATGGAGCGTGAAGAGCAAGGTAATCCATTTTGTTAACTTTATTTAGACACAGATGGCGCCATTGTAATAACGTAAAAATAAATTAGTTACTTTTTTTATTTAAAGGCAGTGAAAGACGACTTAAATTAGCTGTGGACAAAACAACGGTACAGTCATTCTTTAGTATTTTCGAAAAATAAAAAAATAATTATGAAATTTACAAAAAAGGTAATTTCGTACAAGTATTAATAATTTTATATTTTTTTTTCCAAAGGTAAAAATATTCCATTCAAATGATATAAATAAAAGTAATAAATGAATCCAGAATAAATATTTGTGTAAAGTAGGAAAATATTTTTTTCCCTGAAAAAATGCATTTTTTGCATTTAAATTTTTTTGTCTAGACAAATGAAGTTTTTCATGTACCATCATTTTTGTACTTACGAGCATATTCCAGATTACCAATCAAAAAGCGAGAATCAGAATCATTAGAGTCACTACTAAATGATTTGGCAGTATCAAAAATGTTTGAAAGAAAAAAAAAACCCAGAAAATTCAGTGCTTGCTGGTCGTATCGAAACATTTAAAGATCTTAAACAATAGATGGCAGCACTAAAGTTATCCATATGCAATTTTAAAATATTTACCACGTTTGTTTGCTGATCCCATAGCAAGAGATTTGAATAATTGCAAACTTTTAAAAAGTTTCTGCGTTCTTAAAACCTTTCTTCAATTGAGTGTTTTTAATCTACTAATCCAAATAGAATATTAAAATACATCTTCTGTAGTAATCTGCATACCCTCTTGAGACCCTGCGTCCCTTTGTTTTGGACAACATTGGGTATAATTTTATCATTAAAAAAAGTTATATAATTTTTTGCTTTTTGTGAGTCTTTACAAAGTCATTGAGTTAAAATTAACTGAATTTATTTCATTGTTCTGAGCTTTTAATTACAATGAAAAACAACAAGAAAGTTACGAAATTCGATTCAAGTAACCTTTTGCACAATTTTATAACGTGCAAATATCTTACTATTTGAATTTAGTGGAATTTGTTTTCCAAACCAAATGTGAAGAAATTTTCTATAAAATATTGCAATATTTTGCAAAAGAGAAAAAAAAAATGAGAAAAAATTAATTTTTTATCATTTATTAGTAATTTTTGCTAAATTAATTTGCTAAAAAAATTAAGTTTAATTCTTTTGTTAAAAAAAAAACACGCTTCAGTTAATTTATGAATTTTTTTCTAATAAGCGACATCTATTGCAAACAAATTGCCTTTTCTGCCATTAATTAAAGCTCGGGACTTAATATACAGAGAGAGTCTCTTTGCAACCCAGGGCAACCCAGGGATCCCAATCTCTGACCAGAATAAACAATCAGAACTCTCCCCAAGAACAGACAATCGTTGAACTTTGTTGTATCAGCGCGACATCTTTTGATGAGGATAGGGACAACAAACAAGGTTAAAATGATTTTTCAAAAAAAGGCGAAGAAAAAAAGCAGTTGGCGTGAATTTGAAGGCAAGGATAGAAGACAAAATTTTGAGGAAAGTTCTGGAGAAGATCTTCATCCACAAATTATCAATCACATTAAGCGCAATGGTATATTCAACTTAAAAAGTAATGAAATCAAGAAAATAGAGGGATTTTGTATATGTGTTATATCAAAATAATGTATATAAAAAAATCTGTACCTGCCGTGACCAGGATTCGAACCTGGGTTATTGCGGCCACAACGCAATGTACTAACCACTATACGATCACGGCTCGAAATTGATATTGCTTAAAATTTTGAAAAAACAAATTATTTTGAAGGGATAATTGTAAATGGAGCGTGACGAGCAAGATAATCCTTATTGCTTAGTTTATTTACGTATAGATGGCGCCATTTTAATATAGCCTTATAATAAATTAGTTACTTTTTTGGAAGACAGTGAAAGATGACTTAATTTAAGTGTGGACAGAACAACTGTACATTCTTTTAGCATTTTAGAGAGATTAAAAAATAATTATAAAATTTTAAAAAGGTAATATTGCAGTAGTATTAATAATTTTACATATTTTTCTGTAAAAGTAAGAATATTTCCTACAAATGATATAAATAAAAGTAATGAATGAAATATCAGTCCCAGAATAAAAATATGGTTAATGTTGGAAAATGTTCTTTTTTTTCCGAAATTTTTTTATTTTTTGTATCAAACTTTTTTGCCCAGTCAAGGGAAGATTTTAATTTTCAGGGCCCCCATCATTGTACTTAAGAGCATAATCTAGATTACCAGTCGGAAAGTGAGAATTATTATTTACTACTAAATGATTTGCAAGCATTAAAAATATTTGAAAGTGTTCATTTGTTAGAAAAAAAATTAACAGAAAATTGCACTCTCGCTGGCTGCATCAAGATGTTTAAACGACCTTAAGCAATAGATGGCAGCACTAAAATTTCCCATTACAATTTAAAATAATTACCATCGCTTGTTTAATTAACTGAATTCTTTTTTAAAACAGATTTCGAATAATTTATTAATTTATTTTATACTAAGCGACATCTATCATAGTAAAAATCAACTTTTTTGCCATTTTTTAAAGCCCGGGTCTTAAGAGAATATACGAGAGAGTCTCTTTTCGACTCCGGATATAATAATATCTCTTAAGAAACACTTAAGATAAGGGGGAGGGGTCATTTTCTCTTCTGTTAACAATTTGTGACCAGAAAAGACAATCAGAACTCTCTCCAAGAACAGACAATCATCGGACTTTCCTGTATCATCGTGACATCTTTTGAAAAAGACAGCGACAACAAACAAGGTTAATATGATTTTTAAAGAAAAGTCGCTGGTGTGGATTCGATAGCAAGAACAGAAGACCAGACTTCGCGGAAAGGTCTGGAGAAGACAGTCATCCACAAGTTATCACAAATCTCCTTAAACGTAATGGTATATTAAATTTAAAAAGTAATGAAATCAAGAGAATAGTGGGATTAGGCATATGCGTTTTATCACAATAAAAATATATACACCTGCAGTGACCAGGATTCGAACCTGGGTTATTGCGGCCACAACGCAATGTACTATCCACTATACGATCACGGCTCATATTCACAAGTTCATTAAATGTTTAAATTAGTAATTTTTTTCTTTTTCTTACCTGCGTTCTAAATAGAGCGTAAACATCACTTGAATGAGATAGGTGTAACATTTTTTGAAAATAGATGGCGCCACCATTAGAGTATTAAAGGACTTATAAACTTCACAAACATATATCAATATCTAGGCTTACAATGCATGTACGCCTACTATCAAGATATCATGATAATTTTTAAAATGGAGAAGCATTATGAAAAAAAAAAAAAATTTTAAAAAAATTAATTGTTCACAATACTGCTTAGAAAAATTTCAGCTACAATTGGAATGTTTCTGACAGATAAAAGTTGAAACAGCATGGCAGTTTTTTATTTAGAACATAAGACAAAAAATAAAACATTAACTTTAATCTGCATCATGATAACATTGCGTTCTTACTCAGCGTTTCACACGTGGTATCAATTATTTTTTATATTATTATAAAAGATAAAAAAATTTCCTCTGTTACCATTTATAAAAAAAATTTAAAATTTAAATTTAATCTACTATTTTATTTTTCTAGTTAATGAAAAAAACTGTTACTTATTTTATGCTTTAGTTACTGAGAATCAATAAAATTGCATTTTTTGATTTATGTTTGGAAATGGTTGTTAACAATATAGGAAAAATTAAAAGAGGAGAAGGTTGCCAGTAGAAATAAATTTTTAAGGTATTTGCATTACAAATTACTGAATTTTAGTCATACAAATATTGATACATACTTTTGTTCCATAATAAACTTAAATATGCTGTGAAATACTAAATTGAAATTAAAATTAAAAGAATTCATCCTAATTTTACTATCTAATAATAAGCATTAAGTAAAAGAAAAACATACAAAAATTCTTACAATGTTTCATAAACATTCAAATTGTGATCGTTAACAGAGTTGAAGAGTAGCAGGAAGGAAAAAAAAAAAAAAAAAAAAAAAAAAAAAAAAAAAAAAAAAAAGAAACAGCAAGTCAATTTACTTGGACAGGTTCCACTAAAAAGAGGAAAAATTTGTAAAAGACTTAAAAGCATCTTTTGATCTTACGATTAAAAAAAATTAATAAATTTAGAACAATAATTCCATTTCGAAAATAAGCCTAACATTGATATAAGTTTTTAATGTTCTTATTGCTTTAATGGTAGCGTCGTCTGTTATTTAAATGTTAAGTTTTTCGCATTTAGGTAATACTCATGCTCCATTTAGAATGTTGGTAATTAAAGAAAAAAGGTATTAGTTTCAACATTCAGAGAAGCCATTGATGATCGCATAGTGATTAGTAAATTGCGTTGTGGCCGCAATAAACCAGGTTTGAATCCTGGTCATGGTAGGTACAAATACTTTTCTATACAATATTTTGATAAAAAGTATTTAGAATCCTACTATTTTACTGATTACATTACTTTTAAAATTTAATATACCATTACGTTTAATTAGATAGATCATACATACCTTTGTTTCTTTTAATAAACTTAACATACAGTATAATATTAAATTTAAACTCAATAAATTAAAATTGAAAGAATTCTTTCCCCTAATACTGTCTAATAATAAGCTTTAAACAAAAGAAAATCATGAAAAAAATTAAAATTGATCTCTTATTTTTATAGTTTAGGTTTAATCAGAAAAATTAGCAATATTACAATTGCAAAACAAAAATCGATAGAGCTAATTTTTGACTTAAAAGTAGCTTAATTTAAAATGTAACATTAACATTCTAACTGCGATCGGTAACAGTGTTGAAGAATAGCAAAAAACAAAAAATAAACAGCAAGTCAATTTACTTGGACAGTTTCCATTACAAAAGAAGAGAAAAATTTATACGAAACTCAAAAGCATTCTTCGATCTTACGATTAAAAACAAAAAAATCAAATGCGCATTAAAACAATAAGTTTAAAACAATAATGTTAGTAACAAAGGGAAAAAGTGAATAAAACATATTCATCTTGTTAATGCTTTATCTTAGAATACAGCAAATATATTGAAATTTTTTTAAATGGCTGCCTTCTGCCTTTTTAAAAAATAGAGCATCCTGGGAGCCATGGGACCCACTTTTGCCAACGGAAATAACTTCATACTAAACTCAATAGTATTATTTGATTTCACCATTAAAAAGTTAAATGAACATTAAAACAATAAATTTAAAACAATAATGCTAGCAACGGAAGGAAAAGTAAAAAAAAAAATATGTTCATTTTGTTAATGCTTTATCTTCTTAGAATACAATATAGTGTAAGTAAATGAATTGAGAATTTTTTAAATGACTGCCTCCTGCCTTATCTAAAATTAATGCATCCAAGGAGCCATGGAATCCAATTTTGCCAACTGACCTGAAATAATTTCATACGATAATTATGGTCAAAGAGTGGAAAAAATCCTGTCACACCATTAAATTGTTTGATTTTTGCGCAAGATAAATTCTAAATTTACATATTAGATAAGTTTTGCTTTTTATTACACGTAACATAATTTTCCCAACTAGATAGATTAAAATTATTTTCAATTAAGAATTGGTTTAATTGAAGTTAAATAAGAGGTTGATATGGCAATTTACTACCATCTGAAGTATTAAAAAGGTATTACACAGGCATTGTTTTTGAAATACTAATTTCTACACAACTAGAATTACTGAAAACATACAGTAAAGTAGTTTGAATACTTAAAAATGTTAGTTGAAATTAAATTTTAGTAATTAAAATTACTTAAATTCATAGAAAATGAAATGTGCAAGTGTTCCGAAAATGATCCATTTACTATTACTAAAACTTATATCAATGTGTAAGCAGTATATTATTTTTTTTATTTTAACTTCAAACTTGTAATCACGGTGGTCACAAATGAAATTTAGAAGCTGTATTAAGGGTAAAACAATGCTTCCAAACGAATTATTATCACTGCACCAAGAAAATAATTAGCATCATTATACCAAATAATCATTACCAAAGCTCTTAAAAATTTATAATTTTTCGTTTGCTGCAACTGGGATAAAAATATTATTTTTTATGTTTCAGTATTTTTGCTTTTAAATGTTAAGTACAGTTTATTTTTAGAAAAATATCGAAATAAAGTAAAAATTAATGGTTTGGCACCAAAATTCCTGCTGCTTTTTATTATTATTATTATTATTATTGTGGCAGTGCCCCATCTTATGATATTTTCTTTCCTTCTGACGGAAGTTTTCGTCCAAAAGTAGATTGAATTCAATTGGGCGGCCAGAGCGAGGTTAAAATTTCAATTTTCACGAACTATTCTTAAAGTTAAGGCACCCTCACAATAAATTGTTTACATCTACAAATCACAATTTGTTTACATCTGCAGATTTTCTAATAATTTTCCTTAACTAACTGCAATAAAATAAATTAAAACTGGATTAAAAACTCGTAAATATTTTTTTATTAATTTCGATTTTTTTTTTACCATGATCATCTAAATCAAAATTTATTCCATATATCTAAGTATTACTATATAAAATTTTAATTAAAGTAATATAAATTTTCAAAGAATTTAGGTACTTAGGCTTTATAGGCACCATAAAGCCTCTGGTTTAATCATCGGTTTGGTCATCGGGTAATGATCAAATTCGGTAATATCGCTATGATTATTGATAACTATAATTATTAAAAGTGAGGCGTGGTGGCTCAGGGGATCGAATGTTCATCTTCCAATAAGATGAACAGGTTTCGAATCCCTGGGATGGCTGGTCGATACGAATTCCGCACCTGGCTCGCACCAACCACAGTGCTGACGTCAAAAATATCCTCAGTGATAAACAGATCAAGGGTTAGAATCCCCTTGCCATCGGACTAACCATGGCAGGTTTTTGTGGTTTTCCTCTCTATTTCGCGCAAATGCGGGTTAGTTCCATCAAAACGTCCTCCACGAGGGCAAACTTTCTCTCAATACATGAGTTTCCTTTTCTTCTGAATTGTGTTCAAAATTACAAGGTTATGGAGTTGAAAGTTAGTAGTCGTAAACCCAAAATTGGGTGGGGTGTTCAACAACGGTCATAAATTGAAATAAAATTATTAAAATTGGTAATTTCGTGACTAGTTTCGATAACATAACATAGCAAAAGGATGATATCGCGAGTATAATACACGACGACTGAATTATTGAATACGATATTATTATGAATTTTTGTTAATTATGGTAATTTTTCTTCGGGTAACGAAAATATTGAGTTATGTAAATTTATTATAAATTAGGTAAATTGAAAAAGATGCATATATACTTTGTTAATTATCAATATTTTTTCGCAATACATCGTGATATTAAAATTTGGTGACTATTACGGAAAAATAAGTTCAATTTTTTCAAAAAAGTTCCTTTTTTGTTGAATTTTTTTTGCTCCTGATTAACGAATAAGTATCCTTTTTTAATCATCTTGGTATACACTTTTCAGCTTTCCGCATGACTGCGTAATCTTAACTAATAACGATTTAATAACACTTACGATTCTTTTTTTTTACCTCGTAAAAATAACGTACGAAATTTAGCTACTTTATACAATAAAAGACACTTTAATGGTTATGTTTAAAGTATCAGTTCCAAGTTTTATCACCCTTTCACCTAAAGTTGTCAACTCCCGTGTTAAAAAAAAAATCGTGGAACCTAGTTGACTTTTCGAGTGACAGGTCATCATTTTCTCGAGTGGGATTTCATCGCTGGCACTTAAACATGAAGACCACCCAAGAGGTTTTGCGATAACCTTTTATTGCGTCAACATTGTAGGATACAATCTTTTCTCTATTTTTCTATTTTTTAAATAATTTAATTTGCGCTTATTTGGTATGCAAATTAAGCGTGCAATGAATATTCTTTTTATAATCTTTAGACTTAGTTGACTGAATGTGTAAAGAAAAAATATAGCCTTCCCACTTTGTTATTTGTTTAATTAATTTACATGTTTATTAAGCTAAGGATATGTTTTAGTATATGGGTCAAATTAGGTCAAATTTTGAGCTGAAATAGGACCTTCACAACACAAGTTTGAGCTGGAATGGTGGATTGAAATTTGGGACGCTGGGTTTCCCGAAATAAAAACAAAACCCTACAAAATTTCTTTAAAATAAATTATATTAAACATTTAATACAATTGTGGTAAGTAGGACTGGGCGATATTAGAAATTATATATCGTGATGCATCGTCAGTTTTGCATCGCGATATAGCGATGTATCGCGNCATATGGAAATACGGAAATGTAAGAAAAGTAGTTATACATGCATTGAATAAATAAAAAAAAGAAAGTATAGTATACCATTTCAATGTCACGGATAACACTGGCAGCATCCAAGATGACTGTTACCTCATAGTGACAGCACTATAGCAAGATGCGCAAATTTGCACGAAAGAAGAAAACAAACAAACGAACAAACAAACAGAAAGCTAACACCTTGATAACTTTAAATCTACTGATGAGTTTTTTTTTTGCATTCTAAGACTCCATCTTTCGTAAAGGCATTTATTCACTGAAAGTGTTTTTGTATGTGCTTGATTTGGTAATTTAAAACAACATCTGCACAAAATAATTTTACTTTATAACCGTCGTTGAACAACCGGCGCAATTTTGGGTTTACGACTATCAATGTTCATCTCCGTAGCCTTGTAATTTTGAACTCAATTAAGAAGTCAAAGGAATTCCTGGATAAAATATTGGAAGAAATTTTGCCCGCGTGGAGCACTTTTTGATGGAACTAACCAGCATTTGCGTTACATAAAGAGGAAGACCACAAAAACCTCCCATGGTAAGCCCGACGGCAAGTGGACTCTAACCCACGATTTGTCTACAACTGAGGATATTTTACGTCAGCACTGTGGACGGTTCAAGCCAGATGCGGCATTCGTATTGATCAGCCATTCCTGGGATTTGAACCTGGTTCATCGCATTGGAAGGCGAATATTCTATCCCATCACGACTATCATCGTGATTAAAGAAAAAAAAAACGAGAAAAAAAAACTAATATTTAAAGGAATTCTGAAACTGATCAAGGAGTTATTTCCAGAAAAATAACACTCAAACCAATTATATTTTAATGATTACCATAGTTAATGATTACCATCACGGCTAGCCCATCGTGATTAAAGAAAAAAAAAAACGAGAAAAAAAAACTAATATTTAAAGGAATTCTGAGACTGATCAAGGAGTTATTTCCAGAAAAATAACACCCAAACCAATTATATTTTAAAAATTATTTTCGACTTTTTCAACCTTTTTTTTTGAAAAAAAATTAAAATGTATTTGAAAAAACTTTAGGTGATAGAGAAATTATGATATCGACACGGTTAATGATTACCAATCATCGGAGCGGAAAAATGCTACAACAAAAAACCACGTGGTGATGTTTCGCGCCAAAACTCCCGTTCTATCAGACGTCTAATTAATGCGTAAAAAAAGAAGAGTGAACGATTCAGAATCAAAAATATAACTGTATTCACGGTATCATCTCGTATAACACGCATGGCGCGTTTACCAAAAGGTGCGCGTGGTGTCTAATAAATAGCACGCGCAAAAGCACCTAATAGCGATCGCCATGTGGCAAAGGCACGGGCCAGAAGTCGAACGGGGGATACAAAGCATGACGGTCACGGGTGATTCGAACCCGAGACGCATCCGAGCCGAACACAACACCTGCCCACGACATTTAAAGGGTTTCTTGTAGATTAAGTGTCATTGCGATTCAAGTGAAAGTATACCCAGTCTGTATCATCAGACGTAGCATGTCAACAAGGGATAATGTCCTACGTGCAATAACCCCTTTTGAGTACGAAGTTTGTGTCACACTTTGCGTACGCATGTTTGATCTCTTCTCAATCATATACTTCACTACCTTTTTCATATTCTAAGATTTTTACTGAGAATTTGTTATTCTTGAAGTAAAAATATTTGTAAATAAATATAAAGAAAATTGCTTTTGATAATTTAGGCATATTCCTTAGGCACTTTAATAATTTAAAAGTATGATGCTTACTGCAAAACATTGAAGTTTGCAAAGTCTGAAAGTATTAGACGTAATATGAAAAAAAATGATGCCTCAAAAGCATGAAAATATAATGAATAATTAAAAAAAAATAAAAAAAATACAGTGTCTGCATGATCTGAAATTCAGACATCTTCTGTGACAATATAATGTCAGCACGATCTGATGGAATGATACATAAATTTAAAGAATGATGCTTGATTAGCATGAATATATTATGCAAACATCATACATCATACTGAATGTATGATGTCGGCATAATTTGGCAGTATTATGTCAGAATAACTTAAGAAGATGAAGTTTGCATAATATGAAGTATGATGAATAATATGAAAAATATATTATGTCTGCACAACTTGAAAATAACATGCATAATCTGAAATTATAATTTTTTACATAATCTTAAAGTGTGATTCATACTATGAAAATATGTTGTCTGAGCCATCTGAAAATGAAGTTTGCAAAGTAAAATAAAATATGATGCTTAATCAGGAAATGTGATACCTGCATTGAGAAAAATCTATGGTCAAAACTACCAGAATATGGTAAAATTTTTCGCGTTTCTGACTCTTTAAGAACATCAAAAAGCTCGGTAACTTTCACCAAAGAGCTTCAGCTATGATTTTTGTAAAATTAATAATAACATATGGTGTTATAGAATATGATAAAATATAGTAAATTTGGTAATTTTATCATGATACCTCATAGCAATTCATAAAAATCATTTATTCGGTTCAATTTTTCTGTCTAGTTTTGTATTTTTTGTTATATTTGTGGTCATAAGTACTATAATTTTGAAAGCCAGAATTTCTGGTAAACCATTACCATATTAACGGAAAAATGACCAAATGAATGATTTAAATACAGTATATTTTGGTTCTTATTATTCGAATTATGTTCTTCGTTTTTTTTTTTTTTTTTTTTTTTTTTTTTTTTTTTTTTTTTTTTTTTTTACCAGAAATGTTATTATTATACATTACGGTAATGTTACCAGATTTTTTTTTCTGTGTGTGGATAACCAGAAAACATGATGTCTGCATCTGAAGATTAAATTTCGCAATTTTCGAAATTAAATTCTTGTCCTTTATGTGTCCTATAACCACATTTTCCATGTGTCTGCAAAATTATATAGCAGAAGAAATAAACCTTGAATAGCTTTTGTTCTGATGATTGGATTTTTTCTACTTAAATGACAGTCTTAATGATTCAAAAAGGTGGCCTTAAATGTGCTAATTAACTGGTACTATTAAATAACATACTGAATTAGGCAAAAAGGTTCAAAAATATACTTTCTCTGAAGAAACATAACTTTTATTTTCGATTGATTTAGACTTTGGATCTTTAAAATATGAAGAGTAACTACATTCTGGAAAATGCGATTCAAATAGCTTAGGAAGGAAAACGAAGGAAAGGTTCCTAATGAGTATTTTACCTTTTTTTGCTTACGTCACCATACCGTCAGAACTGTATTTTTTAGTAAGAAATGTGGGTTAAAAATTTTTGCACATTATAATTTTTTTTAATAAAAAATAAATGGTATATAGAAAATAATTTTAAATAATTAGTTTTTTCAATTTCATTTAATAGAGATCGAAAAAAGGTTTCACGTGGAAAGATTACAAATTTTCACATCATTTTAATTTTCAAAATACAAAATTAGGGAATACTCCTATTGAACGTGATTCGATCATTCTACTTCAAAAGCACCAATCAAATTCTTAATTTCTAAATGTTTATTTGATATGAATTTTTATTTTGACGAAAAAGTATTATCGGTGCAGTGTTGTAAAATATATTATATTAAAATGAAAAGATTGCATTTAAAACATTTAAATCAAGCAAATTCGTTTATTTATAACAAAAAGAGAAGGAAAGAATCCTTCCACTCTTCTCTTGAGATGAATACGGATTAATTATACGGATACTCAATCTGTTTTCGAACGGTTTGTCAAAACATCTTCAAAATCTCAGTGTCGCGGAACTGACCGATTTTCTAATAATTTATTATTTTTATAAATATTAAAGTATTTCTGTTTTTTTAATATTTTTCATAATTTAAACTTTCATTCAGAATCAATTTTAATAAGTTATTTATTTCTAAGAAACAACTATTAGGTCGATTGAAAAAATTTAAAGTTATCCTTATATAGAATCTTAAGGACTGCTTTTTAAATTTATCAGATTTATTTACTACAAATTGAACGAGCTCTTTTATGGACTCCCGATTTTCGCGCTTGCATATAAAAACGTTTATTTCGGCAAAACTGAAACTGAGGAAAATTTTCATAAAATTACTACATTAGACGTAAACCGTTTAGCTTTTGTGAGACAAAAGATTATGAGAGTTATCATTGCTACGTAATGACTGTTGTTGTGAGTAGGTCATACGGCTTAAAGCTCATTTATTAATCCAAGATTATTAAACTAATGTACCTTTTTGATAAAGAGAAATGACTATTAGTTTGGAGAGTTTAATTTAGAATTAAATCAAAAACGTAATATTAACGGAAAATGACATAAAGGAATAGTAATAAATTAATGTTATTAGTAAATAGGGTTAAACCATGAATGAATAAATTATATACAAGCAAATTCCTTCATAACGTTTATTAAGTTTATGCTGGTGACAGTCAAAATCATTCATATCTTCTTTGTTTGGTAACGATCTTTCCAAGTGATTTTCTGTCGAATGACAATGCCCGAAATGGTAAGACGGTATATAACCTTTTTCTGGTACATAGATATATTTTTATTAGTTACTATCATAAGACAAATTCATAAGACATGCAGAAGATTAAAGTAGTATAAGTGTACGGAGAAAAAAAAATGGTTAAAACTACCACAAAATGGTGATTTCTGGCTCTATGGGAATACCAAAAAGCGTGGTAATTTTTACCAAAGTGCTTTGGCAAAGATTTTGGTAAAATTAACAATGAAATATTGTTTTATAATGTGTGTAAAAATTTAGTAAATGTGGTAAACTTTGGTAATTTTATCAGGATACCTTAGAGCTTAGTACTAAATTTTTGCACAAATGTTTACAGTTCCATTAAATCTTCCATAAATCAACCTTAATTATTTTCTTTGTTGTACGGATATGGGAAAATTAGATTTTTTAAAGAAAATTGTGCTAGAAGAACATTTTTTCGAACATCATTTAAAAAAAAACATTTATTTGTATAAATTTTTTTATTAGTTTTATTTTTTTACAAAATGTAGGGTAATAAGAACTATAAATTTAAAAGCCAGAGTTTTCAGTAAACTATTACCATATGAACTAAAGAATTATTAAAGGAATGGTTTAAATACCTCATATTGTAGTACAATTATTATTATTATTTAAAAGAAATAGAAACGTCATTACCTTATTATTATTCAGTACCGTTATTTTACCAGAAAATTGTTTCTGCGTGTACATATGTTGCAGTAAAAATACATTTATACACCATATTAACCAATATATTAAATATCATTAAAATTGATTATGCATAGGTAACAAATTTTTTACAAATTGTAATGGTTTTTCTTAAAGAACTAAAACGATAAAGAGACCAAGTTTACATTGTTGAAATATGTGTTCATTGGATGCCATATTTTAAGTTTTCTTCAATAATCATAACTTTACTTATTTTATCCAGAGTAACTAATTAAATAAATTGGTGATGGTGTAAAGTTTCAACTTGTCTCTAATTTTTATCCCTTAATTGGAGGAGATAAGTGCATGAACTATCAAAAACAAGCTGCAAAATTTTCTAATCATTCTCTAATCAAGCTGCAAAATTTTCTAATCATTCACACTACTTTTTCCGGACAATACAAAAGAAATCAATTTTTAAATTCAGTTGCATGATCTTATTTTTTAAGAATTTTCTAATTAAAAATTTATGTATTTTATTTAAAGGGATTAATTAAATAAGTTGACGATGGTTTGAAGTTTCAACATGATTTATTGATTTAGCCGCTTATGGGAACACATAAATGCTTAAACTATAAAAAACAAACAACAAATTTTTCTAATTAGGGTGGTTATCAAATAATTTCAAACTATCATTTCCGAGCAATATTAAGGAAACCAATTGTCAAAATAAGTTGTTTGATCTTATATTTTAAGTGTCTTTATAAAAAAATTATTTATTTAATTTAAATAAAATATTTAAATAAATTGGCGATGGTTTAAAGTTTCAATCTGACTTAACTTTTTTGCCATTTAAGGGAGGAGATAAATGCTTGAATTATCCTATACAAACAAAAAAGTTATTAATGATAAATGATAGAAGTTAATGATAAATGATAAAAATTAATGAAAAAAGATTCAGGTAAAAATAGTTATTAGAATGTTACTTTAATATAGGCTATTTTTTATTGGATAGATAATTTTTATTAATTCATTTTAAGCTGCTGGAGAAATTTGAATGACTGTTTTGAAATCCTTGTTTAAATGAAAGAAGATTTAAATTTATAAATGTTATCTGGGGGTTCAGATGTATTGGCAGAGTGGTTTTTTTCAAACGGTGAATTCTTTTATGTTTTCAATGAATTAACTGTCAAATTATACAAAAAATAGTTACTTACTACGAACTCACATCTTTATAATATGAATATTCATTCTAAAATTATGGAAAAATAATCTGTAGCAGTCTATCCATCCAATTAACAGTAAAGTTTATAGTAAAGAACATTATTTAACTTAATGGATTTGAAACCCTTTGCAACTAATATGGTATTAAAAAAACATGAATACAAAACTATACGGATTTTGACCAACTAGCTTGGTTTCAAAACTATTAAAAAGAAGTTTAACTGGACGTTAGAGATAATTTAACAGCTTTATGGTGCTGCCATCTATGCATGAATGAGAGTTTGTTATTCTCATAGCTCAGGGTCACCAATTGAGGAGTGGTGGACACTGGAAACTCTTTATGTGTTGAAGGAATTGGAAGAAATATTGTTGTGTGAACGCTGAGACTCGAACCCACGTTATAAGATAGACAGATTATAATATGTACCCATCTGTAAGGAACTAAGTGGCTTCATTAGTTGGGTCTAGTTGGCACTGTAAAATTCTGATTGTCTTGCCGTATTAGGTGAAAGCAGTTAATAAACGGTATTTCTCACAGTTAACATTTTGAATACCATCCAATTCATGGTTATTTGACTATATGCTTAAATAAGGTAAAATATCCGTCAAATAAATGGTTATATTACCATTTCTTCCGAGAAATTTCTAAGTGTATAAGAATCCCAAATATTTAAATAAAAAACTTTTAAGCTGAAAAGTTTATGAACGCCAACTAGTATATCACCATTAATAATGAGATTTCCTCTCATGTCAGCTTTCTAATAATACTTAAGGTAGATTTAGAAAAAAGAAAAAAAATGGCTGTGCATTTAAAAAATTGAATGAGACATATTACAATATACTTAAACGTAAGTTAAAATATACTTAAACGTAAATTACTTTAGAGATACGGTGTGAAGTTAAAACGAAAAAATCAGGAATAACAAAATGCGCATTTCTTGAATATTGCACAGGCCATCGGATTTCATGTCATTGTATTGAGTTCTAAAGTGTCATATTCTCATTACTCCTTCGGTGAATAGCATTTGTTTCCTCAAAAATGTAAAAATATAATACAACCATGAGTTTGGTAGATTTTGCTTTTAATTGATACCGATAATGGATGCAACCTACTGAATTCTTAAATACTGTAGTAAATTGTGGGAGGTAAAAAAAAGAAAAAGTAGTTTCTGTAATTTGTTATTCTGTAATTTGCCATATTAACTAGAAATTATGTTTTACATTTGAAATAAAACCAAAACAACCATAAAAATTGAGAAATGACAATAATTTTAAACATTTGCATTCATTGTTAAAAGAATCATTTAATTTTGATGAAACTTTTTATATGTTCTTAGAGAATTTTAAATCATTAACATTAATCATGATACTCGAAATAATAGACATTTAATTCTAACTACAATACATCAGTAATATTTTTTACGATTTGAACTGCTGGTCAACTTTTAGTATTTTTTAATAAAATAAAATTAATCTTGCGAAATTTAATTTGTCTTTTAATAGCTGTGCAATATTAAACGTATTTCGCCAAAAGGGTAAAACACTTGTTATTATAGCATTTAATTTCCCACGGAAATTGAGTAAAGCTTTTTCTATGTTGTAATCTTTTCTATTAAAAACTAAATCGATGTTCTCAGGTTATTAAATGTAGGGAAATTTTTTTGGCAAAATTAAATTTCTTTTTTTAAGCAAAACACATCCCTGCACGACCCTCCAACAATTTGTAAGGACAATCTTACATTTCCTGGTCATTTAAAATGTCATAATGGAAAGATAAGTTCTCACAAATAGCTGTGGACATCGTATGCTTCAGTGCGTGCAATTCTGCTTGGGAAAGACTCTGTATGGGCACGCACCTGTTAGCAACATTAAACGTTACTCTTTCAAATCAGATTACCATACTTCTAGCCCGATACACTTTCCCATAGAGTAACAACTGTGATCCATTTGTTGTACTTAGTCCATGGGAGAGATTTAAATTCATTTTATTTCTCATGGAATTTGCTCTTTTATTGAAAATCATTTTTTAGTAAAAAATTGCTTCGTTTAATTTGATGCACTATTAAAGATTTCCAGTACTTTTTGTAATATTATATATTATGAGAGAATGTCCCTGGAAGTTCTTTATTTATTCCCTACAAACTACTTTTTAGATCTTTTTTAAAACAAATTAATGATGGTATTCAAAATCCTCGAGTGAGATATATGAGAAATTAGAATTTGTATTAATATAGTATAAATATAGAAATATTTTTCATGTTGATTTTACTTTATTATTGTATAGAAAAGCCTGTCAAAGTGGATTTTTTTCCCCGAAGTCATACTGTAAAAAATTACGGATCAAATTGCGGTATTAAGTACCGGCATTTTGGGTGTATCATCCTTAAAATCCATTTTCACCGTAAAAATATCATAACGTAATTTTTATTAATAATACTTATTTAATTTAAGTAATTTCAAGGAAAATATCATTTTAAAATTACAGTATATCAGATTTTTTATTCCGTAACATATTCCGGCAAAAATGAATTTTTCGGTAAAAAAAGTCGGCCCTCTGAGAGCTGGTACATTTTACCGTAGTTTTATCCGGAATTTATTACAGCAAATTTACTTAAAAGTTTTAACGTTTCGCCACTGAAAGATTTATCACAACAACACTCGTCTTAGTTCCTCATTAAAATGACAAATAATGCAAATAATTAAAGATGATGCAAATAAACAAAATAATAGTCTAGATAAAAATTTCATAATTAGAATTTCTCCCAAACATCTATACAAAATGAAACTTTGGATATTCTATTGCTACTTCTGAATCACAGCTTATGCAAATTATTTTAAACGTAACGAATTTCTAAAATGAGTAAATACGTCTTCCATTGTTAGTAAGTAAACCTATAATCAGATGTTATAAGAAATCATTTAATAATATTCTTATGCATTCATGTATTATATATTTATGTGATATAAATTTTTTTTCCTCTTGTATTTGTCAATACATGATTCACTAGAAGTGATGGTAGGTCGTTTCGTGATTTTTTTTCCTTTCTGCAAAATATTTCTAACTCTTAACTTTATAATGATATCCGAGGTAAACTTGTTAAAATTAACACTAATTACTCTCCTGATGAAATTGGGGTATTACGCTTAAATGAACCTCTAATTAAACTGACTATAATTTATTAAATCCTAATAAAACTAAATTCCAATTAAATTAAACCATAGCTAAAATTAAATTTGTAACTGATTTTTGTCATCATTTTTTTAAAAAATTCTCTGACAAATTAAAATCAGAAGTGTTTAGCAAGAAAATGAGTTGGACACGACTTGCACAATTCTCTTTAGGATGAAATGTGTATAAGTAATGTACCAACATTGGGTGTTTTCGCCTTAAAATAATAAAGCGCACAAACCACAGCGAGCCAATTTCGAGAAAAACTGATTCACAAATTTAAGCAAACTTTATTTGCTTGTTACATTCCACAACGGAGTAGTGACTTAGTGATAACATACCAACCTATCAACAAGACTATTTTGCCAAGTAAATCCCTTTTTCCTTCACTCTTACTTTTTTTTTATCCAAGATTTCTTTTCAGGAACAGTGTAAAAAATGGATATTTTAATGTCGCGAACTTCATTCGTTTTTGACGAAACCGTTTTCCGGTATATGCTCCGAGCAGAAATTTTGTCAAGTTAACAAAATAACTATCGTCACTTCTTCGACGTAAAGAATTATGTCAAAATTAAAGAAATATTTCGTCATTCTATTTTCCCCCCAGAATAGATTATCTTAGTGCCTAATGTGCCTAGTTTTTCGAATAATCATTTTGACGTGGACATTATATAGGTGGAACAAGACAATAGAAAAGATAGAACAATGAGATAAATTGCATTTAAACCCGAGGCGGGATTCGGACCCCGGAACTCCATTGTTCGAGGCCAACTACTTGACCACCATACAGCCGGTCGGCTTAAATCTAAATCGTCACTTTATTTTCGATTACCTTGTCTCGATTGTCTAGTTTTGTCATTCTAGTTTACACTCTCCCACAACGAACTACGACGAGGTTTCGAGTTAAGGAAACATTTTTGTCATATATTTGAATGTGCGTATTCCGTAACATATCACGAGATTTCGCAACGGAGTGACTCTCAAAACTAGCGAAATACTGCTCAAGGATTCCTGAATAGTCAAAAGTGAGAGTTTTATTTCTGAGAGTGAAAAGATATCTCAAGATTTCTTTACACAAGAAAAATAATAATGGTTAAAATAATATTTTTAAGTAGCGCTTAGTAATAGTTAAAAAGCTAGATTTCCTATTAATTAATTTAATTATATACTCGCTAACTCCGGTGATCAGCTGATCCGTCCCCCGTGATCCGTCTTTAAGTTAATTTTCAAGTATTTTGAGATTTAAAATCGTACAGTTAATAATTAAGACTGTAAGCAGGGCTCTGTCCAGACATTTTGTGAAAGGTCCGGTTTTCGTGAAATTGTGAAAAAATAACTCACATTTTTTCAACCAGGGTCCGCTTTTATGAATTTGTGCAAATAGGGTCCGGTTATTGCAAAACACTTTTTCAATAAGTTTTTAAATTGTAAATAGATACAAGATTATGCTTGGCACTGTAAAATTGTAATTAAAAAAATTAAATTTTCAAAAATAAACAGCAATTGCTGCTTCTAAATTAGAGATGCAACATGCAAATATTTGGTATTTAGCTTATACTGCTGAATGCAGAATATTCATTTCAGACAAATAATGGAAGAATTGTCTGCCGAAGACAAAACTTACTTTGTTTACATCCATCTTTCTTATTTTCTGCCCTGGAAAGGGTTTATTCGATTAACAAAACAATAATGAAGATAAACAAATTTGTGAAGGGTCCGATTAAAAGAAAAATCGTTTTGTGAAGGGTCCGTTTTTAAGTTAAAATATTTTGATAAGGGTCCGTTTTTATGAAAAGATATTTTGTGAAGGGTCCGATAACGGACCCAAATTTCTTCTAAACAGACCCCTGGTAAGTATAAACTTGTATTGCACAAGTGAGAGTGGATTTAATTTTTGCTTCTTACATGTTCAGATCCAGGGAGTTTTGGAAAATGTTTCATATTTTACGAAAATTAGTATCATAGTGAATTTGTAATTAGAATATTCAGTAAAAAATGTGGTAATATTTAAACAAAAATTGTATGCTAATTGGCTTAATACCGCTTTTCATGGTTAAGGAAATAAATTAAAAACTCTATGAAAATTAAACAGTGCAAATCGAATTGCTGGCATTAATTACTATTGTGTTGACAATTCTTACGTTTTATTGCGAGCTAAAGGTTTCATTTCATTGAAACGAACTTCAACTGTTATAAATTTCGTTGAAATAAAACAATACATGGATCTAAAGCAAGCAAATTATACTTTTAAAAAAATTACAGAATATAATTTAGCTGTTTTTGATAATTAATTTTCTTTTCACTAAAAGTCAGGTATTGTTAATTATTCATTTCAGTCACACAAACAAAACTGGAATAGAGTTCAATTATTTTATTCTCTCTAAGATTGAGATGTTTGTGTAACCCAATAATTATTTTATGTGATTTCTTCAGATTGAAACAATGAATGAAGCACTCTTCAGCGAATGCATTGCACATTGTATCTATTTGGAGAATATCTGGAGGAATTACATAAGGAATGCGTGCGCAGATTTGAAAGCGTAATTTATTGTGATAGATACAATTCATCAAACATTAATCAAAATAAAATGCATACGTTCTGTCCATTTAAAGTTAGCTGAAGTCAGTTCATTTTATCCATACAAACAAAACTATAATCAAGCTAATATAATTTCCTTCTCTCTAAGATTTGGATGTTTGTGTAACCCAATAATTATTTTATCTGATTTCTTCAGGTAAATACCATGTATGATACTCTCTCGGTGAATGTATCATACAATAAAAATATATAAAGCAGTTATTTTTATAAAAAAAAACCTTAATCAAGGTTATATAATTTCTTTTTTAGTGTAATTTGTGCAATGTAAAAATAGATAATTAATTTGCGTCATTTCTCCAGATAAATACAATGCATGTTACATTCTCAATCGAATATATTAAGTGGAGCGGGATAGCCTGGCTGGTACGGCATTAGGTTCGTGTTCAAGCTGTCGAGAGTTCAATCACCGCTGGTCGAAGACTGAACCAGATGGTGGCTGGTGCACGTTAAATCTGTCAAGTTGCAAAGTCCTCCAAGTTTCCCTAACAAATCAATACCTCTGGGGGTACTGAATTGAAGATTAATCGCTTAGGTCAAAATTAAGCCGTGGTTAAATCAAAATTGCAATGTGTGGATGAATAAATAGATGCATGAATGGGTCCATCCTCTTAACCGGGCAGTGACATGTGTGTGGCTGAAGTCGTATTCTTGACCATAAGGATCCACAGAAAAACAAGAAACGCACATTCTGTCTTATTCGCTTTGTTCCGTCAAGCAGGCTTGCTGGAAATTGGCAAGTAGCTATAGAAACAACAACAACAATGTATCAAACATTGTATTTATTTGGAGAATATCGATCTGAAGAAATACATGTCATAAAAACAAGATTTTTGTGATTTTTATGCGAATTGATATCATTAAATATTACAATTTATGAAATATTAATCAGAATAAATTGTTAAAGTTCTGTTTATTTAGGACTAACTAAGGTCAGTTGTTCATTTCATGCATACCAACGAAACTATAATCAAGGTTATATAATTTCATTCTCTTCAAGATTGAGATGTTTTTAGCGTAACCCGATAATTAAGTTGCGTCATTGAAATCGCAGAAATGCCTTCTGTGTGGTAAATATATTTCCAACTCTTTTCTTGTTGATTAGTGACTGATTTTTCATTTATTTTCTAAATAAGAGTGGGAAAACTTCAGCTTCAGGTTCCTTTTTCATGACATTAGAACATTTCAAATTGTTTCCTTTGGGATCACGTGGGGTCAAGAACAGATTCGAACAAAAGGGTCCAAAAGAGAAGGAAATGCATAGGGCGTGTTCCAAGTGGCGACTTCTCCTCTATTAAATTTCTCTTCGGGATATCCAATTTTTATTTTTTTTTTATTTTTGCGAAACTAGAGGGAAATGTTTATCATTTATATTTTATATGATGATACATTTTGTACTTCCTCTTTGTCGAAATTGAAAGTTTTATTAAAAAAATGCTTGCAAAATGGAAAGTTGTAAACTTTTTGAAATCTGCGATTTTTGACATGACGTTTCTTTGTTCTTTCAATAAGTCTGTGGTGGTGGTCATTAGATAACATCTGTGTGGTCGGACAAAAACTCAAGCGATATTTTCTAGTATTGGGAAATAACCCTATATTTTTTTGGCATTAAAAAATGGTTGATGACTTTTTTTTTCTTATTCCAATTGCTTTTGTTATAAATTGTGAAAAATAAAATTACTTTACTCCATTTTTCTTCCTTAAAAGATGATATAGTAAAAATAAAAACAAAAATTCAAACAAGCGTATAAGAAAATTCTGTCTTTACATTTTTTGTAATACGTTTGAAATTGTAAAAAACTGTATAAACGTTTTGCTTAATAATCATAATTATTTCGCACAATCATTATTATTTGATTAATTTGACATTGAAGAAAAATTAGTAAAAAATTGGAAAAACATGTCAATCAATGCTGACCCGCCTTGAATTGTCATAAAATGCAAAACTTTTTCTATCGAGAAAAGCTAAGACAAAAGTCAAAAAATTCGCCTTCGCTGTACCCCAAAAGTTTTGCCCAGGTTCAGAAAAATACAAGAATAAATCCATTTTACAAGAATTTCCATTTAGATGCTTTAATCTTATTAATTTTTTTATTTTTGCATTAATATTTTGAATTCTTTTCAAAATCGATTAATTTGACTAATAGCATCATTTCACTATTATTATTTTTAACACATTAAACAGTGATTAGATATTATTTATTCTTCCTAACTATACCTTTTAACAAGTTAAAATTTGATCTCAATTTTCAGACCTGCTTTCGTTTTAATGTTCATAGTTATGTGCTCGTATTTCAAGATGGAAATATACACTTCAAAAAATTTCAGAAACAAATTTTGACTCGACAAAAATGTTTCCGAAAATTTCAGAGAACTTAATTTGATATCACGTTTCCGATCAATTTCGAAACATTTCTTTTATTTTCATAAGTTAGAAACTGAATAGCATTGACATCGATTTAGTTTCAGTATGTAGCATAACTACCACTACAGCTATTAAATTCCAATTCACTAATATATAAAACATGGAAAATCGTACCTTTCGTTGATAACGGTTGGCATTGTTTGTCACCTTGCCCGACAAGAGGTTTCTGAAATATTAAGAAAGTAATAAAAAAAATAAATTCCGGAACAGTTACGATGTTATTCTAAGTGTTTCCATTACTGAATCATTCTATTTAAATAAATATTTCCGTAAAAAGCTACGGTACAGTATTTTACGGTAAAAATAAATTTATGGTATAATTTATTTAACGGATGATGCACCCAAAGTATTTTATACCGTAGTTCCTTACAGTGCTCCTTGTGACCTGACACAGACATGTTATTTATTTCTCACAAAAAAATAATTTGTTTTTGCCTCTTACCTCATGGTATTTTTAAACTAAAAGTTAGGTAAAAATTCCTAACGCAATTTTAGCTAATTCTCACGATATTTACAAAAAGAAAAAAAATAGATTCATTCACAGATAAAAAAATAAATAAATAAATAAATTGACCTACAAAATTTATTTCCGGAGATACTTCATTATACTCCGAAGAAAATATGACTCAATTCCCATTTTCATCTACATAGAACAAATTCAATTAAATACCTCAAATAAATTACTTACAAATAATATAAACTGCACAACCTGGAATTAAAACATCCTAATGACTACAATCAAGAACATTCTACCCCACAATAAACTGTCAACTAACAAGATGTTCCCCCAAGAAATGCCCGTTTCTTTTCTTTTCTTGATTTACGGTAACATGACAATTATTTTACTTGTTTTCTCTTCCCATTTGTATGCATTTGAAATAAGTATATATATATTCGATATGTATTACTATTCTACATAAAAGAGGGCGTGTTTAGACGTTAATGCATTGTAAGTGATTTGGGATGCTAGCAATTAAATTTGCCACCCGTAAGAATGTTTAGTTCAGACATCAGGATAACTGATATTACAAATAAAAAGAGATTTTGGTATTTGTTTATTGCGGGATGCATTATTATCGAATTCAATTGTCCAAGAGAAATTTTTTTTTGATCTGTAACAAAATTTAGAATAAATAGAGAGAAAAACTGAAAATGATGAACTCTGCTAGAATTTACAAATAATGTAATTGAAATAGTTTGTTTCATGCTGAGATTTTATTTAAAAAATCTCATTTCTACGCTGTAAGAAATTGTGGAACTTGTTGACCTAATATGTCGTTTAAATTTTCTTCAACCTTAATGTGGCAATAAGTTGAACTATGTTACATCTTACTTTTTTAGCTTAATTATATGGTATTATGGTTCAATTTGAACTTTTACATGGAATTTGATATAACAGTACTGATGACAAGTATGGCAAAGTACCGATATAATGGTTCGACACTGATCCGATTCTTTTTGGAATACATGCTTCAAATAATTAAAAGCGGAAAAATTTATTTAATTCTTATATAACCTGAGGAAGAAAAGTATGAATATGGTAACATTTTTAGAGTTTTTGACTCTATGGCAAAACTAAAAATTTCGGTTATTTTTTACAGAAGAGCTTTGGTAATGATTTTAGCATAATTAACAATAAAATATGGTTTTTTATAGGTAATAAAATTTTTTAAATATGATAATTTTTCATCATACCTTAGAGCATGGTATAAAAATTATTTATATTTTATTACATTTAAGTTTCAATTTTGTATTTTCAACTAAATGTGTGATGGTGGTAAGAACTATAATTTCGACGAGCAATTTGCGGTAAACCGTTACCATATTAACAGAAAAATGACTAAGTGAATGATTTAAATACTATACAATTTGGTTTTATTAACCAAAAGTAAGTTTTCTTCTATCAGAAATTTATTACCATACAGATTAAGTAATAGCAATAATTTTACCAGAATTATTTCTCCGTCTAGTAAAGTAACTTGTAACCAATTGCAGCGCTATAATAGCATAGTTTTAGATATAATTCTGCAAAATAATGCAATAGCGTAACCATTTTTTTATAAATAGATAAAAAAAATGTGGCAACAAGTTTTTAATTAAATTAATTGGTTTTTAAGAACAAGGTAATAACAAGTTCTTAATTAACTTAAAATAATTTCTCGGTTTTAATTGTTACTTTATAAAGTTGCTTCGAAATGATTTGAGATTAAAATATCTATTATCATGGTAGCAGAATTTATGAAGTATATCTGTAGCACTATCAATATTATCTAATTTTTTTTTCTACTTCACTGCTGTCAGACATATTATTATTGTAAAAATTCAGCTTAATCTAACATATATTTTGCATAATTTAGAAACATAAGTGTTAAAAATTATACATAAAAACCTTATGTTGATTAAATTTATTTTAAATTTTATATAAGGATAATTAAAACATTTTATTATGTTTATTTTTTTTATTATGTTTGCAGCCTGTGATCAATTGCATGTAATGTAATCAAAAAATTTATTTTACATTTTGTTCTCAGCAACGATCTCCCTACTGTTCTACAGAATTTTTATTAGGGACATGTAAAGAGATGTTTTAAAAATGATTCTCAGCAATTATTTCTAAGTCTGAGATGAAAAATGAGATGCTGTTATAATCAGCAGCCTTCACAACCTTACTGCATGGTTTTTGTTGCCAGATGTATAACTTTATGAAAAGTTATTACATTAAAGGAAAACATAACTATTTTTATTTATAATATTAAAAATTCTTGGAAGATTATTTTGCTATTTTTTTTCTTACATTTCTCACAAAATCGTCTGAAGACTATTACTTTTTCTAAGGTTATGTAAGCGTTATCATAGTGGAGCAGGGGTCTATCTGCAGTGGTGGCTTGAAGCCAACTCAACTTTAGACAGATAGGTACCGGCTCGTCTAAAAAGTAAATGTGTCCGATGCCCAATGGTTCTTCTCCTTTGACTCCAAATAACTCCTTTGGTCAACAAATGATTTGCACGGGGGTGTTTAACTTTTTTTTTACGTTATATTGTTAAATGCATGTTAAATTTTTTAGATTTGTAGTCTAGAATCTCGAAGATTATATAAAAAGTAGCTTACTAAATACTAAATGATTTAATACTAAATTTTAAATTATAAAATACTCTCTATTTTTTAATGGAATTTTATAGTAGAAATAATATGTTTTCAATAGAATTTATCAGAATACAGTAATATGAAATTTCAAGAATAGATATGAAATTGTAATTATTCCTGCATAAAATAACAACACCATTTAAACCCAATGCATCATTTGACTATAAAACATAATCAACCATACTTTACAATTCGTCGACATTTGGAGGCAGGTGAATTCTCTGAAGCGAGTAAATTAAAACGCTCGAAAAAAAAAATCACAATTGCTATAACTACGCGTGCGCACAGGTGCCTAGATCGTGTCATTCCTTGACCTAGACCCATGAAGCATTTAGGCGCGAGCCTTAAGCTATGACGTAATCATACTCTGTGACGCTTAATTAAGTAGAAACATCATAATTAGGCTTAGGTCTTTAGAGTATTGTGTTTCTCTGTCTCGTAAAATACAATAGGCAAAAAATATACTTTCATGCTGTAACTTGATGCGAAATACTTTCTCTTATTCTTTAAGATTACAAAACTGGGGTTTTTTTTTCCAAAGCTGTTGCCACACAAAGTCAAATTATTGCAAAATTCTACAATTACAATTTCTATAAAATATTGTTCAAATTAGTGAAGTTAACATATACATCTCACAAACTATTTATCTATAATAATTAAGTCATAAAGTGTTCTGAAATACTTTATTTTTATTCGAAGTACATATTACACTCTATAATAAAAAAATCGACCCACCATGTACGCACTAAGACGCTCAAAATCGACGCTCGATCAGGCTGGAATGATGCCGACTGGGGACGTATAGTCTTGAGCGACAAGTCCCGCTTCCAACTGTGTCCTGACGATCATCGAATACGTGTTTGGAGACGCACAGGGCAGAGGGGGGATCCAGCCTTCACTATTGCACGCCACACCGGCCCTCAACAAGGCATTATGGTCTGGGGTGCCATTTCCTTTGACAGCCGGACCCCTTTGGTCGTCATTAGAGGTACACTTACTGCACAGCGGTACGTCGACGACATCCTAAGACCTGTTTTGCTACCGTTCCTTTTGCAGCGCCCTGGGCTGGTTTTTCAGCAGGACAATGCCAGACCACATACGGCACGTGTTGCTATGAACTGTCTGCAAGCTTGTCAAACTCTTCCTTGGCCTGCCAGATCACCAGATCTCTCTCCCATCGAGCATGTCTGGGATATGATGGGAAGGCGATTGCATCTGGCACGGAATGTTGATGACCTCGTTCGACAATTGGATCGAATTTGGCAGGAAATACCGCAAGAGACCATCCGGGAGCTTTATCGGTCTATGCCACGCCGTGTGGCAGCTTGTATCCAGGCTAGAGGCGGGTCAACACCTTATTGAACTTGTTACTATAACTCTGCAATAAATTATTCAATTGTTCTGAAATTTTAATCATTTACTATTCTGTACATTGTCTTCCTATCCACTAATTTTCATTTCAATCGGACAACTCCTTCTTGGTGCGTCAATTTTTTGTTATAAAGTGTATTTTCGAATTGTTAAAATAATGCGATGTTTTCAGCAAATGATTCTATAAATGGGTGATTTTCGTAATCATTCTATAACTTTTAATTTGTAAAGAATAATTTATAACCAAAAAAACTTTTTTATATATATTATTTTTCCTTATCGTGAGAAAAAGGGCCCAGTATTTTCTGTAAATTGATTACTCAGCTTCAATTAATTAATCTGACAAAATATTTTCCGATTTTATAAATAGCACATTTTCGATACCGTTTCATCATTCTTAATTTTGAACACAGTAATTTGTAACAAAACAAAATGTCTTGAGAGTGTTTTATATAAGCTCTATTAGCTTTCAAACTTTACAAATTTGACTTACAAACTACTGACTTACAAACTTACAAACAAATGTAAGCAAATAACAATTTTTGAAAATGGCGCATATTTGGAGCTGCATTAAAAAAATTGATATAAGGGAAAGACAATTTTATTATCTTAATGATAATTATAATGATTTTGTAAAAAATGTGAATGAAAAATTTAACTATTTTCCTTAAAAAGGAATGCTTGACAGGTATTAAATTAAGGAAATTTTTTCAATCAAGCGATTAAGAAAATCCATTAATTTTTTAAATATTTTTAGTATGTTCGTTCAAATTTATTAAAGGAAATAAAATGTTTTATTATTTAATGCACACTTACTATAAGAAAACGTCATAAAAGTACTTCATGTTGCCTATATGCCATTAATGTTCAATTGTAAGGCTCTTTTTCCAATTACAAATAGTTTGTCTTATAAGATTATTTAGTATTTTTTTAGAACTTAAAAACACGATGTGTTGGTTTATTTTTCACTTGCTGTATCACATGAGTAAACATTACCTTTTCCCGCCAAATATTTCCAGCTGATTTATGCGTAGGCATGCGTTACCAAATTTTGGCGCGAAGAGGCAGGGCAGGTGAAAATCACGGCACCTGTAAGTGAAGGTGTACGGAAGGCCAAACTAAAGGACGTAATATACGGAAGAGTGATCATAGCATCCTTCCGATTCTAATTATAAGCTATAGACAGGAAGATCTTCATCTTTGATAGGTACACGCGAAAAAGAGTTTTGGTTTCAGTATTACTCATTCATTTATGAATACGCTTTTCTAATTTATTTTCTTATATATTTAAGAATTTAAAAAAGTAATATTTAGATTTATTTTTCCCAAATCTTTTTACAAAATATTTGACAAAAAAATTTTTTTGTGCCTCTTTTTGTCAAAAACTATGGTTTAAAGTATACTTTTTTTTAAGTATCATCAATCATCAATAAAATTTGTGAATTCTTTTTAAACGAAATTTGTTTTATAATAAGAATTATTTGTCCAGTTTGTAAAAACAAATTGCAAAAAAAAATTTTAAATTTTTTTGTTGAAAATTATAGGGATTTTAATGTCTTTGATAAACGTATAATTTGATTTACAGCATTCAGTAAACACAATTTTTGAAGATTTCTTTTTTTAATGAAAAACATTTTAACTATATGTTATTATCATTTGAAACATATCTTATATGTAATAACTGTTAGAAAGGCTTAGAAAAATGCAGGGATAAGCCACTCTTTTTCTAAAGGTAACAATTTTATATCACGACACTCCTCAGTATTATTTTTATTTACGTAGTTTGCAAGTTTCTGTAATTTTTACTAGACAGCAACATAACATACAGAAACAACTTATTGCCTACATGGGAAACATGGTGTTTTCCCCAAAAACGTTATAATGTGGCTTTTCATTATATTACTCTAAACCCTATTAGCGTAATAATAATAACTTATATACGAGCTTACCATGGATTTTTTTCATTCAAAATGATATAATGTATTACTTGAATTCCCAAGATGATCTTAAATTTTGATGTTTGGAATATTTTTAAAATAATTTCTGATACAATTGATAGATTTTCTCTAAATAGAATTTACCGAAAATCTATTATTCATGTTGCTTAAAACCTATTATTCAGAATTTATCTTTTCTCTACTATTATAACTCTACTCTTATATCCCTACTATAATATTGCTCTAAGCAACAATCGATATTAGATTTTCTGTAAATGGAAACTAAATAGAAGAAGTCGGTCCCTCGATAGTAAAATAATACAGAATGGCTATTTTATACGCCTCATTGCAGGTGCTTCTACGTTTCAAGAGCAAGTGAGAAAGAAAAACTATGCCAAAATTATTCACCTTTTAGGCTTAGCGCGTTCATTTGAAACTTGAACGGCACGTAAAAACTTGATACCTACGTTTTGTAAGTGAAATATTATGCCTGGTACACTACTGGTAATGCATGAATTACCATTTCTATTCTGACTTAATTCAACCTATCTTTTTAATTGGTATTGTGTAACCTTTTATGAACTTGATAGAATTTTTCAAATAATATGTAAAAGAGAAAAATATTAGATTGGTGCATATGAAATGCCGGATTTTTAAGGGAACATATAAAACTGCATATCTTTTTTCAAAAGCTATTTATTTTAATCTAAATATGCTTCATTTGCTTCAATAAATTTTCCAACTATATTTCAATGCAAAAATTGTATATCTTACCTAAATTCCAATCTTTAGAATCAATGAACTCCGAAATGAAATTTTCCATGCTGTTTAGTTTACAAAAACTGCCAGAAATGTTCAAAGAAAAGAAACTTGGTTGTGAAAGATCCGGTGAATAAGATTATTTTCTGGATTGTTATATATACTAATTGTAAAATATTTAAAACTGTTTTTACGGGCTAAAAAGTATGAAAACTTTCAAATCAGACTTTATTGATTTTAGCGCTTACAATTTCTTTAAGACAGGTATCTATTGTTAAAATATCGTATTGAAGCAAAGGCAGTTATATTTTTTAAGCAGAGTGATGCATAAATAAAAAAAATAAGTAAATAAATAATTTATGAAATAAAATAATTTTGCTTTTGAAGTACTGAGTTATGACCAGTGCATATTGTTAAAAGTCGTCAAACAGGGAGGATTAAATTGAAATTTGTTTTAATTATTTCACTTTTGTTTATAAGAATAACTCATTTTTAATTATCTGAATTAACAATTTTTTTTTATGTATTTAGTTAATACATTCTATATTTTAGATTTGCATTTGTTGTTTAAACTACAAAAGTTTTGTAACCAAATTTACTATAAAGCTGTTTGTAAAAGCAGCATTTTTGGAAAAAAAAAATGTTTCGTGAAACTTTTAAAAAAAAAATAATTATCTTAAAGTTCAATGTATAAAACAATTTAAAAGTTTTATGACTTATTTTTCCTTGATATGAATCCTAATTAATACGTTACTCTTTCAATTTTTTTAGTTTACTTTTAGTGACCTATAAAAGTATTAAGCTATAAAGTATCAAGTCACTACAAAATTTCTAAAAAAAGTCTTAAAAAAAAAAAAAATGTTTTAATCTAAATATTTTTCTCGTTTATATTTTTCTAAATTTTTTTCTCAGCAGGGTAGTTTAAGGTAAGTGACGACCACTTACCTTAAACCAAAGTACCCTGCTCTTTTCAAGGCTTAAAAATGTTTTTCTTATCATACAGTATCATAAGAAGGTAGTATTACACCTTTCAGTGCGATTGTCGGTAAATTGTAAAACGTGACTACCACCCACGCTATCACCTGACAAAAAAGAAAGACTGTGACCTGTGACATTTTAGATAGCCTGACACTGTCACAACAACTTCTCGTTTATCAAGAACACGAGAAGACGAGTTTTTCGAACCAGCTAAACCATATACAGAAGAGAGTTCGAACAGATTTTAAGATGTATCATGAACTTCCAACTTATCGAACACTTTGTAAACTGAGGGTGGAGTACATAGCGTTTTTTTTTCTTCGTTTCTTTTTGCATAAGAATTTCTCCACCCGTGTCAAAAACACGAGGATTAGTTACAGAATGTTTTTCGAATGTTCTGAGCATTGCCGATCGTGGATTTTGATAATTGGATCTTTTGGATTTTTCTTATTTGCTGATCTTGTGGGGTGAAGGCGAAGACATTTAAGGTCATAGGTTATTTGAGTTCATTTGCAGAATAAGTGTTACTGGTATGATTTATGCCTTATCTATTTACTTAGCAATATCATTTACTAGTAAACAATTTAAATTTTGATCGCTATTTATAAGATTAAGGCAAGAAGAAGAAATTACTCAATAATTGTAGTTTAAATTTTTATACAAATTTCAAAATCTTTTTATTTATTTACTAACTAGCCATCTTTGGCGACTTGTTTGATGACATTTCGAAAGTTCTTGTACAACATATAAACTTTTATAGTAACCAGGCAGAATGTATATATAACAACTACACGGAACTACTACATTACTACTCCAATTTTAACACCTTAATTAGTTTTAAACAGTATACTAGCCACACTTTTTACCGTCTATGAGTTGGCCGTGGCTTTGCCCACGTAAAAGTTTCTAGATTTCAATTTTAACTATATTCCAGAGATCTCTGTGATATTGTCTTAGTTCTTTATGAATTGAATTTTGGTATATTTTATATATAGTTTTGGTATTGGACAGCCATTAAATAGCAAACCACTGTAATTATGAGTTCGAAACATTTCTTCATGGTAGACAGCAGAAGTATTAAAATTATTTTCATCTCTGCAGTGAAATGAAATAGAAAACTCATCCTAATGCCCCATTCCGTGCTGCACTACTACCTCACTCACCATAACTTGAGTATCGCAAAATATTTATATTGCTCGCAAAAAGCTAGCTCCTTCACCATGCTATTGTCTCCTCCGTCTTTGGTACGACAGTATGAGACTCTTTAGGATCGTTTATGTTTAAAATTTCTGCAGCCATTTTAGAAATGATCAAAACTAAATCTAAATAAACTAAAACTAAAGTTTTTATTTCTATTAAAATGAGAAATTATTTTAAATAAATACTTAAAGTATAACAAAATATTCGTAAAATTATTAGTTGAATAATTAGTTAAATTATTACTTAAGAAAACCTAACTAAAATGAACAATAACTATAGTGTTGCTAATAGATAGATAAATACCCAAGCTTATTGAGAGAGATCTATGTATATCACTGTATGAGAAATCTATGTATAAATAATCAAAAACGCATTTCGATACATCAAATTGAATTTAAAAATAAGAGACTAATGCTGAAAACTTGAAAATGACTTTGAAAGTAGGACATTAATCATTAATAGTGATTAATCATTTAACTTGTTACTTAAAAATGCAATGCAGCTACATTGTACATAAATTATATTAAACTTATCTTAACTAGTATAATAAAATGAATTTAGAAAGTGTCACAAATTGCAAATATTCTGTGCATGCATTAATTATCCAAAAATGTCTCGGTATACAATATATAAGATTTAACTAAAAAAATAGCTAAATTGAAGATTAGAAAATGATTAGGAAAATGTAATTTAATTGTTATTAGCAAATATGATTTTCTGATTAAAAAGATGTTTTATTAAAATCATAAAAGAGTTTAATATGCATCCTTAATCATTTTATTAAATTTCTAGTTTCTTGCATAGAAAAAAAGAACTGGTGTTTGCATAAAACTAAAATGACATAAAGTTGAATTATTCGGCAAAAGACATTGCTCTGTTTCTGTTTGCATATACATATTTTAAAAGGAGTATATTTATTTTTTTAAAATTTTGTTTTAAATCAGGCAAATTAGGCAGGTTTGGATATTTGAGATTTTTGATTCTATTGAAATTTTCAGGATATGTTTTATATGTAAAACTATTACACACGCGTTTTCGTATTTTTGCGAAATATTTTTTTGTAAGGCTTTGGCGAATCAAAACTGAAAATCCTCAAGCATTTTGCGATAAGCACATCTAGTTACATAAGGCACTAATTTCTGTCAAATTATTGAATAACTGCGCTGATTGTGAATTTTTTACACACGTTTGTGACGTGTCAACTACGCACAAGTAAAATCATGTGTTTTTCTTAAAATTCTAAAGAATATTAAGTTTCTACTCCCCAAAACTTTTCTTTCGGAAAAAAACCCCTTCCAAATAGTTTAATAGAGAGAACATTTTCTTAAAATTTCACCGAAATCAAAAATGTCACGAATTAATGCCTGCCAAACTCTGAAAACAAATTCATTTTAAAAGTGCATAATTTTTTAGACTTTTTAACTAATATCTTAAATAATTTTTAAAGTGTACCCGACATTTCTTTTCATTTGACTTTCAAATTTATCTTTTCTCATCTGAGGTATGAGGCCCAAGCAGGGATACAACGAGGGCAATGGACTGTCCACCTTTTAAAATGTTTTTCTTGATATTTTGCAATTATGAATATATCATTTTAAGGGAGTAGCACTAACTTTGTCTAAACTACTTTTACTTTCACATTCGATAATCTCAATAAGATTGAGATGTCTATATAAGAAATTTTCGACTCTATAAGAGATAAGATTGGTTTATTTGAGTCAAAGGTTAATTGGAGGTGGGAGTTGGCACGGTTGTGGCACGCGTTCGGCATCTGCTCGAAAAGAGCTTCTGAAGTACGCAAGTTTTAGAGATTTAGATCTCTATTTCTGCTAAAACTAACACCTGCAGTGTTGAAATCATGTTGAAGATGATCATGTTGAAAGTACATGGCGCAAGTTTCATCATCTATTACTAAAATTATAACTACTTTCTCTTTCAATGTAACCTGTACTTGCAGTTCATTCACTCCGTGGGGGTTTGTGGGGATCTTCAAGGAGTCAAGTTAGTTTTGATAAGAAACTAATTTTACTTGTTATTAAATAATGCAAGCCTTAAGACTTATTTATGCGCTACATTAAAGTTTTTGAGATTCAGCTGAACGAATCAAACTTACTGAGTTTTAGAATTATTAATGCATTCTTCTTCAAGAGTATATAGAGTGTCAATAAAGTATATTCTGAAATACGAGGTTCTTAAAGCCATTGCTTCTGGAAAATGCAGTTTTTTAATACAGTCAGTCGCTTCATGTATAGTCAGTATTTTCAGTACAGTATATTCCACAAGAATTTTCATTTCTTGAACATATTGTTTCTAGAAAAGGCAGTTTTTTAAACAGAATATCCCTCTGGAAAACGCAGTTTTTTAATTTATGCCTCTGGAGTACACAGTTCTTAAAATTATGATTTCCAGCAAATACTATTTTTCTATACAGTATATCCCTCCAGAATATACAACTCTTAAGCTATTTTTTAAGAAATTTTCAAACTAGTATATCCCTCAAGAATTTGCATTTCTTGAATATATTATATCCAGAAAATGCAGTTTTTTAATACAGTATATCCCTCCAGAATATTCACTTCTTAAGATATTTTTTCTAGAAAATGCAGTTTTTTTTAAGCAGTATCTCTGTCAAGAATTTTCATTGTTTTGAGTATATTATTTTCAGAAAATGTAGTTTCAGCAAATGAAATTTTTCTATACAGTATATCTCTCCAGAATAAGCAGTTAAGATAGTGTTCCAGAAAATACAGTTTTTACAGTGCAGTACTTTCCACAAGAATTTGCATTTCTTGAATATATTATTTCCAGAAAATACAGTTTTTAAATACTGTATATCCCTCCAGAATACGCAGTTCTTGAAATTATGATTTCCATCATATGTAATTTTTCTATCCAGTGTATCTTTCTTGAATATGCAGCTCTTAAGATATTTTTCCAGAAAATGCAGTTTTATCAGCATAGTATGTCCTTCTAGAATATACAGTTTGACAATTCAGTGTCTCAGCGGCATATGCATCTCTTCACACAATAAGTTCTCAGAATATTTAATTCATCATTATGATATCGCTCTAAAATACATATTTTTGCAATATAATTATTATTTTTAAAATAGTATTCTTCTATAATATGAAGTTTCTGTAAATATGATATCTCTCCCAGATTATGCAGTTCTCCAATATAAATGCCCTTTCTCTACAAAAAATACCATTAAAATTCACTTCTATTTTAAAATTATGTAAAAAATTTTTGCCACATCACCTCACCATAGCCAAACCTCTAAGAACATTTTTAAGCCTCTATTATTTAACGGCCATAATAAGGCAACGTGGCCAGCTCCTGGCCAGGTACTCCTCCTTCCAAACTTCACTATCACAACCAAAAAATTATGTAAACATTTCATGCCACATCATCCAATCATGGTCGAACCTCTAGTCAAATTTTTTAAGACTCTATCATTCAACGGCCATGATAGGAATGAAACGTAATTTTGACCCTGGTCAGATGACATAGACACAGCTTGGGCAAGTATCCTCTTTCTAAACTTCCACACCACAACCAGCTAGTAAACTTTCAGCCGCAATACATTTAGCGTGCACCTTGCTGCGTATACTCGCAACACCTCGTAGAAGAAGGAAGGCCTCAGCACAGATCAATTTAGTAGTCCGATGTGACGAAGTTAACTGCGCAGTAGATGAAAAATAAGAAAGATGTCATTACGTTCGGAGTACTAAGCTGCGCAGGGGTTGAAAATACGAATTATGGCATTACGTTTGGACTACTAAAGGATATTTATGGTAACCCGAGCTGAGGCCTGCTCTTTTCTAGGAGGTGTTGATACTCGCCGGTTGTTTTGTTGGTTGTCAGGATCGAACTCATTATCTTCAGGTTTTCCAACCAGTGGTGTGAGTAACGCCTTAACCAACTGCACCACCGGAGTGCTAACGTTAAATGCAATACAATACATTTTTAAACGTTATTAAATTTAGTAATTAGTTTGACTTTCACTGAATGACAACCGATTCCAATGTAGATACATATGATGTTTTTGCAACGCTAGAAGTAATATTAACCGGTTTCCCTAATTATCCCGAGTTATCTCGGGTATGAAGTATCACTTTGCGTTGTCCCTTGTTTTAAAAACTATCATACAAATACTAATATTTAACTTTTTTCATTTGCCCGAGATAATTCGGGATATTAAACTGTTGGTAAATTAAATGTTTTTTGCACTTAAAAAAATTAAAATTTCAACTTAAAAGTTGCATATTATCCTTTGTTTTAGTTCTTCGTATTTATTATTAAAATAAAAAATATGTCGATTTTTTGCATTTTTTTTTTCTTCAAAAAAGTGATGAGGAAAGCGGTAAAAAAACAAAAGATTTTAAAATATTTAAATGAATTTAAAATTTAAATTTTTTGTAATTAAAATTACGTGCTGTTTTAAAATTTTAATAGAAATTAGAACGTTTTCCTATTACTCCTTACAAAGCATAATTTCTTATAAGCAAGGTGTTTTAGAATACTTCCTCCTTGCTTACGAAAATCGAAAACAAATAGACTACAAAATTACTACCTAGCACTCTCAATTTTCTAAAAATACCCCTATCAATCGGAAGTGTGTACATTATTTTGACTTCCGACACCTTTGCAGGTTTTTAAGAAATTGCGCCAAGAAAAAACACGTCATAAAAAAAAATAAGATACTGTTAAACATTATATTTTGTACCGAAACACCATTTTCTCTTACTCATCCCTTTCGTTCAATCCGAACTGTCTCCAAAACAAAAACAAATAGAGTAAAAAATGAAGTAAAAGTTCTTAGTAGTAATTTGTTCCACTAGCCACCCGCTAAACATCTCATAAAAAACGTCGCCAAAGATTGATCCTTAGGCAGGTGAAGAACTGATTTTAGGACCCGCATTTAACTGTAATAACAGGTTAAAGATCATAAACGGATGTTTTAAGGGCAAAATAAAAATCTTAAACGATTGGGAAAAGTATAATAATAAGAAATTACGATTGGAAAAAAAAATTCACCTACTTTTGGCAAAGTAGAAAAATTAACTGAGGAAAGTTGGCGACGTTTTTTATATTAAAATGCCGTTGCTACTTTAAATGGGTGGGTGGTATGATTCTTTTTTCTTTTTCTGTCTAGAAGAAATGGGTAGGGTGGTCAGGAAATCATGACAATTGTTCGAAATGAAGAATAAAAGTTATAAATCGCAAGAAAGCAAGGTTATTTTGTATTCATTTAGAGTTAAATACTCGTATTCAATGGCATTGGATTTTGATGAAAATTGGATCGAAGTCAAATTAAAAACTGAGTACCATTTAAAACTAGATTTGCTACTGTATAATTCTGATGTACTGAATTTATTTTCTTAATTGTTTTTATTTATATGGGTGAAGGTACGTTTTATTACAAGATGTAAATAAGATGAAGTACAGAGCAGTATCAAATCAGAGGTGAAAATCGTGCAAGTATTCGCGTTTCGTCTGTCCGTGTTATTAGTAGTCTCTTAGCGCACCCTATTGATTGATCTTATACAAAGACAGTTGGCTGAAAAAAAGGGCATTGCGCAATTTACTTGCAGATCTAATAAAGATTAAAAAATTAGACACCGTTGAAATAATCAAAATATCTCGTATTATATGGGTTGGTCACTTAGCTACATATGATGTCTTTAAGCCAATAAAAAAAGTATATATATAATAAATTAAGTTTTTTGCAGTGATACTTCTTATGCGACTTCCAACAAGGTTGCGTTAAACGTTTAACACTACATTTTTATTGGCCGGGAAATCGCGTGGTAGGATCCAGTTTTCCCTCATTCATTTCCATATTGTTTTGGTTCTCACTAGCATAAAAATAATAAAAGTCATAAAAGTATTGTTTTTCTATAAATATTTTAGTTTGATTTGATACACAGATAATTTAATAGGGTAGTATTTTTTATTTTCAAACTTAATGGATAACAATTGTAAAAAATGAGTGTCGTTGTTGTTGTTAATTTACGTCGCACTAGAGCTGCTCAATGGGCTATTGGCGACGGTCTGGGAAAAGAGGATCCCGGAGGATGATCCGAAGACATGCCATCACAATTTTGATCCTGTGCGGAGGGGATGGCACCCCCGCTTCGGTAGCCCGACGACCTGCGTTCGAAGTCGAGCACTTTACGGTAGCACAGTTTAACGAGGACCAATACCGCACACCCTCGGTCCCTACGCAGACTGATCCAAGTGGTCACCCACCCGCACACTGACTGTAGCCAGTAATGCTTGACTTCGGTGATCTGTTGGAAACCGTGTCTTAACGATCAGTTCACTGCGGTACTAAAAAATGAGTGAAAACAATCCCACGGACAATGCGACGGATTTAAGGTTATGTCAAGGTACGTCTCTTGTGAATATCAATTGATTGTTAGGTTTTATCTTTTCTAATTGCCATTTATATTTCACCAAATGCAGCCATGAGGGATATTAAATTATTTATTGCAAAATCTTTGTTACCACTATCCACTGCAGGTTCACAAGCTCTGGCAGACGTTACTGGTGAAGAAATTGATTATTGTGAGCGGCCTGTGATCCTTGCAGGAGATTCTAATGTGAATTTCTCGTTACCTGAAGCTGAAACATTATTAACCTTCCTTAAAGACAAATTTGGATTGGAAATGATAAATGGTTGGAGTGATCCAACAAACAAAGGGGGAACTACCATTGATGCAGTTTTTGCAAGAAATATTGAAAAAATAGAACTCAAACATTTCGTATCTTACTTTAGTTATCATAATCCCATTGTAAATGTTATAGATTTAGATATTTCTCCACTCGAAAATGATAATTAAAAGATGCGATCAATTTTGAATTGTAAGCATTGTTAATAAAGTTTGTCTTAAAGAAACAATATGATTTCACTAAAAATCAATTTCTACCCCTTCCTATTTTCATTTCCACATTACGAAGTTTCACTTCTTCCGCGCGGAGGGACTCAACGGACTACTTTTTTTTTTATATAATAACACGCATAAAGTTTTGTTATTAAGTATTTATATATAAAGGTTGCCACTTATTTGAGCGATATTATGGTTAAACACACCTAAAAAAAAATTCTGATAAAATTATCGTAATATGTGATAATGGCATTTCTGATAAAAAGAAATCTGTAATAAAACCAAAAAATGCGGTATTAAAACCATTCCTTTCGTAATTTTTTTATTCATAATATTACGATTTGACGGAAATTCTGGTTTTCAAAATTACAGTGCTTATTACCACACAATTAGTAAAAAATGCAAAACTAAGCAATAAATTTAACCGCATAAATGATTTTCATGCCATGCTCTGAAGTGTCATGTTTAATTACCACATTTACCAAATTTTAACGCATATTCCAAAGCTATATTAAATTGTTCATTTTTCCGAAGGAATTAACAAAGCGCTTTGGTAAAAACTGCCGAGCTTTTTAGTATTCTTATAGAGCTAGAAACATGGAATTTTTTAAAATCATATTCAGGTAGTTTTGACCATTTTTTTCTCAGTGGACTTTCCAACTTCCTTTCTTTCTCAGTGGACTTGACCTTCCAAAAATTGCCCTATATTATGGTTAAAGATTGTTGATTAATGTTCTGGTTCAAAATGAAACTTATCTCTGATAGTGTCGGTTAGCGTTTACGATAGGATTTTGAAAATGGTAAAAATTAATTTCATAAACATATTGTACCAGAAAGGAATACAAAATAACAAATAATTTACGTTAAATCCATGTTATTACCACACTGAGAAAAGAAAAGTACGTATTACAGTATCATAACTGCCGATCTCTGATAAAATTTATTGCTTTTCTGGCTCCATGGAAACATCAAAAGGCTTGGTAGTTTTTACTAAAACTCTTTGGTAAGGATTTTGATAAATTTAACAATAAAATATGGTTTTATAATATGTTATAAAATTTGGTAAATTTGATAAAATTCGGTAATTTTGTCATGATATCTTAGAGCAAGGCATAAAAACGATTTATTCAGTTAAATTTATTTTTCAATTTTGAATTGTTCACTAAATGTGTGGTAATAAGAACTATAATTTTGGGAACCAGAATTTATGGTAAATCGTTACCATATGAACTGAAAAATTATCAAATGAATTGTTTAAGTACCGAATATTTTGGTTTTATTAACTAGAATTATAGTTTTTTTACCAGAAATTTCATTACCATACAATACGGTAATTTACCAGAATTTCTTTCTCGGTGCATGTTTCTCTTGCGATAAAACATATCTTATTAGATTTAGGCTGTCAAATGTAAATTTTGCTTATGAAGAAACGAAAGCACAACATTTTACTTTGTAACTCTTTCAAATAAATTAACGGTAAAACAAAAATAACTATTTAATAACTTATATGGTAATGAAGGAGCTTAAATCAGTATATATTCTGAACAAATATAATCTGAACCGAAACTCAACATTTTACTTTGTAACTCTTTCAAATAAACTAACGGTAAAACAAAAATAATTATTTAATAACTTATATATTAATGAAGGAGCTTAAATCAGTATATATTCTGAACAAATATAATCTGAACCAAAACTCAACATTTTACTTTGTAACTTTTTCAAATAAACTAACGGTAAAGCAAAAATAATTATTTAACAAATTATATAGTAATGAAGGAGCTTAAGTCAGCTTATATTCTAAACAAATATATTCTGAACAAATATATTCTGAAACAAATCACAACATTTTACTTTGTAACTTTTTCAAATAAATTAACGGTAAAACAGAAATAATTATTTAACAACTCATATAGTAATGAAGGAGCTTAAATCAGTATATATTCTGAACAAATATAATCTGAACCAAAACTCAGCATATTACAATTTGCTTTAATATTACAATTTGCTTTAAGTGGTTAATTTGAATGATATTGAAGTTAAACACTCCTCAAAATTTCCTACAGTATTGTGGATATCGAAAGAAACTTCCTACCAACATTTTACAAAAATGGATATTTGAAAAATTCTGATGTAAAATACTATTGAACGTCAAATTGTTTTTCATAGAATCTTTAACTAAATTCATTTCCTCTTTTGGTTCTTTTTTTTCTGTTGAGACCTTAACTACTTTTTTTCAAAAATCAAAGTAGCGTTAAAAACTTTGCTTTTTAAGAACATAATAATGATGTTTCAATCATTGTAATAGTGAAGAAAAAAAAATGCAATGTGCAATTATGTTTTGTAACAATGTAATTTTGGTAACACTAAGCCTTTTTAAAATCATTTTATTTTTAAATATTTAATGAGTTTTTTTCATTTTTTTATTTTTATCAAATAGTGATTGAAGTCTGCCTGCGACAGCGCTAAGCAACCAAAGAAATTTCTATGTTGACCTTGAGATTTTAATGGTTTTATTTTAATGAGGTTTTCAGTCACTAGTTGAGGTAAAAAATACCCCTTTTTTTCACAACATTAATACTAGTGTTTAAAGTAAAAAAAAGTTGTCTTGGTATGAAGGGGATATATAAAAATGAAATGCCCTCGCAAAGCTTATAGAGAAAGCGGAAGATATTAAACTTGTTTGATTTGAATCACTCTATTTGATTAAAATAAATAAAAAGAGCTAAACTTTAATTTTCATTTTCAATTCTAATCTTTATTAAATTTATAAAAAAAAACATAAGCAAGTGAGTTTTTCGTAAGAAATTTCTGAAAAAAAAATTGCAGTTTCATAAAAAATGTCTATCTCTTTCTCGTTCTAACTACAAGTTTAAAATAATTATCAATTTTTTTTATTCTATCGTATTCACTGTACATTTTTCTTCTCATTGTAATTTAAAGTGTCCAGTTCCTTTAGTTTTTGCCCTGCAGCACAAAATGCAGCGTCAACTTTAACTCCCAAAACAGAGATGGCAGCGCAGCTTGCAATTTTTTCCTACTGAAAAATGCGGAAAAAGCTGATTATTTCATGGTAAATTAAAAACATTTTCCCGTTTTGCAATTACATGGGTTTGATATAAATTAAACAATAATTCTTTAAATTCATAATCTTTGCAATTTGTTGATAATTACATTTATATTTACTTAAAATTCATTGAAACAATCAAGTAAAACTTAAGGCAACGCAGTAATTCTTCCTTTTTTCCTTTTACTATCAATAGTGTAAAGTACTTTATAAAATATATTATACTTTATGTAGTATTTTAAGAAACAACGCTATTAAAATAAAAATGATAAATAAAGTAAAAATAAAATGCTCCGCTAACATTAAAAAAAAATCTTGTTCTAACATCCCTAAAAACAATAGAGACTTGAATTAAAGAACAGAGATCACTGAAATTTACAGAGGAACAGAATTACATGCATTCTAGAATCATTAAGTAAAATTTCATAAATTTCAACAATTCCTTAAAAAAAATTTTCTTTTTTGTTGTTCCGAAGCTCCCCGTTGCTTGAATGTATACTTACAACTTTCTCTTGGGAATTTATGGTAAAACCTAAGGTTAAGTTGTATCATTTGCATATGACCCCTTTCATTTTATTTTTCTTGCGGTTTACTTCTATGAAAGTAAGAAAAAAAAATGCAAATGCAATTTTGAAAAAAAAATGTTCTTGATAGTCTGTTATTACTATTCTTTTGTTACTAGATAACTTACTTTTTTGAACTTTTTTAATAAAAAGTTGTTAAAATTGTTCAGTAAAAAAACGAAATTAAAAAAGAAAAGAAAAATTCAACTGAAAGACCATTTCAAATTTCAATTATTAACAAATAATGAACAAAATTTTTTTTTAGTTTAAACAAATTTTAAAATTAATTAATTAAGCAATAATTCATTTAATGACATTTCTATAATGAATTTATATCATACTAGCATATATTTCCTCCATCTAACTTTTGAATTTAAATAAAACAAAATGGCAAAAGAAAAACTAAACTCAAAATTTGTTTTTGAATTTTGTTTACTAGTCTTCATTGCGTTTTATAACTCAGTTAGGCCCAATATTTAATCTCATTCTTCCATGGTTCAAATTATCAATTAATTAGGGGACATTGATATTACTGTCGTAACGTAATTTAACTGTCGAAATGCAAAAAATACACACATAATTTATCTATCGCAAAATAAAGAGCTTGTTTTTCACATTGGCTCTTCTATGCGGTGCGTTCTATAATTTTGGGAGAAATTTAAAAAANAATACTAATGTATGAGAAATACTAATAATTGGTAATGTAATAAGAAATACTAATGTATGAGAAATACTAATAATTGGTAATGTAATAAGAAATACTAATGTATGAGAAATACTAATAATTGGTAATGTAATAAGAAATACTAATGTATGAGAAATACTAATAATTGGTAATGTAATAAGAAATACTAATGTATGAGAAATACTAATAATTGGTAATGTAATAAGAAATACTAATGTATGAGAAATACTAATAATTGGTAATGTAATAAGAAATACTAATGTATGAGAAATACTAATAATTGGTAATGTAATAAGAAATACTAATGTATGAGAAATACTAATAATTGGTAATGTAATAAGAAATACTAATGTATGAGAAATACTAATAATTGGTAATGTAATAAGAAATACTAATGTATGAGAAATACTAATAATTGGTAATGTAATAAGAAATACTAATGTATGAGAAATACTAATAATTGGTAATGTAATAAGAAATACTAATGTATGAGAAATACTAATAATTGGTAATGTAAATAAGAAATTGTAAATAAGAAATACTATTATGGATTTTCCATAGCTTAAGAGAATATTATTTTCCAGTGTTAGCAAAGATAGTGTATATTGATATTTTAATAAGTTGTGCAGGAACTTTTTTTTCACCACTGCCTATACTTCAAGCTAATACATTATAGGTCAGATAGAGAAATAGTCATGTTCTGTAGTGCTTAACAAAGTCGTATTCTATTTATTTTTAAAGTTGTGGTATAAATTTGCTGCCATTGATAAATTTATTTCACACATAACTCAAACTTTGGAAGATATGTAAATGTTTCCAATTATTCTGTTTTAGGTACAAAGTATTCTATTTATATATTTTGTAATTATTAAGCCTGCACAACTACTTAGAAGATTTAATACAGATACTGTGTAAATAGGTGTATTACAGCTGCTTGAAAGTAGCATAGAAACGCACTTGATAGTGTTAACTTTGACTATTATAAATTGATTGCGAGCATTTGCATCATGTCAAGTGATATTGAATAGAGACCTCTTTTCTGGTGGCGTGAACTGCAAAAAAATATGTTTCGCTTAATTGAATAACGTAAAGCCATTAGGAACGGCAACAAATAATAGTGAATTAAGATATTATTGGAATTATTTTAGTTTTATTAAATGTGTAGGTATATGCCTTTCAATTTTGTGAATCATTTCGTATTGTTATTCAGTACTTGTTTAGTATTGATTATATTCCATTTTTTTCACTCGGTAAGAAAAACCGGCATTCAGCTAGTTTTATATATCAGTAAAGTTAATTATCTTTAGTTTACTTGACAGTGAGTAAGTTTTCTCAAAAGTTTACATAGTAATATAGAATGAACTAAGGAAAACTGAGGGATTTTTATTTACTTCTTATGCATTATCTTTTAACATTTGATTCATTACTTTGAAATACCTTTAAAATTATAAACTTTATTCACTGAAATGCATTATTACAAATACCACTGACATTTCGCAATGAGAAAGGCTAATTGGAAAGGTTTCCAGTGTTTTCTACTTAACCTGATACTTTTAAGGTCATTAACATTAAGCTGATACGAATTTAGGCTAATTGAAAAATGCACGCAGATATATTCAACTAGCCTGAATTTGCAAAGGCTTATTGAAATAAAACTTGTATTATGATGGCGCTTCGAGTTATGAATTCTTAGTGAATCAGATTAATTAAATAATGAATAACATACTTTTTATTGACCTAAAAGTACCTGAGCTTATTGCAAAAAGTTTAAAGATTGATAGGTTGATAAAAAGAAATTGCTGACTTTTCTAATTTGCTTGGTGCATCACAAATTTTTAGTGGATGGTAGCAGTAATGAGTCAGATTTTTTAATTAGACTGTGACACATTTTTCGCTTAGCTATTTACATATTTGTTAAATATTACAAGCTGCTTTCTGTTGATATTTTTGATGAATGGGTAATAATGTAAGGGTATGTATGGGTATTGTTAGAAAACAATCTCAGATGAATAAAGGAAAAAAATTAGTTTTCAAGAAGCGTATTTAAGAAGCGCAAGGGAAATTTTTTTTTTGAAAAGCTCCTCATTTATTACATCCTGTTGATAACTATTGTATATATAATTCAATTTATCAAATGTTTTGTAAAATAATCTTGTTGTTTAAAGAAAAAATTTGAAGTCACGTTTGATACAAATTGTTTAAATCTTAGACCTAAAGTCGAAGATAAACAAGTCGTGTCCATAAAAGGAAAATTGAAGTTATCGACTGGATCTTTTACCAATAAGCATGATCGAAAGAATGGGAGGTTCTCTATTTGAGTCAGTGAGATGTTATTTATTGATAAAAGTAGTGTTCGGTAGACAGGGGTCTAGTCTATATTTTGCTACCGAAAATTGTAGCTTAGAACTGAGAAATGAAAGGACACAAAACTATATATATTTTTTTAATAAGTTTGTTAATTAAATTGTTCTGACGAAGTTTAAACCATGTTTTAAATGATTCATTTAAATAATATCAATCATTCCTATTTTTAGTTTACTACCTGCAGTAAAAAAAGTTATAGAATTCTATTTTTTTCTAATTGTTAAATTACTTAAAGAAAGTTTTTAAATTGCGTTTTAAATTTAATGTTTAAATTTAAATAATTAATAACAGCCCGGTCTGCAATTTACTATCCAAAAATGTCTTTTAGAACCTAAGAATGAAAGAATATAAAGTTATGTAATTGCTTTATTTGCTGATATTGTTAATTTAACTTATAAGTATTATTCAAAAATAATTTTTTTTTTTAAAAATAAAATATTTAAATACTAAGTAAAATCCCGGTTAATAATTTGCTCAAAAAATGTGTATAAGAATGCTCGAATTAACGAACATATAATTATTTTATTTTTATGCATGATTGTTAATTTAATTGACAAATATTTTCCTTATAATGTTTATATCGCGTTTTATTAAAAATATTTAAATCTAAAATTGAAGGAAAAATAAAACCCAGGTTTATTATTTACTACAAATTAAAGTATATTAGAAACTAAGAATAAAAGAACACTATTGTTATTGTTTTATTTAATAAGATTGTTGGTTTAATTGACGAATATTTTTCTGAAAATATTTAGATTAGGTTTTAAAAGCAATATTTAAGTTAAATTTTAAATAACACACCGCAAAAAGAAAATTAAATAACAAAATGCCGATTCAAACTTTTAGCAACTATTCTATTTTTTAAATAATTAATTTTAAAATTATTAGCATGAAGTACATATAAAGCATAAGACACATTAAATTTTTTTGACTTCATAGAAATTAAATAACTTTTTAATGAAAATCGTATCAATTCATTTAGTTTTTATTTAATTTCCATTAGTCTATAGATAATAACATAATTATAAAATTCCTATTATAATTATTTAATTATCTATCGAATAATATTCTCTCTTTAATAAAATAGTTGCAAAAAAATTAGTTATATATTTGTACTTGGCTTTTTAATTCAAAAATATATCAAAGTTCATTTTAACTGTAAAATGAATTGAAATTTTTTGTAAAATTGTATATAAAAAGTAACTTTCTCTGTCTGTTTAAATTTTTTTAGCTAACTTGTTTTTATCATAACAAAAAAAANAAAAAAAAAAAAAAAAAAAAAAAAAAAAAAAAAAAAAAAAAAAAACAGTATTGAGGTTCATTTATTCTAAGCAAAAACTATTTGGTTTATAATAATTCAATATATTTATTAAGGACAATTACTATTCATTTTTAAAAAAAACTATTTAAATTGTTTTATTGTTTTTAAATATTCAAAAACTTTTTAATGCAGCTTATTGTACTGTTTTAATTATTTTCTAATAAAATGAAAAAAATGTGTGTGTTACGATGTGGTAATTAGATTGATAAGGACAGTCATTTGGGGCAAAGAATTTTATCTATCTGCGATGCAATTTTTATTCCATCCTTAAGTGTGAATCAAAATGCATTTAGTTTTAAGCATGATTTGTACAAGATAAAGATAAGAACTTCTGGTGCATTGAACATTTTCGACAAAATTGACAAGACCACGTTAAATATCATTTGACGACATCAGTAATTCTTTGAATAAACAAACATGAAAATTATAGTCATTTTCACTCTTATCAGATCCTTTAAGGGCGATGCCATTTAATCAAAACAAATAAACTCCCACAAATATAGTTTCATTCTACATGTCAAGTTTACGAACGCCCCCATGAGTGACTTTGATTTTTGACCTATATATAAGTTTATTCAGTTAATTTATTTTGAGCTGTTTCTGAGAATGCATAAAAATTACCAAATATAATTAAATTGTATTAATCTGTGTTTTTTTAAACTAACTTTGCTTCTCTTTGAAGTATGCATAATTTTTAAATTTACTGATACAAAAAATAAAAAGAAAAATTTAAATTAATTTTCTTTTAAATATTATGTTGGACTGTCACTTGGAGACATTTACATTTAAAAATCTAACGGTTACAAAATCAAATTTTAAATTATTAGAATCCCATTATATTTTTCATTACAAGCTTTCAAATAAAATAAAATAGCTTAGAAAATATACTTCATAATTTAATTTATTATCTGTACGAAAACTAATCCAATTCCAACATTTCACTTATAATCGCACTTCAAAATGGATGCCATTTTTATTTAATACTAGAAAACTTTTTGATGTTTTTTTACTGAGATAAGGTCACGAATATGTCAAATCTGCTTTTATATCCAATCAAGAAAAATGAAAGATTGCATTAGAATTAACTTTTGCACCTTAAAAGTAAAGCAATTTTTATTTAGTAGCAAAAATGTTTTTGTTGTTTAGACTGAAATAAGCAGACAAATAAGTAAAATGAGTTTTTATGTATCTTCAAGAGAAATTAAAGATTGCGCTTATATTACGGAAATAATGCCACAATAATATCCTATATTAATTGATGAAATCTTCTTGTTGAATGAAAAAAGTTTATTTGAGTCCATTTTTATTGATTTACTTCAGAACTGTAAATGTATTACAAATTGCGAATATACCTAGGAAAAAATATCTCCTAATTACTGTTCAGAGATATTTAATCTTTCTCTAATGCAGATCGCATTGAAATTACAACAGATTATACGAAACAAGCGAAAAGTCTGAAAATTTTAATGGTATTGTAGAAACTCTAACTCGAAATATTATATTATTATATATAATAGAACTAAACGTGAACAGTACTTTAGTTATTTGAGTTTTATTTATTATCTTTGAAAAACCTCTGAAAACTACAATAAAAAATTCATAATCGTCTGAAGAATTGCCTTACATAACCATAAAGAAATTCATAACCCTAAACAAAACAGCGACTTTGAGTTTGTTCAAATTTGAATTTTCTTACTTTTATGTATTAACATCCTCTGTGAGAGACCGCAAGGGTTATTTATTATTACCGTTATGAATCTTCTTCATATATTTAAGCCTTTTCCTCCATTAGTTGTCTCAAGCATAAACTTTAAATTATCGGCCAAGGTCACGTCCTGAGAGAAAGACACAGTATTTCCCTTTCCAATTTTAATGAAGTTTTGTCCAGAAATATGGAAAATATTGTGCAAGGTTATGATTACATTTTACTCTTCACCTGCGACAAACCACCTGCTTCAGTGTGAAAGGAAGTCAATTTTGGTTCTTTGGCTCTAGATAGACCACAATGGTACGTGCTGCCATAAATATGTTCACTGAATTTTTAACCCAATAGCTTGAAGTGATACGAGTTAAGTATAATGATTGCTGGTGATATCCGTTAGTTTCTTTTTTGTCAATGAGATAGACACATTGATTACTGTAATAGTCTATAGACGATTTATCTTCGGTGAATTAGATTTTACTGTTTAAAATAACTGTACCAAGACTTTGAGAAGTCTACTTTTTCATGTAACAGATATTTTGTACTTTTAACCCGTTATGGTATTGCACTAATTCTAAAAGTAACGTGTTACTAAAAAAGTATCTAATAAAGTAACAGTAAAAAATTCAGTCATAAAAAATTGTTTCATGTCTTTTCTTTTGAATTTTTAAAGTTTCAATTTGTTCAAAGTTTAGTTTTTTTGTAATTTAAATTTTTGTAAAGTTTCATATAAAGAAATCAAATTTAATATCATGCTTCTGAATGTATTTTTAAATGTAATATGTGATTGCAAAAACCAATCTCAAATTGCTAATGCAACAGATAATAACAACACTGTCTTCTCCATTACATTTGATTTATTTCTTATAGATGCATCTTGTAGCTCAATGTTGTCTTCAGAAATGTACTAAACAAGTTTTCGAAATCGCCCCAAAATAGCACAATACACGAAAGCATCTTATTACCTATATGAAAATCATGGTGTATTTCTAAAATCCAATTCCAAAATGAAAAAAACCTCACTCTTGGGCAATTTTAAAATAAATTGGGCGATATAATATAATCATTATATCGCCCAAAGACATAAATATTTATATTTTTGCGCCATTGATTTAAGGAAATATTATGACATATATATTATACGAACATTTACCTATACTTCACATATATATATATATATATATATAAATATATATTATGAATATTTACATGATTATGAATATTTACATGATTATATGTTTTCATTAAATAAAATCTAAAATGTGGTCGTCAAATGATTTACAGTAAGATTTTCATTTAAACATAACTCAAATCTCATAATTCTTTAAATACATCCATGCAAAATATATCACTTTTAAAAATTTTGGAACATTCTGACTTTTAAATGAATATATAATTCAGGAAGTTACTAAATATTTTACAAATCATTTACATAAAAGCGATTATGACCTCGTTTTTTTCGAACCAAAAATCATTCACCCTTCTTACCAAATAGGTTGTTCAAAAAACAGAGAGGAAGACTGATGTGAAAAATGAAAAGAAGGAGCGAAAGTGGAGCGGAGAACTCAAAACATTTCACCTCAAAAGCACCAGTACCACATCAAGGGCCTATTATACCAGTCCCTACCAGAAATTAGCAAATGAATTGCAACCAGATCTTTCTAAACTTGCTCGCAAGTGAACTCTCACACACAGAATATAAAAAATCCTCTTCAGAATTCGTTTTTAGTGAAATCGAACAATAAAAAAATTCCTGAAAGACTGCGGGGGTTAAAGCATCCCCAAGTATCCTCTTAAGTGGCTATGTTTGGGGACTCACATCGGCAGGGGTGATCTTCAATGGGTACTTCACACCTATAATATGGTAAGTTAAAGCGCCATATCCCATATAATGTGATATTCATATTAGGGAATCCACGCACGTGGATATGCATCTGTGAACGAGAGTACTTAGGTCTATGAATGACACCTTTCTGCATTGTGATTTCTCATAAAAAGAGAGGTAATCCGGTTTGAGGGTTTTTTATGGAATGAAATCGAAGCTGTTGAATTTATAAGGATTTAACTAGGATTAAGAAGTTTTAGATTTGTATTACATATTTTATTGGAAGTAGGATTATAGGAATCATGTTTATACAAAATTGAAGAAATATTATGACTTTATGTTAGGGGTTACGATAATAAATAAAATCTCTATGTTAGGGGTTACGATAATAAAGTAAATAGAAAGAAACCTTTAAAGAAGGTGATACCCTTTTTTAAAATAGAAAATTAAGGCTTGTTCAAAACTAACTACCCAACAAAGACTTTTTTTAAACCAACAATACTTACCACCATTATTTAGGTATTAGTCCTAATCAGCAATAGCTCTGTTTTTAAATGTTTATGGTTTAAAGAAAATACTAAATTTTTTGTTTTAAATTGAAGGTTAAAGGTTGTTCAATTAATAATGGGCCAACATCCCAAGCGCAACTTAGATGTATTTCATATCATCCATATCATATCATCAATATTATACCAAACCATTATTAGCTTTGTTTATAATTGTTTATGCTTTAAATTGGTTATGCTTGATTTTTAAAAATTTAAGATTAAGAAAGACTTAATAAAAAAAACAAGCAAATTACTCAAAGACACTAAAGATTTGTTTTATATCAAAAATTGTTATATACCTAGAGGGTTTTAAAAGGCCGGTATAGCCCTTCCCAGACAGTTTGTATGTAGATCAATTAGACATTCAAAATCTTAAAATATTACAATAATTAATTTAATAAAAACTATATTAGAGACTCTATCGTGAAATTTCTATGGCATTTTATTTGATTTGGTTAACGAAAATATTTGATTAAACGGAAAACTACCTAGTTTTTCTATTATACTTATACATTAGTTCTTTGCATAATTGAATTTCCTTTTCTCTAAAAATAATAATTATAAGTATGTCTAAATACTCTTCATTTTCTAATAAAACTGGGTTACCTTATACCTACCAAAGGGTCCTATCTGGGGTTGGGGAGAACTTCCGAACAACCTTAGGGGGCAACTTTGCCCCCTCCTATCATTCTAGGTGTAAAGATCTACGCATATATTTTTATAAGGCTAATATATGAATGAATAAGCATGTATTTAAACTGAATCAAGAAAAAAAAAGTCAGAAATATCCAATATTTTCAGCAGCTTATTTTTTGAATTACAGGGAAACAAAGAAAGAGAGTGACCAAAAGGGTTCCATCTGTCATTCTAGAGTTAAATTTGTTTCAAATAATCATTTTGCTTAAGCTAACTTAATCGAATCAGCAACTACAGGAAAATCTCGCGGTGAAAGGTCTGGGCTGTAAGGTGGATGAACCAGCATTTCAAATTAGAATGCATTTTAGATGCATTGGTCATGCATGGAATGAGCATAGCATGTTGGACCATAAAATACTCTGCTTTTTTAAGCTTGATTTCCTATAACAATGATGTCAATATTTATAATATCATTACGTACTTTGTTGTCATGTTTCATAAAATAGGGATCTTGCCATATACCATATACATAATTCAGACAGCTAATTGGCTTTATACAATATATTTTAAAAACAGGTCAAAGAATTGCGGAAGAAGAACCGATTTAATGAAAATTAAAAATCGGTAAATGAGATTTTAAATTGTGATCAAAAGATGAAATGGATAAAAAAAATTGTTCTGACGAGTTTGCCTTATACCTGCTATTTTTTAATCAGCAGTATCTGTTCAGCTCAAAATACTACGAGATGTTGAATAATACCGTGGAGAGTAGGTTCGTTAGTGACACACATCAGTTGATTCATTCATACTAAATTTAAAGTTAAAACTAGTTTGGGTTTAAAAATTTAAAACTATTCATCCTTTCTGCTATTTTTTAAACAAACTTTTAATAAATTTATAAACACAACTTCCTCCTTCATCAAAATGGTTCTAGTTGATTTACAGCCTATGGCTCAAAATCTACTTAAATCAGAAAGAAGAATTTTAAAATTAAATTTAAAAGCGTACGCATGTAATAAAACAGAAAGTATCGGACAACATTGGGATGGGGGATGAATTGAGAACATGTTTTAACCAACCCCATTGCCCGTGGGAACATAAACGGAAGAGCACTCTCTACATAATCCCATTTGAATCGTATCTCATAGTTATTTACTTTGGACATGTGATCTAGTCGAGGACAATTGAAAAGATTACTGGAATAAAGCAAGCTAGATTTTTTTTTTTCAATTTGGGGATTTAACCGCGTAATTAGTTCAGTAATCAGAATCTACTTTGGCTAAATTAAACAGAATTTTAAAAAATAAGGTTGTTTTAGATTTCATTTTCTCTTTAATTTAGTTTAATGAATTTGTAATAATAAAATATAACAGAAAAAAATTAAATTTTTTACTAATTCTAGTTTTTTTAGTATTTATTTATTCTTCTAAATATTAAGTTTTTACGCTAAATTGAAAAAAATTAATTTTCAGCATCATGTGTGTAATATAGTAATATACGTGCTGTAACTTTGTAATTGGGACATGACTTTATATATTCACTAGACAAAAATGTAAAATAGAACCATTAATTATAATTTAAACTTTGTATATTTCTTATTACACATACCTAAAATAAAAAAAATAATATCTTTTTTTCATAAAAACTTAACGAAAAAAAGCATTATCAATAGTGTTTTCTTTTTATATAAAAAATGTATTTGATGCTTTTAGTTTCAAAACCAGATATTTCTTGAAATTAATTTTAGCTGCTACAATTACTATTGATGATGTCATTAGAAAAAAAATTTAAATTATTAAATTTATGTTATCAACAGCTTTTCAACGAAAGTTCCTAATCAAATGAGACTAAATATTAATTTGTATTATTCGTGAAATACCAAAAGTATTTTCTAAATTTCAATGCCAACATTTGTTTTTTTTTCTGTAAAATTCTTCCTGAAATTGAATTTTCCTAACTGCATTACCAACATTAAGTGGTGTTTTGCCTCTACTGGTAAAATGTTTTCTGAAATTTGAATGAATTGGTTGACATTCTCTAAACTTTAATGCAAGTTTACTTTTTTCACTCTTCTGTTAAAATCTTATCAGAAATTGAACTGAGTCACCTCTCTGGTAAAGTTTCCGCCTTAAATCGAGCTGAAATGGTACACGAAAGAACAAATTCAGGTATTATGGACGAATCTGATAGTCTATGGTATTGAAATTTTTGTGTAAAAAAAAAAACAACAACATAATTCTGGTTAATAAAACAGAAATATACCGTATTTAAACCACTCATATGGTAGTTTTCCGTCTGGTAATGGTTCCCCGGAAATTTTGTTCTTCGAAATTAGACTTCTTATAACCACACATCGAGTAAAAAACACAAGAATTAAATTCAACCGAATATATGGTTTTTAAGCCATGCTCTAAAATGTCATAAAATTACCGAATTTGGAAATTTTATCAGATATATGGAAATTTCATCACAAAATATATTTTACTAAAATCATTATCACTTCGGTAAAAACTACCGATTGATGTATCCATAGAACAAAAAATATCGTAAATTTTCGCATATTCTAGTTGTTTTGATCATACATTTTTCTCAGTGAAGAGTTTTTCTTAATTTTAATTTCAACGTATGATGTTTTTTTTTTCTCCTGTAAAATTCCTTCCTGAAAGTGGACGGAGATGTTTAGTGTTCACTATGTTGAACCATAGATCCAAAATGACAAGAATCCCATGTTGTTATAGGAATTAAAAAAATCCATGATATTTTTGCCATTTTTTTCTCACATAATTCTTATCTAAACAAATTATTGAGTACACAAAAGATTTTTTTTTCTTAAGAGATCATAGTAACATTAATTTTCTTTATTAAATTCTTTATTAAAATATTAAATTTATGTTATTTCCTGGCACCAAAGATAGTATAATTGAGAACAGCTTCTCTAAACGGATATTCGCACTTTTTTCAACTTCCGCAACAGAATTTCCAACTAAAAACTATTTTACTCTCTCAATGAGTTAGATATTGTCGACATCAAATCAAACAAGAGAGGGTGGTAAAAAAATACTCCCCTATTCATCCAGTATCAAACGATTCTCTCACTCAATCGTACTGATCCCAGTGAGTCAGAATACGTTGAGGTACTTGTTACCCCAAGGTTCTATGAAGTACTTGTTGGATCAACCATTCGCAATATCGGGTCCATTCTTCTGTTTATTCTTTTTACTGGATTTTTTGCTTGGAGGTTCCGTGATCATAGAATGTAAAGAGAGGAGAGAGTAAGGGATAATTTTCAGCGAGAGAATTTTTTGTAGTTGTGGTGGGCTTCCATGTAACTATTATAAAACAACTCAGTGAGTGGTTGTTATCAAAGGTACACTTACGCAGAATGATCCTTAAAATCGTCATATTTGATAATTTTATGGTTCTTTCCATATTGCTGAAGTAGTTACTTTCCATACTACTTATATCTAAACATAGACGTGAAAATTTTGAACGGTAAAGCTAGTAAAAAAATAAGGGCATTTGACTCCATAGTGGAAACTGACAGACTTCATTGAGCAGGGGTGATTATGAGCCCAAGTCAAAATTCCGGAAAATTTCTTGAGTTACAAAAAAAAATTTTAAATTCAAAAATTGGAAAAAAATTTAAACCAGGTTTTTTTAAATTTTTCTCAATATTTCTTAGTTTACTTAAAACATATTTAAAATTTTACACTTACCTATACCATTCACACATACCTATGATAACCTGGAGAAATAATTAAAATTTACAAATAGGTCTTTCTTTCTTGAGTTTATGATTAGAACAACTACTTACTGATAAAAAATGAATATTAATCATGAATGTAAGCTTATAAAGTATCGTTCTGTCTCTCCCTTACAAACAAATAAAATAAAATGTGTTTTTAGGTTCGACTTTTGAAAATTTGATTTCCGGAAACTTCTGTGATCAATGATTTCTTGAAACGTTTGGACCTTCGATCTCCGGAAACTTCCGGATCACTGTTAGCGAAAAATCCGGAAATCCGGATTTTTTCCGGAGCACAATCAGCCCTGATTGAGACAGTGAATTTTTAAAATCCAAAATTCATTTTAAGGATTATTTCTATTGTTTTTATTCAAGATTTTTCCTTTAATCTGATTTCAGTTGCTTTGTTTCAGATTATTCATTATTAACTTTACATTTATTATACATTTTATATACCTACAAAAAATTACCTCCTTCAACTTAATGGAACAAAGAAAACGTCATAATATGATTACCTGGATACTTAAATTTTTAAGAACGGCTTTCATGAAAAAACAAAAGGCAATTCAACATGCAGATTTTCAGTTGCTGTTTCAAATAAAAATCATTTTAATATTTTTTATTTATTTTTTATCTAAAAATGTGACTGCTAAAATTAAATTCCGTGGATGAATAAGACAAGTATTTAGCTTACTAGTTTTTGTTCATGTTCATACTAAAATATTCAAGAATTTTACCCGTTTTTTATAAATAGCCTTTTTCAAATTTTCTAATGTATGTATTTAAATTCTCACTTTATTGATTAAACTTTTTTGTATAAAAACTGTGGCCATCACTCTAAATTTGCTAGCTCTTGCAAATGAATCAAAGTTTGACAACAAATCTTGCATAAAATACAACAAATCTTGATTTCTCAATAGGGTGCAATACCGATAAAATAATTTCTCTTACATGAACTAATTATCGAATTGAGAGAAAAATCGCATGTTTCCAAAATAATTTTTGCCTTGTTTTCTAACTAGTGCCTAAGGTCAATAGCATTTAGTATCTTTATATTTCGTAACACATTCAAAAAGACAATGGAACCACTGAATTGAGAATTCGGATCAGTATCTCAGTTAGTGTATGAATCATTATATAATATTAAGCAATTATTTTAATGCCTGAAAAATATTTATAGCGAATTCTATCACGTTTGTATGAGTAATTTTAAATAGATTTTGTCATCGATTGATCAAATACCAAATAAATAATTCCGATTTATTATATAATAAATGTTAATAGTGTGTTAATTTTTATAATGTTTCACTTATTTATATGATACTTTTAATACTTTTAGATGATATTTCTTGTGATTCATTTTGTTTTGATTGTGATTCATTCATTTCAAATAGGTCTCGGTAGCTATTTGAGTGGTAGCCCTCTGGACTTATGGCACTCTCCCGTGCCATAAGTCCAGAGAGCTCAATTCTCGGATCGTGCAAGGTTGGCTCAGCCTTTCATCCCTTCAGTTGATCGATAAAAATACTACCATGTAAGCTTTAGGACAAAAACTTTGGGTTCCGAGTACGGCTGACCACTCAAACGGGTCTTCCGTTTCTGCGATTCAGGTCAAAAACTTAGGATGGACAATAAGTTCAAGAAACTTAGGATGGACATTAAGTTCAAGAAACTTAGGATGGACGCAGAAGACCTTGGCCCTCCGTGGGCTGTTTTGTTGTGATAGTTTAATTTAGATTCATTTTAAAATGCGAAGCATTAACCACATACAATGGGCTTAAATATTAAGAGAGTAGAAATCTGCATGTCTTTGAAATAAAAAGATAATTTGTAATTCACTTGGTGAGCTTTATACAAGTACAGAAAATAATTGAAATAATCGTTTAAAAATGCATAGTAAAAGACAGTGGCTCTTGCATGGACTTAATATCTTGAGATTTATTTTAAATTTTAATAACCTTAACTATACATCAAAGTGCATGCATATTAAGCACGCAAGCTGCTTGTTTTTGAAATGAAAATATAATTTATAAGTCACTATGTGAGTTTTAATAAATCATCACTTAAAAATACGTCGTAAAAGACAATTAAGTTTAAAGAACAATCTAAATACTTGAGACTACTCCTCCCTGTTTTCTTCTAAAGAAGAGTCTGGTGATGTCTTTAGAAGATTCCGATGTGCAGACCAAACCATTTGCGGTATAATCTATTAGCACATTCACCGCGAATAAACTCTCGGTAGGATTGTTTCCGACTGCGTTGTAATTACTTGCTATTAAGTTTACGATCTTATGTCGGTTTGATGTTAAACACTTGCTGGGTGGTTGTCTGGCTCAATGTTCTCTCGCCGAAAAGTGTCTGGAATCAGATTTTGAACCATTTAAAGTCAATTGATTGGCTGTGTTTTTAATACTAACAAAAATAAGAAAAGCTGTAAGAAAAAATTAGAAAATATAAATGCTTTCCAATAATCATTTTTTGATAGTTCAACTACTTTATAGTATAACTTTGTAATTTTGTTCTTAACTTTTATACTGGTCTCCTTGTTTGTACGATTTAGTACGTTTTTTTAAGTATAAAAAAAGCATCATATTTAGAATTTTTAATTACAAGAACAGTATCGCAAAAAATAATTACTGCATCGAAAAAAATTGACTCTTAAATAAATATATAACTAAATTGTATTTTCAAATTTTATCCAATTTTCAAATAAAGTTGGATATTTTTTTTATTCCCACTTCAAGAAAAATTGGATATCTTTCATTTTCAATTCAAGAAGAATTGAATATTTTTCATTTCTAATTCCAGAAGAATTCGATGTTTTTTTCATTTTAAAAGAATTGCATAGTAGAATTGGATATTTTCCACTTTCTATTTTAGAAGAAATGAATGTTTTTCATTTCAAATTTTAGAAGAATTCAGTAGATGAATTGGATAGACACTGTTAATTTCCAAACCTGAAAAAATTGAATCCTGAAACTGGATATTTTTTACTTACAACTCTAGAAGAATTGGATGGCTTCATATTTTTTATGCATTTTCGCTTTTTTTTTTTTTTTTTTGCTTAAAAAAATGAAGGCGGAAAAAGTTGATTTGTTCCGAACTTCTTCAATTAATAAATTTCATTAATTAAACTATCCCTTTGTATTCGTAATAAAGCCAAATGTTTTTCTTTTTCAATCACAGTTGATTTTGCGTACATGAAGAATATACGAATTCTATAACAAATATTATTAAAATTGCTGAATTTATGCATCGACGCATTCAAATGACAAAAATCCTGTTTTCTGATTTATTTCAAAGCGAAGATTCTGACTATGTGAAACTTACACAACTTCTCTCTTCATTAGTAAACAATTTGATTAATGGGGATTGATTTTTGGTACTTTTTCAACCATAATTATCCTTCAAATATGATGCAACCTTTATATGGTGCTAATTTGAATCATTATATCGCTTTTCTTAAAATTTAGTACAGGATATTATGGTTAGACTTAAAAGATAACAAAGTTCCGTTTAACACATTAATATGGTTGCCCCGTATTATAGTAAAATGCTCCGATATTACGGTTCATTGTTTATGTGATTTCAGGATAGAGTTACAACATTGAAATAACTTTCTTTTTCTGTTGTTACATTAATTAGTTAATTATTTACGGTACTCAATTACAATGTACTTTAGTTAGCTGATTGTGCTCGTGTATATGTCGACACCTTATGCATGTTTTTCTNTTTTTTTTTTTTTTTTTTTTTTTTTTTTGGAAAGGATTTCCGATTTAAGCTCAAAAGTATTTGGTATCCTTCAATTTTGAGGCAATTCCCTATTGTTATATTTAAACCATTGGTTAGAAAAAACAAAATATTTTTTTTTTATTTATCACTAAAAAAATTCGCTATTCTGCAATACAAAACCTTAATTCATCTCGGGTTCTTCAAAGAAGAGAAAAATTTACCAGTGAAGCATGCAGTTTTAGTGATTTAGTGATTCTTCCCTCTTTTTTTTCTTTATTCTTTATCAGATTTAAAATGTTCTTCGGATTAAAAAGTTGATTTGTCTAGTTATTAAAATATGTAAGTTTATAATATATTCTTGGGAGATCAGTCCTTACATATTAGCTGACTGATATAATAATCATGAAAATTGTGATTATTACTTCACTGTGTTAATTCGTTTAGTAATATATGATCATTCCATTATTTTACAACGAATTATTGAATTTAATCACAATTTTATTTTTTAATATTTTTCCTTATTTTTCAATATTCTGTTTGTGGAAAGTTTAATGAACACTACCGAAGCTCTTCTCAAAATTCTATTAAATTTGGCTGACATTTTTAAAAATGTTCCTTTTTTTTCCTTCAGACATTCTTTACAAATTACCAACTTAAAATTCTTTAAAATGAATAAACAATTTATAAAACTTTTAAATTTAAGTTAAACATGACATTAGAAAGAATAAGTGTTGCTGAAAAAGTGTAAAAGCATAAGTATTCAACCGTTTTTCGTTAAATTTATAGAGTTAAGCCATCTTTACTTTCAAAACAAAGATAAAAATAATCTATTATGAACTATTTCTTGATTTTAAAGACTCGCACTGTAAAAAAATATCAAATTAAGGTATTAAGCACCGGCATTTTAGGTGCATCATCCGTAAAATCAATTTCAACTCAAAAATTATACCGCAATTTTTTCCGTAATACTTATTTAACTAGAGTTATTCAGTGATTTTACGGTAATTGTTACTGTTAAATTTACGCTATGTCTTATTTTTTGTTTCATAACATGCTCCGGTAAAAATTGATTCTATGGTACAGAGCACCGCACTATGGTAAAGATGCTCCGGTAAAAATGGATTCTATGGTAACCGGCACCTTGATTGCCGGTACTTTTTACAGTAATTTGTTCCGGATTTTCTTACAGTGTGGTTTGGAGCTAGAATAATTTAAATTTTATTATTTAAAAAGACATCAATTGTCAAAAAAGACATTTTTTGGACAAACAAAAGCAGATATACTAGAATACATTTTAAATTTTGCTGTATCTGATACAAAATTATTCCATTAATATTTGTTCCGCAGAAAGTCCAAATATTACTGGACTGGACTGTTATTATTATTTTTTTATTAAAATCTATGCAGACATTGGAAATCCCTCTTTATTATACACAAAATAATTATGAATGGCCAATAATTATTTTAAAATAATGTAAATATTGTACAATATAATCATCATCAACTTTAAACGGCTTTTTAATTAGATGCAGATATAGAAAATGGAATTGAAAATACGATTCAATCAATATTTTTTCCTTCATCTCTCTCCATTAAACGCAAAGTAATTATGAATGATCAATAATTTTTTTCAAATAATGTAAATATTGTTCAATATAATCATCAAACACTTTACACGGCTTTTTAATTAGACGCAGATATAGAAGAAGGAGTTGAAAATACGATTCAACCAATATTTTTTCCTTCATCCCTCTCTATTAAACGCAAAGTAATTATGAATGATCAGTAATTATTGTAAAATAATTTAAATATTGTAAAATATAATCATCAGCTACCTTAAATGGCTTTTTAATTAGATGCGGATATTGAAGATGGAGTTGGAAAGTACGATTCAAACAATATTTTTTCCTTCGTCCCTCTCTATTAAACACAAAATAATCATGAATGATCAATAATTATTTTAAAATAATGTAAATATTGTACAATATAATCGTCAACCACTTTATACCGCTTTTTGATTAGATACAGATAGTGAAGATGGAGCTTAAAATACAATTCAACTTATTTTTTTTTTTCTTCATCATTCGGGTTCACTAAAACAGAAAAAAAAAAAAAAAAGGGAANAAAAGAAATATCCGTGGGGAAGACAGTTATCTAATCCCCCACCAATTTCCCGCCAGAATTGGCTTCATCGTAGCCCCACCTTCCATGGTTCGGCCCCCCTCGAATGATATGCCTCGCTAGCGGCGACATGCAAAGCCAAAAGTTGCAGTAGGGGTGGGGGGTCTTTTTCCACACTACAACAGGTATATAACGGGTCTGTTATGCTTCAGGTATATCATTTATTGTGAACACGAAATCTTGTGTGGTGCTACTTCCAAACCTCAAGAACTTCTCTCCACGTGCTTTTGATGCGGAAAATGCCGAAGAGTTTCACTTTTTGTTTCTGAAAAAAGAATTCTTAGTGAATCGTTTGATTTTTTATTTAAGAACTGTTTAAGTGTTTTGGATATAACTTGTGTGATTTTGATGATTGGAAAAGACTATTTATATTTTTTCGTCAGTTTTTGTTTTTATTAAGGTAAGTGTATTTAAAATAATATTTAATTTTAATAAATGGTTATCAGTTTTTGTTTATTTAATATGTATTGATTTTTTTCTAATGGTATGCATTTTTAAGTATAAAGTTTTTATTTTGATGAATAAATACTTGATTACAGAAAATAAATAGTTGATTATAGTGTGTTTTTAATGATTAGAAAAAAAATACATATATTTTTCTAATTAGATTTCGTATCTATTAATGTATATGTATTTCAATTAATTTAAATGTTTTAAATAAATGTTATTATTTTTTATTTGCTTAATATTTATTGATTTTTTTTATGTAATGATAAATTTTAATTTGATGAATAACAGTTTGAAATACTTGATGACGGAAAAACTTCATTAGATTAAAAAATTATTAAAATTGGAAAATTTAATAATTTTTAAATAACATAAAAATTTGTCTCAATACTTTTTTTAAGCTAATGAAGTTTTTCCATTTTTAAGTACAGCTTTCTGTCTTAGTTTCTTGGGATAATTTATTTCAATAGTTTTAAATATTTGCAAAAATATTTTTCAATATTTACTGTAAAAGAGAATTTATTTTTAACAATTACATGTTGTATATTATACATAATCATTTATCACACAGATTATGGTAACTGAAATTATTTTTTTCTTAAAATAGCATTTTGTGGTAAATAATTGATAATTTTTTGAAATGTTCTGAATTTTCAACGCGATAAATTGATATGTTACCAATTTCTCATTAATATGTAATTTTAGCGTTTTTAATAATTCACCATATTTATGTACACTTGGTGTTTTTGTGTACAAAAATAGTAGTTATGAGAAGAAATTGTTTAAAACTCTGTATAACCGAATACTAATGAAACCTTTTGTTAAAAATTTCATGATTAAATAAAGTTTTACAATTTGATCAATTTTAAATTATTTGTTTGAAGCTTTCATATTTAAAGCTTTAAATTTTTATTTCTTAAAATAATATTGCTTACCGTTTATTGAGTATGTTTTGTTTGCTTAGGAATAATCACATTGAAATGTGTGTGCTTTCTAAGACATACTTGTTTAAAAATTATCATTTATATTGATGACATTAAAAATGTTTGTATGTAAAAATTGTAACATAATTGTAATGTTTGGATGTAAAAATCCTTGTATTAAAAATAATGATATTGATTATATCATTTTCAAAAAATATATTTATTGTGTATTTCAAAATTAAACTGGTATTTTTAATTTTAAAAAAGCATTTTCTATGTTTAATATTAAACAATTTTAAACTAATCAAATATTGAAAGGATGCTTTTAATTTAACTTATAAATTGACAAAATTAAAAAAAGTTTATATAAGTTACAATTTGTTAAGCTTATTATTTTCAATTATTCTTAGATATAAAAACTTGTGATTTTTCTTTCAACTACTTTTTATTCCGAAAAATTTAACTGAATCATGTAAAAAAGTAGAGGAAGAAGATGAGAGAGAGAAAAATTAATATCATAAAATTTATAAAAGATTGTAATTCATTTCATTACAATATATTTTATATAAGTTACAATTCTTGTGAATTTGCTTTTTAGTTTACTAATGACTTTGAAAATAACGATGGGCGAATATTTCAATTTTATTAGTGTTACAATTTTGTTATATTTTTATTCAGTTTAAAATGACTTTTCCCTTTTGAAATATTTTATAAAATAAAAATCTTGGCATTATTTAAAATAAGAATATTATTTCTAGCAAATATTATTAAAAATAAGTCGATATAAATGATGGTAGAGGAAACATAATAAATATGTGCAAATTAGAAGAAAATTCTTCACTCTTTTGTACTTTGCTATGTAATTATCTCTGATAAAATATAATGAAACGAAATACATTTAAAACAATAAAAAAATGATAATAAATAATGATAGAAAAAGGATATGTTTCGCGTATGATATCGAACACAATGTATAATCGAATAGTATTTGTTTTAAATTTATTATGGGGCACTAATTTTTAAATTTATACAAAAAATAAATAACTTTCATATTTGCTGTACATCACAAATAAAAAGCACTTGAATTAAAAGTCAATGAATGTACGTTAAAGTATACAATATGCGTGTATAGAATACGTGAAAGTAGTTTAAAATATAAAATTTTTAAGGCACTGTAAATGATGTCCCATAAATATAAATATACATATAAAAATACATATACATGTAAATATTTTCACATGTTTATAAATATATGTAAATAGATAATTTGTTCGATAAAAAATTATCATCTAACTTACGGTAAAGTATTAAAATTGCTGCGCTTATGGTGGATATTTTATTGATGGGAGATCTCCCACTAATTTTCTAATATTTTCATTAAAATATTTTGCCATTAAAGCAATTTTTAAAATTTTTGATTTAAATTTTAATAATTCATCATAATAAATTCTGCGATAGTGATAGGAAAATACGAATGCAAAATAGTTTAGAAATAAACAAAGTTAATTCACGTGCAATGATTGCATTTCATAACATTCTATTTAACTTTAAAATTTTGAAGAAAAATTTAAAAAAAAAAATTTCTGAATTTTTATTATTTTTTAAGTTAATTTTAGTAATTTTGTCAAATAATCAAGATTAAAATTTTAATATTGACTATGAACTTTTTGTAATTTCAGTGCTTTTAGGAGTATATAGTTTGTACTAAAGTAATAGTATATTGTGAATTTAAAAAAAAGCAGTTTACGTAACTTAAATTTTGTACTGATGTTTCGAAATATTTAAATTTTTTTATAGGCTTATAGGATTATTTATATTTAGTTTTAATTGAAACTACTGATATTAGTTGTTTTGAAAATAGCATATTTTTCTAAATATGCTTTCTTTATAAGAGCAATTAACATAAAAATGGCTCTTAAAATGTCTATAGTCATACCAAAAATAAAAGTTTTTTTTCCGAATTTATTCCTCTTAAATTTATTTTGCCAGTTTGAATCTAGTCACTTCGTCATATTATTATTAAATGTATTTTTTTCTCGAGTAAATAATTGTGTATAATTACAAACAATTCTCCGGAAAATATTATCTAAGGATGATTCGGTTTTAAAAATTTTAGTTCTAATTTAAATTATAATAAAATATTGCATTGTTTAATAATGTATTTTTTTTCTCTAGATTGCTGTAGTTGAAACTTTGTAATGGACGTGGTTCGTTCGGCCGCTCTTGAACACTTCATGAATCCTCTGTTACCTGCTTTGGCATCGAAGATGGAGCTGAATCTAATATCCGATGAACGATACAACGGAATGATGTACACCGGTTACTCTGACGGAAACTATAGTCCCTCCTCCAGCCCAACCAGCATTGCATCAGGCAATACTCCAGTCCCGAGTCCCTCCCAGACCGACAGTACAATTAGAACTTTTTGTGATCTTTCCACTTATANTTATCAAGATTAAAATTTTAATATTGACTGTGAACTTTTTGCAATTTCAATGCTTTTAGGAGTATATAGTTTGCACTACAATAATAGTATATTGTGAATTTTAAAAAAAGCAGTTTACGTAACTTAAATTTTGTACTGATGTTTCGAAATATTTAAATTTTTTTATAGGTTTATAGGATTATTTATATTTAGTTTTAATTGAAACTACTGATATTAGTTGTTTTAAAAATAGCATATTTTTCTAAATATGCTTTCTTTATAAGAGCAATTAACATAAAAATAGCTCTTAAAATGTCTATAGTCATACCAAAAATAAAAGTTTTGTTTTCCGAATTTATTCTTTTTAAATTTATTTTACCAGTTTGAATCTAGTCACTTCGTCATATTATTATTAAATGTATTTTTTTTCTCTAGTAAATAATTGTGTATAATTACAAACAATTCTCCGGAAAATATTATCTAAGGATGATTCGGTTTTAAAATTTTTAGTTCTAATTTAAATTATAATAAAATATTGCATTGTTTAATAATGTATTTTTTTTCTCTAGATTGCTGTAGTTGAAACTTTGTAATGGACGTGGTTCGCTCTTCCGCTCTTGAACACTTCGTGAATCCTCTGTTACCTGCCTTGGCATCGAAGATGGAGCTGAATCTAATATCCGATGAACGATACAACGGAATGATGTACACCGGTTACTCTGACGGAAACTATAGTCCCTCCTCCAGCCCAACCAGCATTGCATCAGGCAATACTCCAGTCCCGAGTCCCTCCCAGACCGACAGTACAATCAGAACATTTTGTGATCTTTCCACTTATAGTCCCATGAAATCTTTACACTCTTCCAACACCAACAACACTGCCTTTATTTTTCCTGACAACAGTCTTATTTACAAAGGTTCATCGCCGACAAATCTGCAAAGGTCAACCAGACATTATCCCAACATCGCGCCAAAGACTATCGCTGATCTGAGCAATTCATTCACATTTAGCAATCAGCATCAAAGAACATCAGACACTTTGCTAACTCGCGTTACCGATAATGACCCAAGCACTGAATATGTTGGCGACTACAGACATTTGGACAATCAACAAGGCATAAATTTTGAGTCTAATTTCATTCCAGATGATGATGTTGATGACGATGATGACAGTCAATATGATGCAGCTTCGCCAAGGAGTTGCCATAAAAGAAAGCTTTCTGATAGGCCTCCTTCGCCTGCTGTTATGAAAAAAAGAAGACTGGCTGCTAATGCAAGGGAAAGGCGACGAATGCATAGTTTGAACGTTGCATTCGATAAACTAAGAGATGTGGTTCCATCAATTGGTAACGACAGAAAGTTATCAAAGTATGAAACGCTGCAAATGGCCCAAAGTTACATCACTGCTTTGAGTGAGTTGTTGCTTAGAGAATAGTTTATAAAAACTGAACTGAAGTTGTGTAAATATAAATGCCACAGTGCCAATTATATCATTGTTTTAATGATGACGAGGAATCTATTAAGAGAACTTTTAATTTTATATTAGAAAACCTTCTTCTATGAAATTTTTTACAATATATTTTTTTAAAAAAATTGAATAATATCGAAATTACTTAGTTTTGTAATGCCACTATTTATCCCAATTTATGTTTTACATTATTTTGTATGGGTGAAAAAGTTTTAAATCAAATATATATTTTTTTATTAAAAATTATTGCATGAAGTTAAGATAAAAAATATTATTAATATTTTTATATATATTATGAAGATGAAGTATGGATCATAGCATAGTTTTACATTATTTACGTAGCTGTAAAAAAATTTAAATAAAATTGATTTACTTAAAAATAGTTTTGGCACAAAGGATTAATATTTTTATGATGACAGATTAGTATTAAGTTTTTATCAGAACTTAGATTCACATCATTTCATGCTATTGCAGAATATAAATTAAATTAAATTGATTTTTCATAAATATTTTAATTTTAGTTTAATTATATGTAAATCAATATTTTTGTTACGATAGGTATAAATTAGATATTTTTTAGAAACTTATTGCTTTTATAGTAGTATTTTTTAAATGGCACAGAAACACATTGATTGCAGTACGTTCGTCAAATAATGTATTTGAATTTTTTATTTAGATTAAGAGTGCGAACTATCTCAGGGTTCTTCAAACAATCAGGTGAATTATCAATGTTAATTGCTTTTCTTCACAAGGATTTTCTGATTAACGCAATTATGTACAAAATTAAACATATTTTTCTTTTGATTTACTTTCACGTGTGGTCTATTATATTTTATAATTTGTGATTCGAAGATGAATTTCGATTTAGTCAACTATTTTTGCTACATTTATATTCTAGTCTACGTCATAAATGTGCATTTACTATTTTTCGTTTTGATTTTGTTTTTGTATTATCATGTGAAGATACTGTATTTGCATTTTACATAATTATGTTAAACAAAGATCATTTTGGCATAAAAAGGATACATTATATATTTTTGTAAAGATAAAATTCTGAAATTTTTAATTTTTCATGCTTATGAACACAAGGTGCTGATTTAAAAGTAACTATTTATTCATATATATGAACAAATGTTTATTAATTTAGTTTAACTATAGTGAATTTTTAAATTATACACTGCCATATTTTTTTACTGTTTTTAATAGGCTGTACTTGCTAATGGGTGCACTGTTGTTAAAATGCGTACATTTTTACTTAAAATTTCTCTATTTTCTTAAAGATCACAAAGAAACAGTATATTATAGTAAATGTAAATTCAAATTACATTCCATGTTGTTCAATTTGTAAATATATTTGATATTTTATAAATAAATTATTAAATATTTTAGTTTGTATTTCTTGTGTTCATTGTTTTTTCATGAAGTTTAGAATTTAGATCTGAAATGTAGGTATAAAAATCATCCTTATACAAAAAAAATTTTTATTTAAAAAAAATGTTGTAGATATGTAATAATTATGATTTTGATGAGAAAATAAAATAAAAAGAAATTAGAAATGATTAAGGAAATGATATAAGAAGTTATATTAGAAATGATATAAGAAATGATAAATATGTGAAAGGAAACAATGATATATTTCAAGAAAAATCTGATTACGATTATAAATCTTCTCTAATTCATGTTTTATACTTAAGTTTTTTATTCTTTATCATTAGTGTTTTCTGCGGATTTGCCAGAAATTTTGTAACTATAAATAGTTTAATTTTTTAAATCAAATATCTTAAGCTGAATATAAGTTTATTATTATTTAACTATTTTGAACGAAAAATATTTTAAAAAAAAGAATTAAAATCTAAAAAAGAAAATATTCTTATCTGATTATATCAGAGAGATTCTAAGCATTAATAGCCGTACTAAGACTGTGATAAAAATATTACTTCAGATAATATTTTGTTTCTTAATTATCACAGTAAAGTCATTGTTACAATAATAAATTTTAATGTATCATAATAATCTTTTAAATTCTTATGAGCTTTTTCTGATTTCCATATTCATTAGACTCTGTCATTTATAATAAGTTTAAAAGGAAACCTGGTAATTCCAATTAAGTAGATTCAGTAGGACATACATCAATAATGCTAAAACTGACCTTTTTCGATACACATTTTCTAATAAATTACTTCTGATATCGCTTTGAAATTTTTTGGGTTGAAGTTATTTTTGTTCATTGTATTCAGACTACTTTGGTTCAAAGCTGCTTTTTTAAAAAAAATTTTAAAAATAATTTTATAACTTTGTGATGAACGTAGTTTCTGGTTTGCATGTAAAAATTATTTACTTAAGAAATTTTTTTTTTCTTTTTCGTTTTGCTTTTCAGTAGCAAATTTAAACGAAATTCAATTTTTAAAATTGTAAGGAGTATCTTGTATCCTTTTAAGATTTCCTTTTTCTAAAATAAATTTCATAAAATTTATAAAGAGTTATGAAACAACTGTATTGCTCGAAAAATGACACAATAAAATAAAAAATATGTAATCAATTTTAAAAGAAAATTATAAGTAAACGCACAAAACGTTTAAAAATATAAACATTACAAAAAGTTATAATGTAAAATATTAAAAAATAAAAACTGATGACCATATATTTTTGATAGCAAAGTATTAATACGTTTAAATTACCATATTACATGTGAGGATTATTATTTTTTTGAACAATGTTACTCTGAGGAAAAAAGTATGATCGAAATAGCCAGAAAATGGTAAAATTTACTGTGCTTCTGGCTCTAAAGGAACACCAAAAAACTCTAGTAATTTTTTTCCGAAACACTTTGAGAAAAATAATAAAACCTTTATGACGTGTGATAAAATTGGTTAAATGTGGTAAACAGTAGGTAATTTCATCGTGATATCTCAGAATAAGTCATAAAAATATTTATTCGGTTAAATTTACTTTTCATTTTTGTATTTTTACTGAATGTGTGGTAATAAGGACCATAATGTATTTTAATTTGTTAGAAAGAAAAGATACATGTTTTAAGTCTATTTTAGATGACTTGATAAAACTTTTATTTTTAATGTCCTAATTTGTGTATATTTGCTTATAATCATAATGTTTGTTTAGTTAATTATTAAAACTTATTCAATAATTTCATAAATTATTAAGATATAAGTAATGTTATTGAAAAGATAATTATAATTATTTAACATGGTTAGAAAAAAACAGCAATGTGAATGAATTTAAATTTTGATTAATCAAATACTATTCAGTATTTTCATTTTCACTGAGAGCTTTATTAATGTACACATTATTCGAATTACATGTACTGCATTATTGATTCAAAACTTTGGCTAACGTTGGTTAACTATTGCATAACTTTTTATTTTAAACTCACTATTTTGTTACAATAAAATTAAAAAGTTTTATTTTCAATTTTCTTTTTTAAAAGCTTACCTCAAAATGTTAAATTTGCTTATCTGCAAAAGTTTTTCAGATATGAAGCATGAAAAAAGAAGTAGGAAAAATAATATATACACTTAAAAACAATATTTTTTGAAAATATTTTAATTATTTATTCAAAAAGAAAGATGGATATATTTTATAATTATTTTCGTAAATTTAACCTATTTTGTAATTCGTAAAACAGAAGTTTGTTGATAGTATACGATTTGATTTAACAATATTGACGCTTAGATTTTGATGCAAACTCATAATAAAATTTAGCTGTCGATATGCCTGATAACTACAAATTTGAAGGGGAGAAAACTTAATTAATGATCTTGTTAAACATTTTTTTTCAGTTTTTCTAAGAAATATATTTGAGTTTCTACTTTTGTTCGCTTAGTATATATATATATATATATTGCAATATGGTTTATAATTACATTTCCCACGTTTAGCTGGTTTTGTTACAGAGCTATTCAATAGCAGAAAAGAATAACAGATTTAAATTATAATACTAAATGATTTTGCGAAAGAATAAAACATTTCAGAGTAAATTTAATGAAATTGCTTAGGGGCATTCGAAACTAAGAGTCATTGAAAATAGAGTATTTGAAAAACTTTAAAATGAGTAAGAGTCAAGATGAGTCACGAGAATTCCCTATAGATAGGAACTATAAAGCAGACCGAAAGTTTCGCCATCTATCGGCTCTTCGCGTAATTAACTTTCTGATTAAGAATTTGTTTTCATTAAATTTGTTTTTAATTAATCTTGGAATTTTCGATGAATTTATTCATTAATAACTAAAATAAATTATAAAAGAAGAGGAACAGCATTTTAATGTACATTTTATTCTGTTTTTAATATCATTATTTTCAGGCATTGAATTGTTCATATAATACCAAAACATATTTATCTGATTTTCGAGAATGTAATATTCTTGATTGTATTTTAAAATTATAGTTTAAATGGGTAAATCCTTTCTCACAGTAGATTCAATGCGCTCTTATAATTTTGAATTGTTACCTAAAATGATATAAAAATATAAAACGATAAACTAAATAGCAATCATGTATAACAGTGAAATATTTATTTTCAATGTATTTTAACAGCTTTGGTCAAACATCTTAAATATATAAATTAATTTAATTAATAATGAATTTCGAAAATTATCAAGACTTTTGAATGAAGAAAATTTTAAACATAAATCGGAAATACATTTTATATAGTGAATAAATGTATAGTATACATTATTAAAACCTATATCAAAATAACATATACGTAACTATGCGAATCGTCTTACGCCGTAGTATATTGAGTCATATTAAGATACGTTCAAAAAGTAAATTAAATTAAATAAGTTATCTGAAATTTTAAATAAATATATTTTATGATTCAGAATATTGAAAATTAAAGTGCATAACATTATATATTTACCAGTATATTTCTATTGTATCGATTTAAAAATTTTAATAAATTATTGCAAAATTAATTGTATTAAATAATAAAGCGAAAGCAAGTGTTAATAAATAAATGAATGTAAAAAAAAAAAAAAAAAAAAAAAAAAAAAAAAAAAAAANAAAAAAAAAAAAAAAAAAAAAAAAAAAAAAAAAAAAAAACGATTTCTTTTACAACAGGAAAGTTTTATGTAATTAGGAATCAGTGGATTTTCCTAATTCTGTGGATTAATTTCCACATAAAGCCCTATGTGATTAGGAAATACATTAAAAAAATCAATTGAATTATTGTACAAAGAAGAGCGAATTAACCATTAACTATTTTAAAATATTCAAAAAAAGTGGAGCCTTATTTATAATATATTTTTTATTTAACTCTGTCAGGTAAAATTTTTCTCAAATATGAAATGAATTTATAACAAAACTTTAGGGAATAAAGAAAAACATAACACGTTATTTCTTTTAACATATGATGCAGCTTCAATAACTTTTATAAAGAGAAGTATTTGTTATCCTCACAATTAAAAAAAAAGAATGACTTTTCATGATTAACTTAATCAAATATTAAATACACAAATCCTTTTTTTCCAACTGATTTACTTTGTAATAATTTTTTACGCAAAATAATTCTCTCCAGACAATGCTTATAATGCTAAGGAAATAAAATTGACTCCAGTATGAAATTTAATAATTTGGTTAAACTTAGCACCATATTAAGATAGTAACTGAACAATATTATAGTTCAATATGGTTTCAAATTTTCAACAGTTAGTTGTAAATTTCGACCAGTAATTACAAATTTGCAACAAAGTTGTTTATTCAAATCCACTTAAAACACGAAAATTTAACTAGGCTTTTCCTCATCGTTCTTAAGTAAAACAAAAAAAATAAAAAAAAATAAAAATATTTTGGATGCGAAAGATTTTTTTTATTTTAGAAGAGAATAAATTGCACGATAATATGGTTTAATTTGTCACTTAATCGTGTTATATGATTTAAAGTTCCTTATACATAGTTTGGAGTAAATTAATTTAAATTAGTTTTGTTTAAATACATTTTAATTTCATTTTACAATAAATTCACGCTAAAATTTATATAAATATACTTGCTAAATTTTTTATTCACTCAAATGGTATGACTTAAGCTTATCGCATTCACAGAAATCCAAGAATCAACAAGACAACAGTGTTTCCGGTAGGAAGCTTGCAATTAAAGAAAGTGAGACTTTACATGTCACAACATGTCTTTCAGCGCCACTCTATTGTGGCTAACCATCAAACAACCAGTGTCTATTCTTTCGTTGTCGGATCACAAAACCTCCCTCATGGATAAACACAGGTCCCTCATAAAAGTCACCACCCTTTTTACCTGATATCCTCTTATTATGTAAGGCGCCAGACAACAGTAATGCACCACCCAGGAACTAAAAGTCTGATGACCGCTGGTCATCAAAGTTGCTTGACGCAAACTATCGAATAAGATGTGTGGGTCCATGAGTGGTAGGTTGGCAAATCATATCGTCATTAGTGGCATCTATTATGACCCCTTTTACGCTTTGGGTGGAGTGTTGTCCACCCAGGAGATGACCATAGCGTGATCAGTTCGAAAAGTTGATTGAAGGATGTGAGTTTTTTGTTCTTAGGTGATCTGCGTTGGTGGTCATTGACTGATTTGTTTTTGTTGAAGAAGGTGGATATTACTCAAAATTTTCTTAAGATGAAGACTCTCCCTCCTTTTTCTCTTTTTTTTCTTCTTTGAACACTTGAGGTTTCCTTCAAAAAGAAAAATAGAAAATTAGTGTATAGAAAATGTTGTAGGCTAATTAAGAAATCCAGCACTTCAAAAATGCTAACAATATTTTGGCTTTCGCTAGTCTAGGCTTATTACAATTGTCTAAGTTGCGTGAGATATTTTTAATTAGATTAAACTCGCTCACTAAAATAAATTTTAAAAAAGCTAGGCTGATAGAAAAAAAACATTTGAGACGTCTCTAATTAGCCTGGTGTATTTCAAAATGGCTGCGGCTTTTTGCTAGGAGCTGGAAAATTCAGTCAGCCTACGACATACATATGAAACGAAAATAATAGCTTTACTATTAATTTTGATTGTACATAAGGCAATTTCTTTTCTGTATTTTAATGTGTAATTTATTTTGCTCTTGTTGGGATATCCCTCATTCATAAACATACTAATATAGCAAAATTTTGAGAGCACAGGATTTTTATGTATAGAGTTTTTCACGTGAAAAAGTTATTCCTGATAAAACTTGGTAGTAATATATTCATTAAAGTATCAATTTTATTCATAGAAATTCAATGTGAATATAAAGAAACAGCTTTAGAAGTTGTATCGTCATCAGTAAATCTGAGAAATGTCTATAGATACCCATTTTCTTTATAGGACCATCAAGTGTCAATAAGTATTTTCTAAGATGTAAATCACGTTTAGAGAGAGAAATCTTATGTTTAGAGAGAAAATAGGCAATTGATGAGCCCACTGACACCAATTTGAAAGGCAAACTATAGCTTGCCGCTATTCAATCGGAACCCCCGACTATGGAGAAATGAGCGTGCGGACGCGTGGCACCTATAAAGTCGAAACGAACGCATCATTGAGTGCGTCTTCCATCTGTTTTGTGGGGGATTATTCTATGAAAACAAACTCCACAGGAATATCATTTTTTACATAAAAGATGAAATCTACGCATTTAATTCCCTTAAATTCAAGAGCATCAAATTTCAATTAGCAAGAGCATTAAGTTTTTTAATAAAATGTAATTAAATAAGATAATTTAATAATACAATTAACTATATAATATAATTAACAATACAATATAATTAATATAATATATTGCAATTATTATATATTTAATATGTAACAATGAATTTAATAAAATACAATTTATATAGTCAAAATTAGTTGTAATGTTCAATTAATTTTATTCTATACATTAATGCCATGATATTAATAATTATCATATTGTTATTAATTATCAAGAAATTATTAATAACTACTTGATGATGACTTTGCTTATAAACTCAACATGACAAAACTCATGAGTGATTTGAAGTCATTTTTTTTGCAATTAATATTAGCTTGCTGAAAAATAGAACAGATTTTTTTTTTATCTTGTGAAACGATACAATTTGTGCAAAAGTGTCTTAATATAGCGTTTTAGAAAATAAGAATATCATAGAATTAAAAGTGTATTATATATAATGCATATTTTTCTTTATAAAGATGAATCTATCTTTGAGATTGTATGTGTGACTTTAGTAAATGATTGCTTGTAATGTAAATGATTACTTGATGATGACTTTGCTTATAAACTCAACATGACAAAACTCATGAGTGATTTGAAGTCATTTTTTTTTGCAATTAATATTAGCTTGCTGAAAAATAGAACAGATTTTTTTTTATCTTGTGAAACGATACAATGTGTGCAAAAGTGTCTTAATATAGCGTTTTAGAAAATAAGAATATCATAGAATTAAAAGTGTATTATATATAATGCATATTTTTCTTTATAAAGATGAATCTATCTTTGAGATTGTATGTGTGACTTTAGTAAATGATTGCCACGTGACTTAGTTTCAAAATATGCTTTCTAAATTTGTCACTATGTCTTCATTATTATCAAAAATTTACATATTGAAATAAACAGTGTAATGGTTATCATAACATAAAGATAGAAATTTCGGATCTCAAGCAAACTTACTTACAAAAACGTTACTTTTTTTAGCATTAATTATTTTTTAATATTCTATTGCTAATTTATTTATTTGATTTTTAGATTAAATTTATTTTTAATTAAAAATTTATAAAATCATGTATATGAAGTTATATGCATTAATATGTATTCTTATTTGTTAAATACATAAGTCATTCAAGTAAATGATTCACGAAAAATTGTTTCCATTAAATATTAGTTTCATTTAATTATTAGTTTAAGTAAATAGATAGAGAATAAAACAATAAATTCGTAATTAAAATCTGTGTAATATTAAACATGAAAAATATTTTAAAAATATACACTGAACTCAGCATGCGCTTTGTAAGGATGGGATTTTTCAATAAATCTTCATTTATCATTATATAGCAAACTGTTTTATTTGAAATGAATTTAATTTTCTGAACTAAAATATATGTTAGGTGAAACAGATGTGAAATACTTCCATAAATATTTTATAAAGATTATTGAACAGAAAAAATAACAGAAATAGAGCTGATTTATTTAACTTTGTGTAATTAGAATAAAATAAGTGTCATGCACTAACGTAAATTAGCTTAATTTTTACAACTACTTCATTTTTTATCCGGAGAATTTCACTAAAACCACAAATATGCAAAAATAGGAATGCCACTTAATGAGTTAAATAAAGAAAGAAGAAAAAAAATTTAAAAAAATAATACAAGCCCAGGAGGTCAATATGTGGTTACTGGTTCTCCTGAATTTCGGCGGAAAAAACAACCATCACTGACAGTTCCTTTCTTGAATTTCACTTAGCAATATTGGCGTCAAAAAGTAACAACCCTTTTTAGATTGCCGCCATTATTGAAGGCAAAAGTAAACATAGTTAAAGCTAGAAAGGTGTGATTTGAATCAATTGCGAATGCGCCAAGTTGTCGGCTTTTAGCTGATAAAAGGTGTGTAATTGGCACGCTTGGTTCGTTACCTTAGGTGAGATGGCGTGGACAAGTGGGCGTTTGTGCGGGTGGCTAAAAGGAAGTGAACTATATGAGCTTATTGAAGTAAGGAGATGTGGGTGGTCGTTTACCTGAATTGGTCTCTCAAGAGTTGAATGAGCAAACCATGACCAGTGTCTCGATCGGAGACTTGCTAAGTAATCTACTGAACAGCCAGCCATTATTATTTTTCTTTTGCATTTTTTTTTAAAGTTGACGTAAGACATTTAAAATTTAACTCTATTTGTTTGATATTAAATGAGCCTGTACTTCATAAAAATTTTAAAAACAACACAGGAAACTTCTTTTTAAAAAAGTTAATTCTATACGCTTGATATAAGAGCTAGGATTATAAACTTTAAGAATAATATCTGAAACATTCTCTTCTAAAAATTAACTTTATACTTTATATCTTTAATTATTAATAAATTTGGCTTAATAAATAAATAAACAATATTTTAAAAAAAATTTCCTAAAAGTTAACTCTATATGTTTAATTATTAATATGTCGTGACTAAAAGGAAACATCAAAAAAAATTTTTTTTTTCCAACAGTTAATTTCATACGCTTGAAAATTAAAGAGATAAGCTTGAGAACTTTAACAACAGCATCGTAAACAGTTTCTGCAACAAAAAGAAAGTATTTTATAGTGAGAGTGCCAGTGAAAAATCAACGTAAACGCCAAAAAAAATTCAAAATTGAGATTTTTATATATTTGGCAGCTCTGTATGGTTAGCTACATATTACAAAAACAAAAAAAAAACAAAAATTATTAGTTTTTTGAAATTATTTATATTAATTATTTATTATATTATTATATTTAATTATGTATTATCACTATTTTAGTATTCATAGCATTAACAATAGAAGAAAAGTAATTGTTAAGCTACTTTGCTCAGAATCAATCATAAAGCATTTACGTTGTTTTCTGAATTGCACTGCAGTACAGCCTTCGACATCTTCCAAACAAAGTTGAGCAAATAATCTCTCATTGAAGGCATTTCTTTTGATTTTATTAACTGCTGCAATGACATCATCTAGTGATCCAACGATCTAGTGATCATTAAGATTTTTTGAGACGAAATGATGTCGATGAATGACACAATGTATTGAAAATACATTCGATATAGAATGTTTTAAGTATATCATAAGGCCTCTGTATCTTCCATTGCTGAAGAACCTTTAGTTGCAACGGAAATATCAGTCAAAGGCATAGTTTTTACATCGAAAGTTCCTCTTAATTCCGGACATAAAGTTTTACCTTTTGCATCGGTTTCCAAACATTTGGCAAATAAAAATTCTTGGCAACAATTTTTTCTTTTTTACAAATCTTACAGAAGCTAGGAGAAAAGCTTCGTTTCCCGGTAAAGTAGACTCGTCAAGCTGTATAAAAAATTCAAATGTTTTTAAATACTCACATAAAATCTACTCACTGAGCTATTTCGTCAATTCTTCTTTGTACTATATTATTACTCAGTGGAATTCTTTTTATAATGTCGAAAACTTGTTCGTGCAACACGATGTGTATTACTTCACTTACAGCTGGTAAAATAAGTTCTTCACCAATAGTGTTCGGCTTTCCGGACTTTGCAATCAGTAAGGAAATGTTATAAGAAGCACTGTTAGATGTCGTCGCTATTAGTTGTTGTAGTGACGATGTTACTAAATATTTTTCTTTGACTCTCTGCAAAAACATTAAATCCTAATCTTTTTGTCACTATAGATTTTTATTGAATGTTCTTTAATCTTAGAAAGTTTCGTTGAATCATTTGACATAGTTTTATTACATAAAATGTTCACAAATAAAGTACAATTTCCTAGTAAAGAAATAAAGTCATACTTCAAATATTCAACACTGTATTGTCGACATTTTTTCTTCTGCTGGCTCATACTGTTATCTGTTTAAAAAAAACATAAAAGGTCATAAGAAAATTTGTATATCGAATGTTTTAGTTGTAAAAAACCACCTCTTATAATAATTATTTTCAACGGAATGCTGCAGTGAAGCCCTTTTGAATTAATTATTTAACGTAAAGATAAAACTTCATGTAATTTTTGAATAAATTATAATTCCCAATAATTAACTTCTTTCAAAGATATATCTGTATTAAAAAAAAACTTAAGATCTCTTTCTAAGTTTTCAATAAATAAAAAAAAGCAATCTCTTAACCATTAGGACGCAAAAATTGCTACAATTTTATTTATTTTAATTTTCATTATAATGAAAATTTATCAGGATTTTATTAATTTTATATCCAATACTGCGCGGACCTCTGACGTCGTTCAGGTACCCCAAATAATTTTTACTTTTCCATGTACCCCTGAATGATATCAGGATCAGGAACCCCTGGGGGTCAATAGGGACCACTTTGGGAACCACTGCTAAATTGCATCATGATAAAATTATCAAATTTTACTTCATTTATCCAATTTTATAACATATTATAAAACCATATTTTATAGTTAACTTTACCAATAGCATTGCTAAAGCGCAAAAAATTACTGTGTTTTTGAAGTTCCCATAGAGCGAGAAATACGGTAAACTTTACCGCATTCTGGTAGTTTTGACCATATTTTCTTCCGCGCATTGGCTTTTAAATATCGTATTATCTGCAAAATAGTTGCGAAGATGAAATTTAACGAAATATTGTTGAAGGAATAAAAGTTTGGATAAAATAACTCTTTTGTCGATTTTAAAAATTATAAAAATATGTTTTCCTCTTTAAAAAATTCCGTCAATTCATTATAAGTCAATTCATCATCACAAAAAAAGAAAAAACAAAAAAAAACCTGATGTCAAAAAAAATATACGATATATTTTTATCTTAATATTTAAAATATAAATTTCATTCAGATAAATTCATCGATTTAAATACAAAACAGAGCATTCGTATTGAAATTTTACAAGAAAATTTGTGAGTAAGATGATTTAGGATAATTTTCCATTCAAAAAATCTTAAAGAAATTAATTTTGAAAGGTTTTTTTAGGAATAAATGTTGAGATTAAATGAACCTTTTATCGATGTTAAAACTTAAGAAAATTGTTTTTTGTCTTTAAAAAATTTCTTTAATTCATAATAATTCATTTAATTCATATTTATAAATATATTTATAAGTATATTTACAAACAAATGATTACAGAAAAATATTTTAAATTCTTATCTTTTAATTCTTATCTTTTATCTTTTCCTAGCTCTAAAATAAAAATTTCATAAAAAATTCAAAAACAAAGATAAAGAATAAAAAATTCAAATACAAAGTATAAAATTCTTATTGAAATTTCGCAGAGAAAAGTTTGAGTAAGATGCTGCGGGGTGTTTTTTTCATTCAGTAGTTCATCCTTTACCATAAACATCCTTGAAGAGCAACTATCCAATTAAAAGGAAAAGGATATCAAGGGTTGAAGGAAAGAGTTTTTACAAGACGATTGAAGGGTGGAGTGTGCACCTAATAAGGCAGGAAGAAGCTGATCCTGTTTTTGTTCGAAACTTCTTTCTGCTCAGCCCTAAGGAAGAAGATAGAGCGGAAGTCTAAAAGCGGGATGTACCATTATCGGAAGGGACTGCCCCTGTTTTGAATCACTCAAGCAGAAAATCTAAAGGAACCATAAGAAGATCACATCCTCTAGAAAATTTTTCTTTCATTAATACATAGTTTAATTACTATGGGAAAAGTTTTTACGTGATGTTAGAAATTCTCGCTCTTTGAAAATTATTTGTTTAGCAATTGAATTGAATTCCGTGGAGCAAAAAGTTATGTACTTTTATCAGTATGTTCTGTAAGAAAGATTTTTATAAATAAAATATTTAATAGAAAACAGAATAAGTAATGTAAGCATTAAATATGATGGTGATAATGATAATTCAATAAAGAACATAAAATAAAAAATATCAGGGGGACAACGATAGAGTCTAAATACAGATGTATGGAATATACAACAAATTAAATTTTAAAAATTACAAAAAGATAATAAAAAAATTCTTGAATCAAACGAAATATTACAACAGAAAAGTAACTAATAGCTAAAGCAAAAAAATAATGTGGATAAAGCAGGAATAAAAGTACATAAATTGACATACTATAGTTTCATTTATTTAAACGAGAACCTTTCTTAGTGTCTAAACACTAAATGATTTGATGTTTAGACACTAAGGTGGTTAGACATTTGGTATTTAGATACTGAAGAAGGTTATTATTTATAAAACTGAAACGAAAATATGTCTATTTAAGTATTTTCATTTGTGCTTTATTTATGTTGTTTTTTTCACTTTTATCTGTATAGTACAAAGCAACTCTTATCCTTTAATTAAAAAACTAAAGGTTTAAAATACTAAATTAAAAACAAACTCAAAAATGATAAAGTCTGCTTGCCACAACAAAAGGAACAGTGTGGCTCAGACGCCAGACTAATGAGTTGTAAATACGCGACTAATGTCCTGTGGAAAGACACTGCGTGTTGGCGTTGCCAGTCTAAATTGGTGTTTGGTTTAATATTTTTCCACTTCCTAAATATCTAAAAATAAGTTATGAAATTAAAATACGAATTTATGTATTGAAACTTCTTCAGAAAGAATGTGGATTCAGTAAAAGTAAGTTTTGTAACAGTTATTTTTATTCGTAGCTTTTAGTAATGTGGTAAGTAAGTTAAATTCATCAAGTCCTATGTAATTATGATTCTTTAAAGGTAAAATAATAGTAAATGATGAATTTTAAATGTAACAAAATCATGTTTTAGTAAATTCAGCAGAAGTGAGTGAAATTACTTATTTATAATCTATTAATTTAAGAACTTCACATACAGTATTTAATCACCATAATTGAGGTGCTTTTAAGAAATTAGGTTTTAATAAATCTAAATTATGTATAAAAGAACTTCAGGGACTGCTTTATAGTTCAATCGCATTTTACTGTCAGAAAATGTAATAGATTTAGTATCAAATATTTGTCTAATTTTAATAAATTTAAAAAAATTTAATATTTGTTTCAAAATATATATTTAATTATATGCAAAATATATATTATGTATAAAATATTTGCTTCAAGTTAAGGACACCTTTACTAAATTAATAGACTTTTGTGCTTCAAAATAACTAGTTTCGTACTTTTTGGGACACTGCACAATTTAGCTGAAATGCTGCCAGGTGAAGATGAATCTAAAAAGTTTAGAAATTTAATGAGACATACACATATATTCAAAGAGAAACTTTTTTTTAAACATGGAATGAACTTTTAGAAAATTAGTTCAGTTATAGGAATTTAATTACCTATAATTAGTCTCAAATCAAGATTTAACATTTTTTGGAAGGTAATGTTGCTTGTATATTATTTCAAAACAATTATCTCAAACAATTAAAGGCTATATTCTTAGAAAATAATAAACTAGGGAAGATAAGCAGTTTTACGCATCTTGGAAGTGTAATTAACAACAGAGGAGGAACTGGTGAAGATACTTTAAATATATTAAATAAAGCTTAAAGTAGTTAAGCTATTCTCAATAATTTCTGGAAAAACCAAAAAGCTAAGAAATTTAACAAAAAATAGAATTTTCAATACTTATGTTAAAGCTGTCCTACTCTACGGATCAGAGACATGACATGAAAAAATTGTTAATACAAGTTTTTATTGAGAACTGTTTCAGAAGAATCTTGCGTATCAAGTGGTTTATTAAAGTTTGCAATGCAGAAATTCTTAGAAAAGCAAAACAGAAACCGATTGATCTGGAAATTAAAAAAAATAAGAAAACGTAAATGAAACGGAATATTAACCACCCTAAGCTTAATTACGATATACTGTGGTAAATATGTTGTACTATGCAATCGTAAAATTAAACTATACTAAACTCAGTCACGCTATACTAGGTTTTAACCACATAATCATGGAAATTTAACTATCCTAGGCTTCAATACACTATGCCATGGTTGAGCTATATAATAATTCAAATTAAACTATACTTAACTTATTTACCCTTTACTATGGTTGAAGCATATAATCATGCAAATTAAACCACCCTAAATTTAATCACACTATTATGGTTAAACTTGATTGCAAAATGTTTGTTCAATTTATTATCTTAGCTGATTCTGACGATTTCAACTGTTATCCAGTCATGCAGTTTTAAGTGTAAATAAGGTACCAATATTGTGGTTTAAAATCAACTTCCATTTCTGGGAGATATATCTTAAATATCATATCAAAATATACTTAATTATTCAGACATATTGCTTAATTATCGCTAAAATATCTGAATATACTTAATAAACACAATCTTTATTTTCGAAAAGTCGTTATCATTGAAATATTTATTAATAATCAAGCAAAATAGATAAATACTGTTATTTAAACATAAAATATTCATGGAATATTTTGATATATAAAATTTTTTTTACATCAGGAAAAAATTAAAATTTCTTTATTCGAATTTAATTCAATCTTTTTTTCGTACTTAGCAATTATTTTAATTTCATTATTAATTTAGTATTCAATACAATTTAAATATATTCAATAGTATTTAAATAAAACAGATAACTACTGTTGTCTTTACATAAAAAATTCATGAAATATTGCTCTATATAAAGTTTTTTTCCTCTGTTTCGGAAAAATATTTTTTTTCTTCTTTTTGCTAGCAAAATTTAATTGTATCTTCTTTCAATGATGACACTATATAATCGTCTAATTTGGAATTCGAGCAGACGACTTCCTTCCGCTCTAGAAAACGCTCGAAGGTGTTGCGGCAGAAGAATAGATCATCCCCCACATCCTTGGCCTAAGGGGACGTTGCTTTCTCTTCTCTTCAAAATAACCAACTTCGTTATAAATATTTGGAGAATTGCACACGCCTTATTGAGATAAAAAAAATTTAAATAACATTTAGAGGGAGAGTAGAAAGGGTTCAGAATAGGAAATAAACATTCCATGGCTTATTAAAAGCCAATGATTTTCTTATAGTGTATTTAGTTTGTTTCTGTATTTTATGTACAAAGTGTGGTTATTAATTTCTAGGAGTGATCGAACAGCTCCAGGAAATATTATGTGAGTTATGTGAGTTAGTATGTTTTGAATTTACATCTATGTCATAAAATTCACTTTTGTACTTTATTGTAAAATTTCTTTAACGATTTTTTAAAATTCTTCTTTTAGAATTCTCTTAAATTCTGACGTTCTTAATGTAATCGTCAACTTAAAACATGTTCCTTTAACAAAAGTTTCTATATAGGAAACTAAACGTCAGCAAGAAGTATGACCGAAGGGTATGGTGAATGATTCCTCTTAATTACCTACTAAGTCAAAAACTTAGGTTTAACGATGAAGCTATTAATAAATATCTTAACATCATAAAAGACCGTTAAAAAATTCGGCAACATTTTATGACTGAGATAAGCAAACAAAAAATTTTTATAAAAACATTGGATCAATTTTGAAACAAAAAACATCTTTACCCTTACATAAATATTCGAAACCTATCACCATCAATCGACATGAGAATTGTCTCTTTTAATATGGGTAATACTTTCTGATTTTACATTTAAAAACGTCAGAATTATAGCTGTAACTGCTTAAAAATGCGGATTCGTTTTGGTCATAAAAAATGCATTCCTAGGCATTTTAACATTTAAACTCAGGAACAAATTTCCACTATTATAATAATAGCAAAAATGAAATACAAGCAAAAAAACCCTGATAAAAATAAATTGCTGTGTCATAAGAAATGGAAACCTACCCACAGCAATAAATTGAATTATCCCAGTTAACAACAATGATCAGACAATAATACATTCCAAATTTAGATTTACGACATGTTTATAACTACAGTTAACATAAGAAGGCAGATTTAGAAACTCGTTTAGATCATTCTCAATGCATTCCTAGACATTTTAATGAGCGAAATTAGGAATAAAATTCTAGTATGAAAATTGCTGAAAAAAAAACACTCTTTAAACAGGCCAAATTAATACTGATGAAAAAAAATTACCCCTTCATAAATCACTGAAACTACCAGAATTAGTCATCAACAATATCATCCCCGGCAATAAAAATGAACTCATGATAATATATTCCTATTTAAGATTGGTGAGTATTATAACTACAATTACAGATGAATGCAGATTCAATAATTCTTTTTTATCATATTTGATATGTTTCCAGGCGTCTTAATCTTTGAACTCAAGATACGATAAAAGTGCAATAAAATATGTATAAAAAAACATTGTATCAATTTTGATAATAAAAAAATTGCATCTTCATCAAAAATCGAAACCTACCAGTATCCATCGTTAATCGAATCACAACAATTTATAATAAATTCAAAATAACTCATTGCGGTTTAATATTTGACAGCGTGAGCAATATTACCATAACTATTAAAGGATGAAGATTCGCTAATTCTTTTTCATCATATTAAATATATTCCTCAAAGTTAAAATATTTGAACTCAAAATCTCAAAATATTAGGATAAAATGGTAAAAAAAAAATTTAAAAAAAAAGTTGAATGAGTTTTGTTAATAAAAAACAAACACCTTCATAAAGAGTAAAAACCAACCAGCATCAATCGTTAATTGAATCACCCCAGTTGAAAATACACTCAAAATACTTCATCCCGATTTAAGATTTGTGAACGTGAGCATTGTAACTAAAACTGCTTTAAAAAGCAGATCCATACATTCCTTTTTGATCATAGTAAACACATTCCTCAACGTTTTTACATTTGAACTCATGATCAAAGTAGATCAAAGTTCTATGATAAAATGGCAAAAAAAGAAAAAATATCTAGAATGAATTTTAAGAATAAAAAAATTAGCACCTTCCTAAAGAACCGAAACCAACTAACTTCAATCGTTAACCGAATCATCCCAGTTAACAACAATCAACTCATAATAATACATTCCGATTTTAGATTTGACAACGCGAGCCTGATAACTACAACTGCAATCACAAAACATATTTTTTTTCTTCCAAAGAATGAATATAGAACTCAATTCACTTCACTTCCTCTTCCATCAATAAATTACCGTGCGAGACAATGTCAAAAAGGCATCGTGGGTACATCATTGAGAATTATATAAAAGAGCACCCATAGATCCCTCCACCCAAAATATTACACTTCTACTACCTTTTTTAGAACGTCAAAGAGATGAATGAATTTTTCGATCGAACATAACGGGGCAGGAGTCATCTTCGATCGGCAGCAAAAAGAATATATAACTATCTAATAATTATACCTCTCTATATGACCTGGTGCTATTTGAGGGTTTTAAAGAAGGGATGTCTGACGATAATTTTTTTTATCATAAATTTATTTTTCTAACTTGAGGTTAGATCGGTAGCTGTAATTGAATTTAACTGCGTGTTGGGGAGGGTTTTTGTGTTGGGTTTGTGATTGGTGGAGATGGAACACTGTTATTCTACATGCAAATTGACGAAGGGTGCTCTTGATGTCTATTGTTCGAAACTACTGTTCATAACGGAAGTTGAATTTTTTTTTTTATCATAGGTGCTACCATTCTTTTTTTTCTTCTTTTGTTATTAAAATATTCCATTTTTTAACTTCAAGAATATAGTTGCAAGTACGATTTAAGAACAATGAAAGAGTGTACTCAGTTTAAAGAAAGAGAGGCATGGGTCGGAACATCAAGAACTGATTAGTTTTCTATGCAAAATAGTGAGGTCTTTGACTTTCGTGATCTCATACACTGTTATTTTCTAGTTTGAAAAGACGTCTCACTTTTAAGTTAAATATTAGAAAAAAAACTATTATCTTAAGAGTTTTATTCCAAGCATGTAGCATATTGAATTTACAATATATAATCCAATGTATTTCACGCATAAAAAGATTCATATACAATAGGCAGTCTCTGGCCAAATTATTAGACAAACAATAAGATTCTATGTAAAATCTTAATTATCAGGTGATACTATGCAGCTTTATTGTTTTTATATGACTGAAACCGGTTTGCACTTGTTTACGTTAGTGTATCAGTTGGTTAAATTCGACGATATATAATATAAATTGGATGGTAGGATAAATAAGACGATATATTATATAAATATAGAATATTTACTATATCAAGCATTAGATTAGTATATTATAATAATTAGATCAAATTATTAGACGCACTGTAGTTTTTTAATAATTACATGTTCTGCACTAGTTTATATGCAATACTTTTATATTTAGGCATGCATGTAATGGGTTTTTATTCAGAAGATTTTTTTACATAATTATATACTTCCTATTTTAATTTATTTTTAACGTATTGCATTACAATGTTAACCAATTGAGACAGGAGCGTAAACAAATGCAAACCGGTTTTATCCGAGTAAAAACAATACAGCTGTATAGTATCACCTGATAATTATAATTTTACATAGATTCCTACAGTGAGTCTAATAATATGGCTAGGGACGGTAAAGTTAAAAAAATTTACTGTCACAAAGAGGCCTAAGTTCAACTGGTTGTTTTAAATTTAAATTAAAATTACTTTTTAGGAAATACCAATATAAAAAATGATATTATTTGCAATATATATTTAGAAACAGTAATGGTTACACTAATGAACAGTAGAAACAGTAATGGTTAAGAAATTCCGGATCAAATTATGGTAAAATGTATCGGAACTCAGAATGCCGGTACTTTTACCATGAAATCCATTTATACCGGAACATGTTACGGAACAAAACATCTGATATACAGTAATTTTCAAAGTAATAATTTCTGGAAAATCTCTGAATCACTCTAATTAAATAAATATAACTGCAAAATTTACAGTATAATATTTTACGGTAAAAACAGATTTTAAGGTTCACGCAAAGTGCCGGTACTTTGTACCATAAATTGATTCGGAATTTTTTACAATATACTTGTTCACATTAATTCTAGTATGACTTATTTGGAAGTCGGGAAATTCCTTTAACGCCAATATATTCAATCTATTTAAATCACGAAAAATGAATTTGGATGTAAAAAGTACTGTTTATATTTAAACATTTTTTTAACGGAACGCAATGTTTTTGTAAAGTGTTTAATGACTGATACTGTATAATAATAATAATATAGTTTGCAATTAATATCAAGTTTATGTCGAATGACTTGAAGATAAACTTTTTTGAAATCAAAATTCTTCGGTTTTATAAAACATAGAAGGAAAACTTTTTTTTTATGAAATAAAACATTTTCGTGTGCAAACAATTATTGTTTTATCTTCATGAGAAAATAGTACTTGTTACGGATAATTATATTTAATATTTTACATATTGTATTCATAAAATGTACATATTGATGTTGTTCAATAAAAGTCAATATTCAATTTAAATATTTGGGAATTCAATTTTTATGAATAATCTGAATCTTTATGTATCTTTGTGAATTTAATCAATATTTTTAATTGGTATACTCATTAAAGTTCCTAGATGAAAAAAAATACCATTAAGTTTGCATGAATTTATATGAATAGATTTAAAATGTCAAATAAAATAGTATGTTTCACGATTTCATAAAGGATAAATAAATAGCACATTTCCAAAAACCTTGAAAACATCTTTTGTCAAGCTTTAGTCCTGAATAAAGCCAAAAATGAAAATAATGAATCCGAAGTAGTTTGATAAAGCATCAAATGTGTGTATAACGGCATGAAAATTAGAAAACAAATGAATAAGAAGAATTTAATACGAGAAAAATAACGCCGTTTTGCATTACATTTCAAATGTTCATGAAAATTAAATGCTATATCATTTAAAATAAAGTATAATTTTTATTGATATTAAAAATAAAATTTGGTTTTAATTAAAATTAATGAAACCAATATGCATTTTTTAACAATAAAATTCTAGAGATATTCAAATACATTTGCTAATAAAAAAATTCAAAATAATGTTTTCTTATGATTAAAAGAAAGAAAAGAAAATTACATTTTGGCTCTTTTTAATTTAAGTGTTAAGAGCTCTTTATAATGCAAGTGTATTAACTTTGGCCCTAAAATTAATAGACTTGCGATGTTTTGAAATTCGTAACTATTGATCATTAATTGACTTTTGTGCGATTGAATTAAACTAATAATTTTTTTAATTTGACTTAGACTTTGCTATATCCATTAAATAAGTTATTAGTTTATCATTTACATTTATACAATGTTAATAATCAACACACCTTATTCAAGAATCTATATGTAAACCTGTTTTTGAGTGTATCAGAATTTTTTTTAATAAAGGCAGATGTATTACAGAAGTTAGATTGATAAATTTCAGCTGATTCGATATACAAGCGACTTCAATTATTTAGTGACTATGGCATGTTTAAATTATAGTCGAAATAAAGAAGTGATAGTATATTTTTTCAGCTATTTTATCAGAGACATCAATGCAGGTGCTAAAAATGATTAAATTAGCAATTCAATAGCAAATGGTTAGTGAATTTAGTTATATATTCACCACTAACCATTAAGGGTTCATATTACAGATTTCTTAAACAGGTGACCTGCACATTTTTAAAGGTTTTCCATTAAAATTATATGTTTTGTTCAGAGTGATGATCCGATCTGATAAAAATATCGGACTATATATGCTTTTGCTCAATAGTCCTTACAATTTCCGCTTAAATGTTTTTTTTTTAAATGTAAAATAAAAAGAAAATATTGATTAATAAGTGTATTTAATAATCTTTTGCGAACAAAATATTTTCATAGCATTTTTTACAATCATAAGGAATAAAATTTATTTTTTCAATTAAAATAATGGAATTATACTTTTTAAGTATAATATAAGTAATAAAATAGCAGTTACTGTTTTAATAATATTTTTGCTATGGAAAAAGGAGTAATTACAGTATTTAGTTCATAACGCAAAAAATTAAATTTGAGAGAAATAAAAATAATTTTAATCGTTACTTAGTAAAACATTTTGGCATAAAGTAGCCCTCATTTTTGGTGATGAGGTAAACGGAAAATAATTTTAAGTACAGAACTGTAGCTATCACGCAAAAATTATATGAAATTTAAAAATACCAATTGTTTGAAAGAATAAGAGGGATTTTCTTACTAAAAATGGGCCTGTTTTTTTAACTAAATGCTTTTGCAATAAAGTCGTTGATAGATTCTAGTGTGCATGAAAATATGTATTGTCAGTAAATAACCAAACGAAAAATGAAGAAATCGATAAATAAAGCCATAACAGTGAAAAATGAAATAAAAAATGTGATTTCATGTAAAAACTTTTAGTTTACCTCAAGAAAAATGGTGGCAACGATACTTCAAAACTGTGTAAAGAAGATTGTTCAACTTTTGTGTTTTACTTGTTTAATTTATATTCTATTGGTGTTTTTGTCAAAACACAGAAAAAAACAAAATGTAGAAGAATGTTTTCCGAATTTCACTTCGATTAGGACTATCCTAGCATTGCACAAATGAAATATTTGTTATTTTGTTGCATTCCACATAAAACCAAAACAATATTTAACAATGAACCACCCCCACAAAAACTTACAAAAATGTTTCCGGTATATCATTTACTTCAAAAGATGCTTAAATATAGATCAGATACACAAAAACATGGATTTACAAATAATACACAACACCAAAAACTTTTATACGGTGTTTACATCACTTTTCTAAATCCTAGAACTTTCACTCCTCAACAATAAGAATCATGAGAGGGGCGATACAAAGTATAAAATTAAATATAATGTGTGTATTGTACATCGCTGGTGGTCTGTACTTAGCGGCATGATAATGAGAGATAAATTAAAGGGTAGTTGAAGTTAAAGTGGCAACGTTTAAGGATCTGTTTGTTCCCACACGCGATGAAGAACTAAACACGCCTGTTCAATTTCTCGGCGTTTTTAAAAAATTAGCTGTAACCACTATTTAACACCGATTATCTAATTGCTTACCCTTGGTACAAATTTTATTGGCGTGAAAGTTAAGTTTGAAACTGATGGGAAATATTATAAAATCGTGTAAAACTGTAAGTCATTTTGTTTACGAAATTGGAAATGGTATAATTATTGAGTTTAACGACAAAATATCTCATGTGAACTTTTGTTAATGCTTCTAACTTAACCTCTGGCTTTAGCTTAGGCATATGCAAAAGTAGAAACCTGCTTGCATTAAAATTAAAATCTATTTGAATTTGGATTCAATAATAATTAATTAACTATTTAACTATGGACTAAAAACTATTCAATGATAATAACTAAAGATAACAAGGTAATTTAATTTTTAGAGTTGCATGAGATTAAATTTAGTTGAATTTATGGCTAAAACAATAAAATTGTAATTAGTGGTTCGTTTTTAATTGTGGAAGTTCTTAATAACTGTTTAAATAGCATTAAAATTAAGAATTTTTGGATGCTTAATACATCCACTTAATTAGAAATCAATGATTTATTTTCAGCAACAAACTGGTACCTTTGTCCACTATTTTAAAAAAAATCATAAAAAACAGCATAATTTTTAAATTACTGAACACTTTTTTTTTTTGTAAAGTTTTACAAATTTTATTTTCTTAATCATTAGGATGATCAGTGCCTATCCCTACAAAATTGTCCAATTTCTTATATCAATTAAAATATTTTTTATTATTAGTTACAAAGAAAATTAGTTAAAAAAATTAACGGTAAAACAAGTATATATTGAGAAGAAGAAGTATGGTTAAAGCTACCAGAACATGGTAAAAACTACCGTTTTTCTGGTTCCATGAGTACACAAAAAAGCTCCGTAATTTTTACCAAAGCGTTTTGGTAATAATTTTGTTAACATTAATATTAAAATACATTTTTATACTATGAAGTACTAATATATTTTTATGTCATGATACCTAAGAGCATAAAATCTTAAATTCGGTTAAATTTACTTTTCAGTTTTGCATTTTTTACTAAATGTGTGGTAGTAACTATAATTTTAAAATTCATGATTTCAGGTAAACCAATACCATATAAATGTAAAAATTATTAAATGAATAGTTTAAATACCGAATATTTAGGCTTTCTTTTATTACCCAGATTATGCTTTTTTCCCCAGCAGAAATATCATTACCGAACAGTTCGGTAGTTTTACTAGAATTTCTTGCTTCGTGTAGCATGTAGTAACTGTTTTTAATATTAGTAAAGCTTTGTTATCATTTCACGGCTTTGTTAAGTGTATCCGTTTACCTGAAATAAATAAGTAAATTTGAAAATGTAGAGAAATAAATAATTAAAAAATATTTCAAAGCTGATGTACCTAATTTACCATTTATGTCCATTTATAAACTTCATTAAAAAAATTCTGTCTATAATTCCAAAAGGTTTAAACACAAAAATTGATTAAACTAATATGTGTGAAAAAAATACATCATAATTTTGTTTCTACTTAAAAAAAATGCTTTTTTGAACATTAATATGACTTTTTATGTACTTCATATAGAATGAATAAATGTTTTTAAAATGTTTTTGATATTGGTTTTGATATTGTTTGAATATTTTTGAATATCTAATTATATCTAATTTCGAATATCTAATAATCTATATATTTGTTATTTTTGAATATCTAACAATTTAGTCATTTTTTCAGTACTGTGACTCTTGGTATCATTTCAGTCTATTATTATTGTTAATATCAATAATGTGATCCTATGGACAGTTTCATGAGAACCAAAAAATGTTTCTACTCTTGTTTACAAAAGCATATTGTATAAATTTGTCTTTATTGAGATTGTTAAAATATTTAAAATACTGATAAGGAAGTGAAACAAAAATTCTCTATGTGTAAGCAGCTTTAAGCAGTTTACAGTCAAGAAATATTGAATTTTCAATATTTACAAACTGACAAGTACACTGAGTAAAAAAAGAGTGGTCAAAAATACCAGAATATGGTAAAATGTAACCTGTTTCTAACTCTATAAAAACACAAAAAATCTCGGTATTTTTTACCAAATTGCTTTGGTGTTGATTTTTGTATAATTAACAATAAAATGCGGTTTTACAATATGCGATAAAAGTTGTTAGACATTGCAAATTTTTTTAATTTTATTATGATACATTAGAGAACGGCGTAAAAATGATTTATTCGGTTAAATTTATTTGTCACTTTTGAATTTGAACTAAATGTGTACTATAATTTTGAAAATCAGAACCAATTACCACATGAGTGGAAAATTTATGAAATGAATTGTTTAAATATCGTATATTTTTGTTTTACTAACCAGATTTTTTTTTTTTACCAGAAATGTTTACAAACTGACATATAAAGTGCGGTAATTTTAACGGATTTTTTTTCGACGTGTAAATACTTAAGATTATTTACTTTTCAAATTGAAAAAAAATATTAAAGTAACATTCAAACAATTTTTTGAAATTCAGCACGCAATGTTTTATAAGAATTTTTACAAAAATTCCAATATGGAAGAAACAATAAAACGTTGATAAATTTTCAATTTTCTAAAATTTCATATTTATGTAGTTTTTAAGAATAAAAAACTCTACTGAGAATTTGAAAATTCAAAATCAATCAAATGATATTTTCCGCAAAAAATTTTAATTGTTTTTTTCCCTTATTAAATTTAATGTAAAACAGAACGAAAATTAAATAAAAATTTTCATACGTGAGTTCAAACAAAATAATAGATTTAATATGTGTATTATTCATATGTGAGCTAAAAAAATTAATTAATTAATTTTCCTGAAAAAAGAAACTAAAACATAATTTCCTTCAAATGTATTAAATGAAAATAAATGAATTAAATAAGCGATGTAGAAAAAAATAGGAAAACAAAAACTTCAATATAACGGAACATAAATCTACGTGATTCACTTGAGAAACCAAATCACGTAGAAACCATATTTCTTTCCATTCTAAGCGTAAAATCAATTCATCACGGCACTTGACAAATAGAGTAATATCCGTTGTTAAAACTTAAACACTGTAAGCTATCTTCTATCTCACACTTCCTTCGATTTCTCCTTACAAGCAATCAAGCCAAAGTAGAGATTACTTGGCTATTAATTAGTTGTAACGTCGCCAACAAAAGAGATGAGAACTACTTGATGCGCTATGAAAAAAAAGCTGTTGTTTTATAATTGCAGTTTGTAATTTATGTACAGTGAGTGAAAGAAAATCGTTCTCACGATTGTTCTTTCATTTCCTTAAATTGAGATTTTAGAAAACTGGGTCAAAAAAGATTAATTTGTGTATTTTTAATTGTTTGTTGTTGTTTCATGTATTGCTAAGTTTGCTACTGTTTAGACAACTTTTGCACGCACAAGTTATCATTTATTTTTTACTTCCGTAAGCAAACTGTTGTTTGCTTTAAGATAAATATTATTTTAGCCTTAATATGAAAAAGGCATAAACTTAAATAACAATGGTTTTTAATTATATTATATGAATGAAGTATTTGGATATTTAAAGACTAATTATTTGAAAATAAGATGTAGAAAATCATTAAATAGGTAAAGATAATCGTGAATTCTATTTTCAATATTGAAATTAATTAATTTTTCGACGATTTTAATAAACACTGCTCAAAATAAAAAGTGTACACCCTGAATTACTTTGAATCTACACTGAGAAAAAAAGTAGGGTTAAAACTAGCAGAAATGGTAAATTTGTTGTGTTTTCTGTTCTATGGAAACACTAACAAGCTTGGTAATTTTCACCGTAAAATTTAAAATAAATTATGATTCTTAAAAGAGAGAAAGCCATTTATTCAGTAAAATTTATTTTCTGTTTTGTATTTTTTACTAAATGTAAGGTAACAAGAACTATTATGCGGATCTAGGTATAATTAGTGCTAAGAAAGCGTTCCATAATTGAAACTATGCGCTAACATGGAGTAATATGCGCTCTATATATTGTTTTATTAGTCGTGATAGTTTTGGAAACAAGGATTTCCTATAAACCATTGCCACATACACGGAAAAATTATCAATGAATTGTTTAAGCACAGCATAATTTGGTTTTATAAACCAGAATTATGTTCTTATTATTTTTTTCTAAGTTAGAAATTTCATTACTGTACAGTACAACAATTTTACTAGAATTTTTTTTCACCGTGTAGTGATCATATTTTCAAATACTATCACTTAATCTTTACGGATCGAAGATCTAACCTGAAATATTTTTTTTAAAATTTTATTTCCAATGAGCTGCACAATCCGTCTTCCCGATGAGCAGACCTAGTGCGTTCTCCAGAAGTAGTATCCACTCTTTCAGGACCACCACAATGGTAATTTGGACGTCTAGATTCTGCCGCACTAGATGGCAGCACCGAGACTCTATTTGGATGCTAAAGTGCACTAGGAATTCAATTTTGCCGGAAATGCCAAGAGCCAATAAGGCACTCCAGGGATCTTTTATATGCCACATCATACGACATGGCCACTGAGGATTTTCTGCATCCCGAAAATCCGATATCTGGGCCGGGGATCGAACCCGTAGACTTGGGCTCAGAAGGCCGACGACAAACCAACTGCGCCACCCAGCCATCTATCCTGAAATATGCTAATTACGAAATTAAAAGGCAAAAACGTTTTTCCTCAATATAAGGATGGTAACTACAATCAAGAATATATGGTTCCAATTGTATCGTAAGGAGATAGATGCAGCGTTTGATCCCTTAAAAGGTTATTTTTATTTTTTGCCAATTTCGCCTCAGCACTCATGTCTCAGAAACTGAGGAAGCGAATTTAAAATTTTGTANGCCATTGCCCGGTATATATTTGCCCGATACGCCAAACACTGATGTTTCTTCTAATCTATCGCCAGTAAGTATTAAAATATAGAATAAATATAAATATATCAAATAAATATAATAATATTAACGAATAAATTAATATAAAATTGGATATAACAAATATTTCTTACATTCACCAAAGCGACTACGTGAATGTTGACGTTCACCGGTGAATGTCGACATTCTCCAGAGTGTTTCACCTTACATACACACTGAATTACTTTGAATCTACACTGAGAAAAAAGGAGGGTTGAAACTAGCAGAAATGGTAATTTTGCTGTGTTTCTTGTTCTATAGAAACACTAACAAGCTTGGTAATTTTTACCTTAAAATTTAAAATAAATTTTGATTTTTAAAAGAGTGAAAACCATTTATTCAGTAAAATTTATTTTCTGTTTTGTATTTTTTACTAAATGTAAGGTAACAAGAACTATTATGCCGATCTAGGTAAAATTCGTGCTAAGAAAGCGCTCCATAATTGAAACTATGTGCTAACATGGAGTAATATGCGCTCTATATATTGTTTTGTGAGTGGCGATAATTTTGGAAACAAGGATTTCCGATAAACCGTTGCTCCATGCACGGAAAAATTATCAATGAACTGTTTTCTGGCCTTACAAAGTTTCAAGTCAAAATTTATTAAAGAAAGCTAAAATAAAAACAATAGAAGATGAAATTAAAAAACAAAGATTGAGTTGGCTCGGACATATCCTTAGAATGCCCAAAAAGAAAAAAATACATCTGTTGCGCTTACATGGGCCCCTGATGGTAAAAGAACAAGAGGAAGACCCAGACTTACCATCCAGCGCATGTTTTTGGGCGAATTAAAAGAATGTGGAATATCTGGCTGGGAGGAAGCACGATCTATTGCTAGAGACAGGAGGCGTTGGAGGGATATGCTAGAGGCCTTAAGTGCCCAAAGGCACATAGAGGATAAGTAAGTAAGTTTAAACACCGCATAATTTGGTTTTATGAACCAGAAATATGTTTTTATCATTTTTTTTTAAGTTGGAAATTTCATTACTGTACAGTACAGCAATTTTACTAGAATTTTTTTTTCTCCGTGTAGTGATCATATTTTCAAATACTATCACTTAATCTTTACGGATCAAAGATCTAACCTGAGATATTTTTTTAAAAATTTTATTTCCAATGAGCTGCACAATCAGTCTCCCCGATGATCAGACCTAGCGCGTTCTCCAGAAGTAGTATCCACTCTTTCAGAACCACCACAATGGGTGAGATACCATTGGCCATGGTAATTTGGACGTCTAGTTTCTGCCACAATAGATGGCAGCACCGAGACTCTATTTGGATGCTAAAGTGCACTAGGAATTCAATTTTGCCAGAAATGCCAAGAGCTTTAAGGCACTCCAGGGATCTTTTACATGCCGCATAATCATACGACATGGCCACTGAGGATTTTCTGCATCCCGAAAACCCAATATCTGGGCCGGGGATCGAACCCGTAGACTCGGGCTCAGAAGGCCGACGACAAACCAACTGCGCCACCCAGCCACCTAACCTGAAATATGCTAATTACGAAATTAAAAGGCAAAAACGTTTTTCCTCAATATAAGGTCGGTAGGGCGCTGGGCCCATATCCAAGAGGTCGTGGGTTCGATCCTCGCCGGCCGAAGACTCCCCGTGTAGTAAATGGGGACTGATGCACGTTAAATCTGTCGAGTCTCAAAGTCCTCCATGTTCCCACAACAAATCAATACCTCTGGGGGTACTGATCCAGGAGTTTCCTTGTCTTCTGGATTGGTTCAAAATTACAAGGCTACGGAGTTGAACGTAAGTAGTCGTAAACCCATGAAATTGAGTCGGCTGTTCAACGACGGTTATAAAATAAAATAAAATAAAGGTTATATGGTTCCAATTCGATCGTAAGGAGATCGATGCAGCGTTTGGTCCCTTAAAAGGTTATTTTTATTTTTTGCACATTTAGCATCAGAACTCACGTCTCAGAAACTGAGGAAGCGAATTTAAAATTTTGTAACACAATTATAAAACTTGTTTATCCAAAGATAACTCTAGGGGAGAGTGGGGTCAATTGTAACATTTTTTACTTAACTATTTTTAACTAACAAAAAATCCAATATATTATTAGTATTAATTGACAGACGAGTAAAGTATAGACTATCCTCTACTAGAAAAAAAAATACCTGATTTTAAATATTATTATATTAGTTATTAACAATTTTTGACAGTCGTGCAGTTGTTACAATTGTCCCCACTTACGGGGTCAATTGTAACAGTTCATAAATTCAACTAAAACATAGTTAATTATACATATTATCATAGTTGTGATATATTTGTTTATTGATCAAAATAGTAGTGATATTTTAGGAGTCAAAATAATAATGAGCAGAAACCTAAAGGGTTAAACTTTTAACTTTAAGGGGTTAAAAATTTTAATTTATGCTGTGAAAGGTGACAAATAAAATAATGCACATGCAACATAATATAAATGATATAGGAAACTATTGGTGGTTCTTAAAGAGTTAAGTAATGGTTTGTAAACATAAGATTATTTATTTTCAGCTGTTACAATCGTCCCTTTACTTATTGTTACAATTGTCCCCAAGACGCCATTTCAGCTTCATTTGTTAAAAACAATGCAAATTAAAAAGCAAAACTAATGTTTTTTTTTATTGAAATGTTAATTAAAGTGTCCACTTACGTATGCGGTTACTAATTTTTATTTGTTTAAACAAAATTACTTTGTTGCAATATAATATTCTAATACCAAAAAAAGTACTTGCGTGGCGTGAAAATATCTTTTGTGACGTAACTCTTTCAAAAGTACATAAAAATGGTTGCCATCAGGGGTGTACATGTAGATTTATTAAATACACCTTGTGCGCCACCTAGGAACCAAATCTAAAACCCGACACTCGAAATTTTTGCTCTGTTACAATTGTACCTTGTTACAATTGACCCCACTCTCCCCTATAGAAAAAAATACGTTTCATAATTACTGATTTTTTTTATTACTTAATTTACTAATGGTCTACAAACTTATATTTGTAAAATATTCATATTTTTAGGCAGATTTAATATACGTAATATTGGCCGAAAAAATCCGAAACTGGAAAAAAAAGTTTGAAAAAGTATTCTTGAAAAATTTAAAAAATTCGACTTCTTTCACGAAACGATATACGCAAAGGATGAACTTAACATCGAGAGGTGAACATCGATACAGAAAAATAAGCACAAAGTAAAATTAATATTATGGGTTCAAACTTCGGAGTACTCTCCTGACCAAACTATTGGAAAAATTGCGGTTAACCATAATTTGGGGGTCAAAAATCCGAATCCGTCGAAAAAGAGGTATCTTTATTCAGAGAAAGTATGTTTTTGAGTCTGATTTCGTATCTTAAAATATCGGCAGCATTTATTAATTAGCACATTTGAGATCACCCTCTTGAGCCATTAAGATTGAGCTCTAGAGCGTGAAAATCCGAAAGCTAGATCAAAAGCTATTCAGCGTGGTTCGTTTTCTTTTTTTTTTGTGCACTGTACAACCTACGAGAATATTGAATAACTTTAAAAGTTAGTTTTTTTTTTCGATGCGTATATTCAATCTATTTCAATTTTTACATGCGAGGCAACCAATTTTTAAAATGTTGCGGCATTGATGAATATTACGTTTATCATTGCCACGAAAAAAAACACGAGACTTTGATTTATTTTTTTATCTAATTTTCGCGTACTTGAATACAATCTTAATTTTTCGAGGGACTGATTTCAAATATGCTAAATAATTTGTGTAGACGACATTTCAATTAACTAAATATTAATATGCGATATTTCAATATACGAAAAAAAGATACTTTGGTTTATTTTCTTATCCAATTTTCACGTATTTGAATACAATGTTAATGTTTTGAGCCACTGATCTCATTAGTTCGTGCAGACGATATTTTGATAAACGAAATCAGACGCAAAAACAGGTTGGTAGTCATAAGGGGGAATTCATAATCTGGGAAATATGTTCCCAACAATTTGCAAAGCGGTAGAAAGTTTGAATCCCTTAATAAAAATTTCGCCATATCTCGGGAACAAAATTCATTTGTCCAAAGATTATTCAACAGAAAAAATAATTTTAAATAATTATTCCCAAAAAATTATGAATTGTGTAGTATAAAAACCATAAATATTAAAAAGCGGTATATGCGAATTTTATTATTGGTCGGTTTAAAAATAATCGATATTATCGGTTTAAAAATAAAATAAAATTAAAGGTTCCAAACTTTTCACTGCGTTACCTAATTTATCTGTTCGGGCTACATTTTCTAGATTGTTTCTACCGTTATAATTTGGGAGTCAGAAATCTTCAGAAAAAAGTTTATTCAGTGAAAGAACGTTTATGTGTCTGATTTCGTAATGTCGTCTGCACTAACTTATTAGCATATTAGACGTCACCCCTTTGAAATTTTAAGATTGAGTTTTAGTACGCAAAATCCCGATCATTAGATCTGAAGTTATTCTGGATTTCATGTTTCTTTTTCGCAATGTAAGTATATTATTTATAAGTTTATTACTTTATTTAATCAAGTTTACAAAAAACTATTTTACTCTTTTTACTTTAAAAAAAAGGGTTTTGTTAAGCCCAAACTAGAACAATAAAATTATGTTTTTACTTTTTAGGCTTTGTTAGGAGAAAAAGATCAAAATGCTGCAGAGCTGAAAACACAGCAGAACTGAAAATACTTAATGTAAATGAATAAACTATTTCAGGGCATATGTACGTCTGTTCAAATTACAGACGTAAACGATAAGTCGTCTTATTATTTTTTTCAAGAATCTGCAACCGTGATTGATAATTTATTACCAGGAAAATTTATTAAAATATGATCATAATCCAGTGCTTATTGCTCCAAAAATTTAATTTGATATCTTTTAAACAAAAATTGAGCAAATTAAGGATAGTCTTTTTGTGTGAACTTATAAAAGAAACGATTTATTTAGATGTATAAATTTTATGCCAAGTGTCAATACCATATTTTTCAATTTAGATATTTTATGCTACTCAACAAACATTATGGTGTCAGGAAGATTAAATATAGTTGGAGTTTTTTTTTTTAATTTTTTATAAATAATGAATTTGAAATTGTAATTACTAAGAATGAACATATTTAGATAGCGAGTGCTTAAGTAGCACAAACTTTTATGTATAGTAAAATATAACGATTTTTCTTATTGCAATTGCTTTACATACTACAGTTGGGCCTGGCCCGTAATTTGGAGCTTTTGGAGCTCGTTCTAAATTTTTTAAAATTTTGAGAAGCTTAATTCGTGTTTTTTTACTAACTTATTAGGGAGCATTTCTACTGATTTTAGTATGATCGTTCTACTTTAAATGCACTGATAAAACTCTCAATTTTTAAATGCATATTTAATAGGAATTTTCATTTTGACGAAAAAACGACTAAAAAATATTACCAGTGCAGTATTAGAAAATATTTTACATCGAAATTAAAAGTTTTTTTTCAAGACAATTGAATCCTACACAAAATTGTTTATTTGTAACAAAAAGAGAAGGAAACAATAAGCTTCGTGTCGTGAGACTGGCCCTCTATATATTGTAGACGCTGTTGTTCTAACACAGTATATATTATTCATAAATATTTATGAAATTTTTGCTTCATTGCATATCAAGATTTTAAAACCTTCTATAATTTTTACACAATTTTATAAACTACGAAATAGAACTAATCGATCTATTTACACCATTAAAACGAATATCAGTTAAGCTCGTACTTCACTGAAATTTTCACACCTATAATTACTTAAAATCCTGTAAATTGAAGAGTAGCAATTACAATCAAATGTTCAATTATATCTAAAACCTCTTCTATGTGTATCATACGTCCCTCGCAGCAATTAACAAAAGTGGCATTTAACTGCTTTAATAGTTTCTTATTATTTTTTTCACCGTCTTTCTTCAAGCTATGAACTATAAGACGTCTCAAGGCTGGTGTAAAATGACATGTTACCTGAATTTGACAGGTGATTTTGTTGTATTGACTGTTTATGAAACCTGATTCTTTAACCGATTACAGTCTGTTTATGGAATGCTCTTATTTAATTGAAAATGGAGGAACTTTTCAAGTTCAATCCACCAAAGAAAAGGAACATATTTATGATTTTTTTATAAAAAATTATTTAACGTTTTAAGAGGCCCTTCCTTTCCTGACCGAACTCAAATGTTGAAAAGGTGGATGCGGAAGAAGCAAATTCAAAATATGCTTTTAATCCTCTTTATTTAATTGTCAAAAAGAAACTTTTGATGGGTATTTACTCTTTTTGGCAGTATCTTTCAAAACATGCAAAATACAGGACCGCATCCGAATTAAAATTTGAGGTTTTAATCGTACGGTATTTTAAATTTATTTATGTCTGTGCATGCATTCGTAAATCTTCCTTGTATACTAAATTACCTCAAGTTGAAAATTAAAAATTGCAAATGAAGTTGCACTTTTTATTTGTTTCCTTGAAAATTGACAGTTTCTATATCTACTTTGATACAAATACATTAAATCTGTTAATGCATACAAAATGTTTTGCATGGTGAGATTTTGATCGACAACGTTACCAAATATATGGGGCAGCTACGGTAGCGAAGTAGTGTTCAATAACGTTTCTTAACATTTCGGAAACGTCTGGTGGGGCTGGGCTACTAACGAGGCAAACCTACATCTATCAAAAGGTACCTCAAAATAGAATCCATATTTATGTATGTTATATACTAGTGAATAGGAATTTAACAGTTGTAATGTTAGCTACGCTACATTTTTCCCTCACCAGAATTTTATCTTTGATATTCGATGAATGAATACCACTAATTGATTCATTGCTGTTTTGCGAGAGGCCGGGGTTACTGTATTAAGATCACCAGGATTTGAGTGCTGGTCGAGGGAGCTGTATTATGATCACGGTTATGGGCATGGTTGCTCCTGTGCTTCAATTAGCATTCGAATGTGCACAGGCCCTCGTTGTGTGTTATAGAGGCTAACTAGCAACAGCGTGAGGAGGACAATGTCACGATCACAAATAGCAAGTCAGTTGCTCAATGTGAAACATCCATCAAACTATGTGTATTCAAATTGAAGTGGGTATTTCAGTCGAGGTAGGAATGGTGAGTTCACGTCTGCGAGTCACTCATGTGGGGCTAGGCTACAGATTTTGTCAACCCACAAAGGTATCTCCGATTAGAATTGAGTTAACACATTTTATACACTGGTAAATTGGAATTTTATAGCTGTAGTGGTAGTTACGTTACATACTGAAATTAAATCGACGTCAATGCTATTCAGTTTCCTACTTATGAAAATAAAATAAATGTTTTTCGATTATTTTGAAACCTGATGCTAAATGAAGTTCTTTAAAGTTTTTGGAAGCATTTTTTCTGAGTCAAAATTAGCTTCTGAAACTTTTTATTGTGCAGAAATGTTTTTGGCAAGTTACATGCAAATGGCGTATTAATTTGTTTATATTTATCATTTCTTATTTCTTTAACAAATGCGAATTTCTAATATCTAAGGCACATTTTTAAATTTTTTTTCTCAAGGAATTGTTTAAGTTCATACTGTAAGAAAATTCGGATCAAATTACTGTAAAAAGTATCAGCACCTTGAGTACCGGTATTTTTCATCATATAAACTATTTTTACCAGAGCATGTAACGGAACAAAAACTCTGATGTACCGTAATTTTTATAGTAATAATTGCAGCAAAATCACTGAATCACTCTAATTAAATAAATGTTACTGTAAAAATTAAGGTATAACATTTTGCGATAAAAATGGATTTTACGGATGATGCACCCTTTACACTGTATTTTTATCCGAAATTTTTTACATTGCAATTTCGAGTATTATATTTAATATTTCATATTTTTATTATAAGATGCAGCTGAAAATATTAGTAACTAAACACGACTTGTTGGAAAATAAAAATATTTAATTCAAATTGCATTTTTGGTTGTTTAATCCACAGATCATATTACTGTTGTAGCATAAAAAAAAACTGCCCAGGTCATTCACCGCTCAAAATAGTACTATTGCAGCACCGGTCTACCTGAACTCAACACCCTTCAAAAAACACTATAAAACGTCACAATATATCATTCTCTATTATAATCCTCACAAGAGATTTTTTCATCTCCAATTTACGCATATCATAAAGGCATTAACTTGAAAGGTTACACCATTTACACAACGAAGATTCAGACAAAATAAATTGGATTTTTATTTTTCACCTTTAATACTTTTATTTCTCTTCTTATAATGCCTGACCCCTCAAAGAAAAAAAAATATTAAAAAAATAGCTTGGGTGATAGAGCCTGTTGAAGAAAACCGGGGGTGAGCAGCACCCTGTAACAGAATCCGCTAGGCCCTTCGGTACATCAAACGGTGACCTAGGCTCTGGATTTCTTACCTGGAGGGGTGTTGGCCGTGAAGGACAGGTAACATCCTGTCCATCAATTCCGTTGAAGACCGTGACTTTAGATTCTTAGCCGTTTTACAGTAGCTGCGTTTTGAGCTTGATATATTTGCTGCAATGAGAAATATGAGGAAGTGAAAAGCGGATGCGTTGTCAATAATAACAATAAAAATATACTTACTATCATGTTCAATATGTTACTCAAAACTAATAAAAATAAAAATTAATAAAAACGTTTCAATGCATTAATAAAAATTTTACTCTCTGAGGGCATAATAAATACTAAAAAATGAATATAGGTTCTTACTATCTATAAAATAGTACACAATCGATTAAGTTGAAATATTTAGTTTTAAAATTCTTACTTCTTAAATAATAATGTAATTTATATGAATCATAAAGTTTAGTATGAATATTTTAAAAATATTACATACTTAAGAAGCTAAAATTAAGATTTTGTCTAGGGAATATTTGTGATTCATTGCACCTTGTAAAATTATTATGATTCCTATTAGCTGCAACTATATTAGTTATGAATATTAATTAATTAATTACAAATATTAATTGATTTTAAATTGGTCATAAATAAATTATAAATTAATTATAAAATAAATTATAAATTAATTATAAAATAAATATAAATTAATTATAATAAACAATTTATATTTATAAATTATTCTTTATCATTTAAATAACATAGCATATAAATAATTATTGAAAAATATTTTACCTTTTTAAAAACCTTAGACATACACGGATTTCTACAAAATTTGCATTTGGAAATAAAAAAAGTTGCTACTCTTTAGGTGAAGTATAATATGGCCAATGAAAATTTTAATTTAAAATCTAAATAACTTTTATATAAAAATATAAAAAAAGCATTGCTCAATTTATGTATTTTAAAATATTATTTTAGATGACGCAAAAATATTTTAAGGTTCCATTTTCTGAAATAAAACTTCCCTATCCTTTATAAATAGCACTTAGTATCCTTTATAAATCATATTCGATTATTAAATTTAACGTTTCATCAGCAGTTTATTTTAGAACTACCTTAAAAGCAGTTCCGTTGAAGACCATAATTTGAGATTAGAATTTTAGATTTTACAGAAGTTGCGTTTGGAATCTGATACATCTGCTGCAATGAGAAATATGATGTGAAATGCGGATACATTGTAAATAACAACAATGAAAATAAACTTACCACCATGTTCAATATATTACGGAAAACTAATAAAAATAAAAACGGCATGTGAAATGAATTTATTGAAATTTGAGGCATAATAAATACTAAAAAAAATTTAAAACCTTACATTGAAGGAAATTTTTCGGAAAAATTGGTTAAATGACAATTTATTTAAATGTTATTTTATCATATAGAACAATAACAGTCAAATGTCTATAAAATGATGATATTCAAACTGTTAACTGTGAGAAAAATCGCTTATTGATTGCTTTCGCCTAAAGCGGTTAAATAACTAGAATTCTATCTACATCAATTTTATCCGTTCCTTATGAAGTCACTAAGTTACTTGCAGATAGTTACGTACTTTAACCGAGAGAGCTAATCTGTCAATCTGAAGACCTGCTGAACAGGTGTTCGAATCCCAGTTCTGACATCATAACAATTCTTCCATTCCTTTAACACATGTAGAGTTTTCAGTGTCTCGGAATCACAAATTGGTGACTCTGAACAACTGGAAAAAACTTTCATTCAAGCATCGAATGTACATTACCTAACGAAAAACCAAACTGCAATGTCTAGTTAACTATTCTTTTTAGGATTTTGAAACCATGCTAATTGTAAATGGTGACCGAACTGTATAGTTTCGTATTCGCAGTTTTCTTAACCATACCAGTAGTAACCGGTTATAAAATAATGAGGCAAAAAAATGCTCCTAACGGTAAATTTGACGAACAAACTGCTACCGGTTATTTTAACGTAATTATAGAATGAAAATTCTAACAATGTACTGTCTATAAATTGTATACTAAGAATTAAACTGATATATATATATATATTGTTTTAAAATTCTTATTTCTCAAATGATGATATAATTTATATGAATTATTACTTTAGTCAATCTTTTAAAATTATTACTTAAAGGTTTAAAATTAAAATTGTGACCAAAGAGTATTTTTGAATCATTTTTAACAATATGGCAAATTTGAAAATTATAAAATTTTTTTTTTTTTTTAAATTATTGTTTGTTATTTTTTTACTTATTATTACCCCCTTTTTTTTCTTCATATGTCTATAATTTTTCTTTGTTTTTTTCTACATTTTGAACTTATCTTCTAATGAGTTTTGTTTACTTGCAGCTTAAGCGCAATAAATGAAACTTATTNGCATAATTCATATATGTCATTCAGTATATTCATATAGTATTCAGTATATGATCTTTAAAGCTATGTATTTTCTTATAAATATAGAAGAAATACTTACAATAGCTTGTTATGAAGTATATGGTTAATTTAAACAATATATTAGTATAGTGTGCATTCTATGGTGCATTTAATTTCCATTCATTAAATTATATTAATTAGAATAAATGCATTTTGACCAATTTTAAGTCATGAACTATAGGAGAATGCATAACTATAGGATAATACGCATCAGATTCATGTTTTTAACTTATATTGAATAAATTAAATTTCATAAATAGTTGTTGAATGCCTGAGACAATTATTTTCTTACATATTATGCACATTTTTTTATTTTTTCTACTTATGTATAACTTCTGTTTAAATATTTTATGCAAAATTATTCTTTTTTTTTCATTTTCAATGAATGCAATATATATCAAAATGCATAGCAAAAAATTTATACTTAAACTTTTATGCTCATTTATATTCATTTCCGTTCGTAAAATCTATTTTAAAATTTGAATATGAAGGAGAGTTATTTTCTGTATTATCTACATTCTATGCAAACCAAACAAATTTACACTTAATATTTCCTTTTAGTTCGTAAACTACATTCCAAAGTTAAAAAATTAGAGTTTTAAAACATTTAACAGTTCAAGTTTTATCTTGTCACAAAGATATTACATGAATCAGATTACATTCTTCGTAATGATGCATCAAGCATTATAATAGAAAAGATTAGACCTGAATAATAAAGTTTAAAATTATAGATGAAGGGAAAAAGGAATAAGCATTATTGATAAGGCAAAGCATTTTAAATAATCTTGTTAGTTATCTTGCTTTATTATATTATGAATTAATCTTTCCTTACACATAAATTAATCTCAAGATTTAATTTAATCTTAAGATTTAATTGTATCTATTTCATAATTATTTTTGAACATTTAATAATTTCACTTGTAATAAGTGATTTAGTTAAGTGCTATTTTTAAAATATTAAGTACATGCTTGTGATCAATCTGCTATATTTAAAATAATATAAAGAAACATAATAATGGCAAATTAAAGAGGTTGGTGCCTGTTTCTGTGAAGTAAATTGAACCATAGATTAATTCTGTAATGATTTATTCTGCGCGATTTGCGTCATTGACGTAACACGGCCGTTTACTAGTTTTGAAAAAAAAAATAATTGCGTTCTTTGTGGCTAGTCTTACTTTATGCTTATATACTTGAATAATAAAATGTTTCAGTTAATGTAAACACTTTCTTAACATTTGATATAAGTGTTTTTAGTTAAGTGCTATTTTAAAAATGTTAAGTATAAGCTTGTAATCAATCTATTCTATTTAAAATAATGTAAAAAAAAGCATAAAATGTCAAATAAAAAATGTTGGTAATTGTCTCGATAAAGTAAATTAAACCATAGATTTATTCTTAAGGGGTTTAATCTGCGTTCTTTTACTTATTCGCTTTGATATGAAACTGTCGGATGTTTTTCTAAAAAAATAATAATAATTGCGCACTTTGTCGCGATTTTTATTACTTTATACTCTGTTTTATTTGGACACTTCGTGCTATTTCTGAAATGCTAAATATAAGCTTGTGATCAATTTATTATATTTGAAATAACGTAAAAAAATATGGAAATATCAATTGCAAAATGATTAAAATATTGGTGACTTTTTTGGTAAAATAAACTGAAGCATAGATTAATTCTGTAATGATTTATTCTGTTCTTTCTGGCTGCTAATTTTCGATATCAAACTGTTAGCTGTCTTTCTGAAGCAATTACGTTATTTGTCGCAATTTTTACTTTATACTCAGCTTTATTAGAATACTTTGATATTTATCTTTGAATTAGTGTGAAAGTTAGTGAGCAGAGGTGTAGCTTTCATGCATAATGTATGAAGAAAAATGGGTGGCATTAATATGACTGGAAACGGTACGACAATTTTTGATTAATAAGATGGTTATCAATTCCAAAAACCATCCCCCTAGTTTAATGAGGAGGTGATATTTGGAAAAGAAGATCTGTTAATGCTTCAGAAACTTGTGATCAAAGAACGCCTATATAGATGCATCTCGCATCCACATCAGGTTAATCAGAATAAATTTTAGGAGTGTGTAGCTCTTAAAAAAAAATTCGCTAAGCTCTTGAAATTTCGTAACATACTTTAAGTACGTAATATACAAATAATTGTAGTTATTCATTTTAAATTTGCTTTCGAGTTATTTGAATTTTAAAAGACAAAGAATTATATATTTATTTTTTACTTTAATATAATATGATTAAAACGTAATTATAATAATAGCATAGCAATAAGATTTTAATAGTTATCGTAATTGAGAATATTAGATTCTTTCGATCAGCAATTTAGATTTATAAATTGTGAGTAAAATTAAAAAAATTTTCTTACTTTGAATCTCAACAATGTTTTGCATAAAAAAAAACTTTGTATTTTATTATATTATATTTATTTCAACACATTAGGGTACGTCATTGTAATTTTTTTTTTTTTTTGGTTTTGTTTCAGTTGCTAACAGTTTATCATGAAAAATGATAAGGCAGTTTAAAAGGAAGATTAACTGCTTTATAAAGTTACATAAAAAAGAATGCAAACACGAGAACAAATTGTTTGTCAGCTACCATTTTTCTTAATCGTTATTTTCTATGAGCTGTAATTATAAAAAAATGTTTATTCGTATCTTCCGAAAAGTTTATGTCTAAGTTAACCACTATTGCAATCAAATTTAAAGTAGCTTGAACCTTTTAAAACTAGTTTATGAGTTTAGTTTAGGTTTCTCTCATGATGTCATTAATGAAATTTATTCGTGAGTTTAAACGGAGATAATTTGTGTCTAGGCGACAAAATGGTTTGAAAATATCTGACACTTTAAAACCTTAAGTATCAAATAGGAGCATAATAAGAATGTATAAACTATATTTAAAAGGGCAACATGAGAGTTTTTAAGTCAAAGGGACATAAATCCATGAAAATGACAAAACATAAAATTGAAGGGAAAAAATAAAGTAAACCGACAGTTGGCAGCTCTACAAAGTACAAAAGAAATCAATTTAAACGCAGAAGCAGAGTTATCCTGCAGTGCAATTCGAAGAGAAACTAAATTTCTTTGGCTTAAAAGTCAAGATTTTATGAAATTGCAACATAAGAGCTTGAAAAATATACCGGTCTAAAAAATGAATGTAATTCTCTTCATTGAATAAAAAATAATTGCTTAAAACATTTTAAGCAATATTCCTGGACCACCCTTGATTAAATCAATAAGTATGACGCTATCTGATCGATTATAATTTAATAACAATCAATGTCTAAGCAATCAGTGTCAACTTTACTTTTAAATGATTATTTAGGTCAAAGCCTAATATTTTATGCATAAGATGCAGGTCAGTGGTATTTAATTTCGTAGCGTTGGGTGTTGTTTGCGTAGGGGGCCCATAAGTTAAAAAAGGGGGCTTGATTAGGGAGCTTTAAAGATGAGGTCTAATAGCCGTTTAAAGTCGTTTGTTATTTTGTTAATGATTTTGCAGACGTTAATGAAAATCGGAGAGAATTGATAACTTTCGTTGGATTTTCGTACCTTCACGCGTAACAACGCGTTAATGTGATGCTCTTGGTTGGGGTATAGGTGTAACTTTTTGCAAATCAGCCCTTAATAAAGAATATTAATTGATTATCGTATAAATTTTGGATCAAATAACTATATGGAGGAGTGGTGTTTGAACCTTTCTTGTAATACATATTTGGCATTTGACGAAAGTTAAGTATTTATATTTATCAATTGCTACGCTCTAAACTAGAATCAGCTTTTGTTATTAAGTAGGATTTAAAATATGTTTATGCTTTGTTAAAATTATTTTGGTATTTCATTAAAGATATAGGAATTATACGATGCTTGATCTTTTCTATAGAACTAGATGAACTAGTACTAGAAATACTTTAAGTTGTTAATTAAAATAATGAATATATTTATGTTTTATTAAAACTATTTTTTTTCTTTTGGCGAAAATTTGATTTTCTGATATTTTTTATCATCTGATATAAATTGAATTATCTTTTATTAATTTATTTTTGTTTATACTCTCGTATTAATACTGGAGAATTTAGAACAGGTTAAAAAATACTACTGGCTAAATTACGATAAACATTATACAACATACACCGATTGTACACTATACAACTTGTAACGGATTTACAACTTGTAACGGATATACAACTTGTAACGGATATACAACGTGTATTGATTAAACAATTCAGAAATTAAAATGGGATTGAATCTAAGTTGCTGCACAAATTTTAAATTATTAAACTTAAACAGCACAAAAAAATATTTAAACATGATTTCTATACACTTTATTGTATGCATTCTGGCTTTTAGCAACGAATTGGTTTTATCTTTAAAATACATATTCTTTATCCATATGATTTTTTTAAAAAGAAATCATTTTCTATATTCAGGTATTAAATTTTTCTTTTATTTTTATGTCCTAATAATAATTAAATTTTAATCATGCATAAGGGCCTCTTTGAAAAAGACCTATGCTTCAAATAAATTTCGCTTTGAAATGTTGTTCGTGTCTTTTAATTTATAGAAAAATGCATCGATTTTCCAAACAAAGTAGATGTTACTTTTTAAATTAATTAGTAGCAAATGCTTAAAGCCTTACTTAATTTTTTTGTTGTTATAATTACTTGTAATATATGTAGCAAAAAGTAGAAAATTTGAAGCTTTTTAGTTAGCTGGAAAAAAAAGAGTGAGTTATTCTTTTGGGAGTGTCTTGAACTTTCATTCATTGTGATATATTTTCGTACGTTTTGTTCATTCAAGCATAAAAATATTTCATTCACTAATCGTTCTTTATTTAAACATTAAAAAAGAATTCTTATGGTAATTTTTATGCCTTCCAGGTAAAAGAAAGTATTTTATTTACATAAATCTGCAAACAATAGAAGATAGTGTTGAATCAAATGTACACAGAATATTAAGTTGTTTAGAACACAGAATATAAGAAGATTAAATTATATTCTTTTCGCCTAAATAAATTTGCCTAAATATGAAAAAGGGCATCCACAAAGTTAGTTGCAAATTGACTATGGACAAAATAAATTATATCAAAGATATGTAAGAGTGAAATAAGTTTAATCGAAACGTGTTGATGTCAAAGAATTAAAATGTCATTTTAATTTAAGTTGATCAACATTCAGTCCTAAAAACTTGTGGAGAACTAGGTTCTCTGTAAAAAATTCCAGATCAAATTAAGGTAGAAGGTAGGGGCACTCATGGTGCCGATACTTTTTACTCTGAAATCCATTTTTAAAGAAACATGTTACGGAACAAAAACCTGATGTACCGTAATTTTTACAATAATAATTACTGAATCATTCTAATTAAATAAATATTACTGTAAAATTAATGGTCTAATATCTTACGATTAAAATGGATTTTATGGTAAATTGGATATTACGGATGATGCATCCTAAGTGCAGTAATTAGATCCGAAATTTTTGACTGTGTTGTTTAGATGCTTCATACTAAAATTGGTTTCAAAACTTCCATTAATCAATTAATTTTTTTAAATCTACTAGTAATTTCCTTATATAACATTTCAAATCAATTATTTAAATATCTTTAGTTAGCTTATTAAATTTTAAATAATTAAATAAAGGTGTTTTATAATGTATTTAAACGTTTTAATGAATGTAATGTCAGTTATATATTATGATATATTTTCCCCAATTTTCACATTTTTTTAGCTATGCCAGCATAATTTAAGCAATTAGTAATTGTAAATTTAGTACATTGTAAAAAAATATCTGTTCAAATTACGGTAAAATGCACCGGAACTCAGGATGGCTATATATTTCACGATAAAATTTTACGGAGCAAAAACTCTAAAATATTGTAATTTTTATACAGTTATATTTAGTATAAAATCACTGAATCACTGTAATTAAGTAAATATTACTGTAAAAAGTATCTTGTAAATTTTTACAGCACAATATACTTTACAAGTACTATTTACTCGAATTTTTCATAGTGTAATTTAGTTAATAATTTAATTTATAGTTTAGTTATGCAAGCAGTGTCAAAGCAAAGCAACGTTTTACAATGCAATAAAAAACATTTTAACAATGCTTTCGAAATAATAAAACCACATGGCAAAACATTTTAGTCATACATATGAAATAAAAAATCTTATTGTCAATAAATCACACATTTCTGAGATATTTGCACAACAAATTTCTACTAAATTTCATAGTTAATTTATATTGAAAGATAAGTTCCTTATCGTTTTCAAAGCTACCAAAAACGTAAGAAATATGCTCACGCCAAAAAAAGTAAATTGTAAGCGATCTTAGCGTGAGAAAATGCTATACATTGCAAATCTATTCATTTATTGACTTCAAGAAATAAAAGAGCTGTTTTCCTAGTTACAAGCTTATTTATTTTCTTCGTGGCATTAACAATATACTATTTTGTGTACGGGGACGATATAAACTGTTGAAAACGGATGCTCGCGCTGTGGGTGAAAAAATCTTGGTTAAGCTAAAAAATGATTCTTTGTTTTTCTTTGATAAATGAATAACAGTACGCCATTAGAGCAAAGTAAACTAGATAAATGATCTTTTAAGAAAATTTATTGCACGCTATAATTTATTTGAAAATAATGTATAAAAAAATTTATTTGTCTTTAAATGGTGCATTACGATAAAAAATATATTTCATGCTTACTTGTTATCTAACGTAAATATAAATTGTATCACATCTAAAAATTATAACGTTTATATATATATATCTTCTATATTATATAAAACGCTAATACGTACGTATGTATGTATCAATAAAACCAATGATATTTCTTTTCTCGCACTGGCAACAGTTTTCATTTTTAAATGATTGGATTCGGCGGGCATTATCAGGTTGTTCAATTCAGATTCATGCACTAAAAACATGACAATATTTAATTTAAACTCAATTAGGAATTAATTAATTAANTATATATCAAGGTGCAATTCTAAACTTCTCTCCTTAAAAAGGTGCAATTCTAATACTGTATTATGTAATCAAGTTTAAGGAGGCAACAAGGTTCAACTCAAGTTGAGCCTTGGACTTTTTGTGAATGCTAAAAGGACAGAAAATTTTCAGGATTTGTTTCTTTTTTTTTTGCATAAAAAAGCCCGAAAATTTTAAAATAATGAATTTTTAATTCAGTTTTAAAAATTGCGAAAATAATATTATGGTGCATATTAATCAAAAGCTTAACTATCATTTTAAAATCCTGGCAAATTCGTACGCTAGTATAAGCAAGTTAAGCTAGTTAAGCAAGATAATATGGATCTGTGTTGAACCGATATTTCTAGATGCGAGTAAATCTCTTATTTAAAATTAATACTTTTCCCATTCATTTTACATGAAAAATTTGTTGGTTTTATACTAAATAAAAATTTAATAAAGTTTATTGTAGTTAATAAATGAATTCATTTTACTATTATTTTCATTTATCGGTCTTTTATACCATGATAAACTTAAATAGATACAAAGTGAATCTTGAAACAATATTAAGATTGACATAAATTTATGCGTTATTATGATAATATTCATATTTACCATTGTTATGACCTTAAGTATGGTGTTACGGTTTAGAGTTTAGCTGATTGTTTTTCAAATTATTAATTTTTCTTTTATTTTTCAAGCATTACTTTAATAACTGATGATGATGAAACTTGTTCTCTACTATGGCTCAACTAAAACGAAAATAAGGTAAGGTTTTAGAAAGTTGTAGGAACTTAACATGATCAAAATGTCGACATTATTGTGTTGCCTTGAACCAATTGTTTTGAGAGCGAAAAAAACCCTACCATTTTAAACTAAGTACAAATTTCATCCATTTTCAAAAGTAATAAAGGAAGCTTTAATTATGATTCAATTTAAGCTAGAATTTTCACTGTAGGCCTACATTGAAAAACTCTATCTTGACTTTACCCTTTAAAAATATTTGATTATTTGTAAGCAAACTAATGTTAAATTTTTATATATTTTAATTGCAATACGGGTGGTCAAGCCACCCTCTTTGTAGAAATCTATCCCTCTCTTTATCAGCTACCACCGATTCACTACAATAATCCCTAATTTGAAAATAATAAACTATTATTGCCGTTCGTAATATCTATTGTTTAAATACGAATACAAAGAAAACAAATCAAACTTTTTTTTCTTAAAAAACTATGATTTCAAGTATTAGATGAAGATCTAAAATTACATATTGAGTCGCTATTGACCTTCCATGGCTCTACGGGAATAGGGAAGTAATCAATCAAAATGCCGCATCCTGCGTCTATTCTTAAGAGAATAGACCTTTTCTCAGGTGTGGTCATATCTTGACATTTCTCCACAGTCTATCCTACCTGAGATGTTTTTCATTGTTGTTTATTGTTGTTAATGTTATTAGAATTTCTAGATTCCTTTTCTTTCCATGGAAATATGGGTAAACTGTGAATGTGATTGTTTCATAACCTGTAATAGTACGCTCATATAATGTAGTCATAGTTTTTGTGTTTTTGTTTGAATTGATGGAAGGAATAATGCAAATAATTGGAGCGTATCGCGTTACATTATATTTATTTTAGCTGTATTTTTATTTTTTTAAGTCAGCAAGTGTTTGAATAAACGTATTTTTATAATAGAGTTAGGCTAGGTTTTATTCAATTTAATAACTGCTTGCAATTTTGGTGAAAAAGTTTCACTTTTCTGCATTAAATAGTACTCGTATGTACCAATATGTAAATTATGATGAAATGAAAACTTAATTCTCATCTTTGATTGAGATGGGCACACTTTATTAAAAATCCTATATCCTTTGATTTAGATAATATGCCAAATTTATTTGGTAAAAAACCGAAACACAGTAAATTATTTAAACACCTTTTTTTAAAAAATTAAATACGCGCATTATAGCAAAAAAAAAATTGCTTTAACGACGCATTTGCCGATAAAATGATTATAAGTCTATTATGTAACACCTACCGCTAAAACACATTATTCACTAAAAATGAAACAAAATTTTTAATTAAATTAAAAAAAAAATTTTTTTTTTATAATGTGTAAAAAAATTATTATATAATTTCGAAATTTCAATTAAAAGAATATTTTAAATTTTAATAAGTTTAATAATTTTTTACTTCTTCTTTAAATTATGTNCAATGGTGTTCATTCTGGTGCTTTGAAAATTAGTTCAAACGCATGCAAAAGTGTATTGATCATCATGGAGAATATTTTGAAAACTAATAAAACCAATTTCGATCCTACATATTTGTTTTTTCATTATTAGGCTAGAAATATAAATAGCAACCCTCGTATGTACCAATATGTAAATTATGATGAAATGAAAACTTAATTCTCATCTTTAATTGAGATGGGCACACTTTATTAAAAAACATATATCCTTTGATTTAGATAATATGCCAAATTTATTTGGTAAAAAACCGAAACACAGTAAATTATTTAAACACCTTTTTTAAAAAAATTAAATACGCGCATTATAGCAAAAAAAGATAGCTTTAACGACGCATTTGCTGATAAAATGATTATAAGTCTATTATGTAACACCTACCACTAAAACACATTATTCATTAAAAATGAAACAAAATTTTTAATTAAATTAAAAAAAATTTTTTTTTTATATTGTGTAAAAAAATTATTATATAATTTCGAAATTTCAATTAAAAGAATATTTTAAATTTTAATAAGTTTAATAATTTTTTACTTCTTCTTTAAATTATGTGTAAAAAATTTATTACTTGTAATTTAAATTGCTTGTAATAAATAAAATTTTAGTTTTGATTATAAGTAGTTAAACAATTTTTAGGTTAGTTGTAATTACTGAAATAGTTTTTAGTTTAAAATTTTAATTAATTAAATATCTTTTATTTTTAAAATTAATTAATGAATAGTTTTTAATTTTAACTTCGATTAAACTTTTATGAAACTAAAATACTCGTGAAGCTTATTTAAGCTCTGCACTAAGACAGTATATTTCAGAACCTTAGTTCATCTCAAACTTGACTACAGTTGAGCAAACTTTTTATACAACTGAGTAATAACTCCAGCTGAATGCTAATTTGTTAGCCTTATAAATAATAAATCAATATCAAAGTTTTTTTTGTGTGTTATTGATTTTAATTAAGAAAGTATGATTTCTTTTGAAAATAAATGGTATATTTTTAGAAACACTACAAATTGGTTGATATAAAAACTGAATCATTCAAGAAGGGTTACATCATTTTTGTCCTTTGCCATTCACTTTATATCTATAAAGAAACTAAATTTTGTGGCACGACAGCACAAGGAGGGCCAAAGCCTAATTATCTCCACAACTCCAAATTTGTCTGCGAACTAGTCTGACAGACGTTATTATTGTAAAACTTCAGCTTAGTCCAACGTGCAAATAGCAAAATTTGCAAACACAAGTTCCTTAAAAATTATACATAAAAACTTAATGCTATTTAAGTTTAATTTAAACTTTATACAATGATACTAAAAAAGTTGAATAAATCCTCAGTTAAGCCTACAGTCAAGTAATGTAGAAAAATCTCTACATTTGTTCGCTGTGTTTTCTCAATTCAGCTTTTTAATTTTTATTCGAAAGCGTTTTTATTAAAAACACGTTTATTTTATACAATGACGCTAAAAAGTTGAATAAATCCTCAGTTAAGCCTGTAATTAAGTAAAAGAAATTTGTTTTAAACTTTTTCTTCTTCGCAATTTCTTTCAATTCAGATTTTTAATTTTTATTAAAAAAAAAAAACGTTTTATAAAAAACGCGCTTATTTCATGCAATGATACTAGAAAGTTGAATAAATCCTCAGTTAAGCCTGTTATCAAGTAACAGAAAAGTTTTCTTTACTTTTCACGAAACTATCTTTACTTTTTCCCTTTGAGGTGACCTCTCAATTTAGCTTTTTAATGCTCTTTTTTTTAAAGAAAACAAAACATTTTTATCTTGTCTTCTGATTTGGGATCAAAATTAAAAGGCAAGGGAATTGGATATTGATAGTCGTCAACTAAGAATTCTATTATCATTGAAACATACATTTTATTACTCATCATAATATTTGCATAATGGTTGCCCTTTTTTGCCACAGAAGGAGCCTGTTTTGCAGCATGAGCCTGTTTCCTACATTTTAGTATGTTCTATAATGCTTTCTCATTTCACCCATCTTATTAAATTCGATGTCTTAAAATAATCATTTATTTACTTCGTGTTATTCTCACGCATTTCTCCGTAGTTACCTCTCTTCTCTTCTCAAATCAACAAGCTCTGTTTTTCTTTGAATTAATCTCGCCAAATGCTCATTTAATTCTCCCCCCCCCCCC
>NC_092206.1:79228271-79274879 GCF_043381705.1 Parasteatoda tepidariorum | reverse complement strand
ATCCCCCCCCCCCCCAGTTTTATATCACCTTAATTTCCGCCAATGTGCATCCGAAAACCAGGTCAAGTTCTCCTCAAACTTCTGAAGGTCTTGCATGTTACTCATCTGTCATTTCTTCCCAGTTGATATTTTAGTGTTAGACTTCTTGTCGGATGTTGTTTATTGCGCCAAAACGCCAAAACTAACCACAGTTGTTATTCACCTTGCACCTGTCCTATCAGGAGTCAGAATAATCCACCACGCCTCCACATAGAGATTGCCGATAGCTTATTTATAACGTTTGTATATGACCTGCATTTGAAAAGGTGCCAAATTTATGCCGTTTATGAGAGGTGTCGTTGCCGTCTAGTACTTCATAGAGCTCCAAATTCCCCTTCTGACGAATCCCTGATTGCCGGGGTGTCAACCTGTGAATGCTGATCACCACTTTTTAAGTACTTCCCAGTCATTACGGGTTGGCATGTTTGATTGGCGAGGTTTACAGAGATGAAAATTCCTAAGTGACAGTTTCATGGACAGTGGAATAATCATGAAGCAAAATATCGGTTACTAGAACTTTTATTTGCGAGGGTGTTTATGTAAATAGAAAGATATATTTTTTGCCCTGAAGGGCATTAATTCCCTACATCTTTCAAAAGAAGGGCGATCCTCGTTTTTGAGACTTCACTAGAAAGTTAAAACTTGTGAATAGTTTTATTGTGTTATGAGTTTAAAAGCATGCATAAGTAAATATAATCACGGATTCAATAAAAACAAGAAGGTTTTATATTTATACGCAAAATTTTTTGGCATGCGCCAGAATTTTCCATAAAACTATATTTATGTTTTATCTTTTTGATCAATTAGTATCTTTCACACTTTTTTGATGGAAAATTAGTCTGACACAAAATACTTCAATTTAAGTTAACAGATTAATGTACAGGGCTAATCAGCCGTCTATAATATGCGATTAGACGTTTAATGTGCGTTAAAACACGTCTTTGAACATGTTTGTAAATACTTTGCTAACTGAACACTTGGTAATGAAAACGTCAATAAATATTTGTATTAACAAATTAGTAGCTATTCTTTAGATTTTATCAAATTATTGTTTATTTTCCTCACTTTAAATATTAATTTGTGATTCCTGGAGTATGCACTTTTTGACAACAATTCTATAAAAATATACATATTGAAGGCAGTTGTTACAAAACATCCCGTGAAAAAATTCGGAGGATTGCGTCCCGATTTTCCGCAGGTAGGAAAGCAGCTCATCGAATGTGTCTGTGATAATTTGTGCAATATTTTACATGTTTGTAAAGTTTACATGGTTTTAAAACAATAATTAAAAGAAAAATTTAAAAAAAAACTTATAACTGGATTAAATTGAAATTCATAGAGCAAACATTATTTTAAGCTTCGATCTAAAAATCATATTTATATGATAAATTTTGACAAACAGAAATTATTTTGTGTGTGTGGGTGTTTTTTTTTTTTTTTTTTTTTTTTTTTTTTTTTNTTTTTTTTTTTTTTTTTTTTGTCTATTCAATTTCTTATGGGAGCAATGCAGATAAAAATCAAAAAGAATAATGGAAAACCTCTTGAAGATAGCTTAGCTCATTCATTTAATTCCTTTTTTTTAAAGAAATAGTATCTCTTTAAACCAGCTGAAATCTGTAGAATCATTTTCAAATACGAGTAACTTATGTAATTCGAAATCAAACAAATGACAAAATCTGTCACCAGCAAGTAACAAAAAGAAAAAACCCAGCTAAAATCTGGGGAGTTACTTTAATTATAGGTAATTTCTGCAACTAACTAAAGCATATAAATTACAAGATCTTAAACTAACATGCAATAATAAACCAGCTGAAATCTATGGAGCAAAAAGAAAAAGATTCTGGTAAAATTACCGCACTGTATGGTTGATCTTTAAGGTAAAAAACCAAAAGATCACGCAAAAAACCCTCCCATAATTCAGATAATTAAAACAATACATACGGTATTTAAACCATTTATGTATAAAAATTTCCGTTCTTCATATGGTAACTGTTAAGCAGAATTTTTGGTTCTCAGAATCACAGTCCTTATTACCACACATTCAGTAAAAAATACGAACCGGAAAACTAAATTTAACTGAATAAATGTTTTTTTTTCTTTTTTACCATGTTCTAAGGTATTATGATAAAATTATCAAATTTTATCACATATTATAAAAATGTATTTTATTGTTTATGTTACCAAAAACATTTTTAAAACCTTTCGGTAAAAATTACCGAGCTTTTCAGATTTCCCATAGAGTCGGAAACACGGTATATTTTACCCTATTCTGGTAGTTTCGATCATGCCTTTTCTCAGTTTGTCATTTTAACTACAAAGTAACTTCTGATAATATCTAAAGCACACAAATGGCAAGATCTCTCACTAGCAAATAAAAATAAGTCACCTGAAATCTACAGAGTCATTTTAATTACAAGTAACTTCTGTTAATAACGTAATACGCATGATAAGATCTCTCACTAAAAAATAAATATGAGCCACCTGAAATCTATAGAATCATTTTAATTGCAAGTAAATTCGGTTAATAGCTAAAGCAGACAAATGACAAGATCTCTCACTAAAAAATAAAAATAAACCACCTGAAATCTACAGAGTCATTTTAATTACAAGTAACTTCCGTAAAAACTAAAGCAGACAAATGACTAAATCTCTCACTAGCAAATTAAAATAAACCACCTGAAATCTACAGAGTCATTTTAATTACAAGTAACTTCCGTTAATAACTAAAGCAGACAAATGACTAAATCTCTCACTAGCAAATAAAAATAAACCACCTGAAATCTACAGAGTCATTTTAATTACAAGTAACTTCTGTTAATAACGAAACACGTATGATAAGATCTCTCACTAACAAATAAATATAAACCATCTGAAATCTACAGAATCATTTTATTTGGATTTTAACTTCTCTCAATAACTAAACCAGACAAATGACGAGATCTTCTACTAGCAAGTAATAATAAGCCCTCTGAAAGCTATGGAATGATTTTAATTACAAGTAACTTCAGCTAATGACCAAATCAGACATATTACATGATCTTCCTCTCACAAGTGATAATAAATTAAGGAGAAACACAATGCACTTAAAGTCTATTTCGAAAAAATAGGAGGGAAAAGAAAAACAATCTTATCATCATGTTGAATCGAAAAGCAGTTCTCTGCCTGGCTGATGCTATCAGCACCAGACTTCGGCGTAATCGCTCTGTATGCAAAAATCGAAAGTAATGCGAGTGAAAGGAAATTTAAGAATGCTCTTTGATGGAAAGATTGAATAACAGGCCAATCAACAGGGTGACCATTTTACCTGTTTAGATGGAAAGTTTTGTCTTTGACTTTTGCTGTTACGGTCGATTTCGTTTAATTGTCTTTAGCACCCACTCCGTTGGTCGATGGACCGCGAAAATCAGTAGGCCATGCTATGATCAGAAGGACAGATAGAGCGATGGATCATGTCGATAGGTTGAGGCGGACTACTATGCTTTCGGGTGGCTTTTAAAAGTCAGAAGAATTTATTTATTTTATTAAAATTTTTTGATAGAGACTAAAATATTTTAATAGGCTTGATGCTTAAGTTCATGTTCTCAATTGATTTACAAGTGCCTTTATTAAAAAAAAGAAGTTAAAATTTTAAAATTTTAGTCAAAGAAAGAATAACTTATAACTTAGTATATGTTGAAAAATGTATTCAAATGTATGGAAAGAAATAATTTTTACAGTTAAGCTTTATTCAAAAGTGCTTTGCATTTAACTTTTATTTGGCGAATATTACAAATATTTGCAATTTATGTACCATATGCTAATTGTTTTTCTTTTTCTTTTTTTATAGTATTTACAAGGAAAAAAAAAATTCTGGTACAGTTACCGTACTGCATGATATCGATTCATTTCTGATAAAATAAATAAATAAATCTTATTATGGTTATTAAAACCAAATTACATGATATTTAAACCATTCATTTAATTATTTTTCCGTTCATATCGCAACGGTTCATCAGAAATTCTGATTTTTAAGATTATAGTTCGTAATTTGTAGAAAAAATACAAAACGAAACAGAAAAAATACAAACATTTGGTAAGTTTGGGGAAATTTGGTAACTTTATCATGTATTCTTAGAGCATGTCATGAAAACCAATTATTCGATTAAATTTGCTTTTCAGTTTTGTATTTTTTACTATATCTTCGGTAATAAGAGCTATAATTTTTAAAACAAGAATTTCCAGCAAACCGTTACTATATGAATTAAAATTACCATTAAATACTGTATAGTTTGCTTTTATTAACGAGAAATTTTTTTTTAATACGTGAATTATCATAATCGTAGAGCACGTTGATTTTGCCAGTTTTTTTTTAATACTGTATAGTTTGCTTTTATTGACGAGACATTTTTTTTTAATTCCTGAATTATCATAATCGTAGAGCACGTTGATTTTGCCAGAATTTTTTTTAATACTGTACAGTTTGCTTTTATTAACGAGACATTTTTTTTTAATTCCTGAATTATCATAATCGTAGAGCACGTTGATTTTGCCAGAATTTTTTTTTAATACTGTATAGTTTGCTTTTATTAACGAGACATTTTTTTTAAATTCCTGAATTATCATAATCGTAGAGCACGTTGATTTTGCCAGAATTTTTTTTAATACTGTATAGTTTGCTTTTATTAACGAGACATTTTTTTTTAATTCCTGAATTATCATAATCGTAGAGCACGTTGATTTTGCCAGAATTTTTTTTAATACTGTATAGTNGAACAGAAAAAATACAAACATTTGGTAAGTTTGGGGAAATTTGGTAACTTTATCATGTATTCTTAGAGCACGTCATGAAAACCAATTATTCGATTAAATTTGCTTTTCAGTTTCGTATTTTTTACTATATCTGCGGTAATAAGAGCTATAATTTTTAAAACAAGAATTTCCAGTAAACCGTTACTATATGAATTAAAAATTACCATTAAATACTGTATAGTTTGCTTTTATTAACGAGACATTTTTTTTAATACGTGAATTATCATAATCGTAGAGCACGTTGATTTTGCCAGAATTTTTTTTAATACTGTATAGTTAGCTTTTATTAACGAGACATTTTTTTTTAATTCCTGAATTATCATAATCATAGAGCACGTTGATTTTGCCAGAATTTTTTTCCTCTGTGTACCAAATTAAAAAAATATAATTTGAATTTACTTCAGGTTTATACTTTTATAATAATTTCATTAATTATTTTATTTATTGGTTTACCAACTCTATAAATAAATAAATGAAGTAATAAAAAGTTATTCGTTCATTTATGCAACTGTGGAAATAGAAATAGAAAGAAATTTTGTTCATAGGTCATTATACAAAATGTTAAAATAAAACAAAAATGGACAAGACAAACAAGGTCAGGGGGCTGAGATTTTATATTTTTTCCTGAAGAAGGGTCAGAGTTGGGGGTCGCGGTTCTCAAAAGAGGCGTTGTTAAACTCTGAGTGGTGACAGCACCGTGATAATTTTTTCCTTTGTGGGAGGTACCAAACAAAAATCATGAGTAACATCTTCCCAAATCGAAACAAACGAATTAAATGAATAACGGTGAATGTGTACCTCTGTTTTAACGTAATGATTTTACAGTACTTTTAATTATATGTTGTTGCATTGGGACGAGAGCTTCACATCAAAATTAGAAAAGTTTAAAAAAAAAAATATTCAATCTACATTTAATGCCCAAATGCTAAATTGATATAGATATTTCTTGTTAGTAATAGGCATTATAAAAAAAATTCTAATTATAAAAGGATAATTTCTACAATTTCTTTTCTGAAATTTCTCAACTACTTCAAATATTTTCTCTTTCCTTACAAGAAATTTAGATTTTTTCCCCCCTGTATCTATATTATAACAGAATGATGAAACACTGGATCACAAATATTATTTATTTATTTTTTGAGTGAGGATAAGAAAATCATAATACAAGACTTAACCTTTGTGTTTGCAAAGTAATTTTTATTTTTGTTACTAAATAATATATAAATAAATGTTTAAAAAAAATGAGGAAAGAAATTATGACATTTTGGATAAAACTGTACACCTGTTACGCACGACACAGCTGATACCATGACATGATACCTGAATAAGTTTCTCAGTCGCATAAAGACAAAACTATCCTTATATCTAAGAAAAGAATTCCATCAACAGCCCGTTGTAGGCCACGAGGATTATGAAGGCTTCCGCTTTGCCCATTAACCGGTTTTACTTCCTAGGCGAGATTTCAACCTATAGATTTAAAGCTGGGTGATTGGCTTCAAGCCACCACCAGGCATGAAACCTTAAACCTTCAAATAACGAATGCAAATTAAGAAATTCTTACCTAATTGGTTAAAGCACCTTTTTAGAATCTTTTCAAGTTGGTTTTGATTAAAGCTTTTTCTTGGATAATTCAGTAAAAGAAATGTAAATATATTATCAAAATTATCAAAAGTGCAGAACGAATATAAATATTTTTCAGAAAAAATAATACATACTTCATGAAGGTAACCATTTTATCTAATTATTTATTATTCTTATTTATATAATATGCATTTATTTATAACCAATAAGTCTAAGGAAAATCGTTCTAAAATGCGTTTGATTTTGATTGCGAAACCATTTGAAAAATAAAAAACTTTATTAGCTATCAAAGATAAAGTAGAAGATGAAATATTTTAATTTTCTCCCCTTTTTGAAAAACTAAATGTTCAATTTTTATGCAGGATGATTGATTTGTATTGTCTAAAGGGATAATTTAGGAATACGAAGACATTGATTACCGAAACTAAAAGCAGAGATTTCAGTTAGTTTAATACATCATCTGTTTAAAATGTCAAGGTACACATTTTGATACAGTTCGCCAAATTACGATTTACGATTAATAAAAAGTAGCAAACTTAATAACAAAGAAAATTTACAACAAACATTAATTTGCATGCATTCAAGATAATTTTATTTATAATTTAGTCATTTAGTTGGTATGGTGGGTTTAATATTTGCTACCATGCCAGGGTGCTGGGTACGATTCCCCACGTTTAAAGTTAGGTGTCTAGTCAGATTGCATTCCATTTTCTCTGAATGTATCTGCGGGATTCGGAATCCATTCGAATGAAATGTCTAAGCTGGCTTAAAGCCGGCAAAACTCATTCACGGTTAGGCGATTAAGTAACGTGGAGCTGATATCAGAGGATTACTATCATTACCTTCCTTTTGTTCTAAATTTTGGCGATCTATCGTCTTCAGATTTTCATCAAGGTTGCATCTAATTCCATCGCTAATTACCCATTAGTGTTGCTCTAGAGTGACCAACTTAACCAATAAATTACATTCCTTTTGTTCTAAATTTTGGCGATCTATCGTCTTCAGATTTTCATCAAGGTTGCATCTAATTCCATCGCTAATAACCCATTAGTGTAGCTCTAGAGTGACCAACAAAACCAATAAATGTTAGAAATACGCGTTTTTAATCAATTTACGGAAAAATAAGTTAAGGTTTGCGAATTTTATGCTTGTTATTTTTCCTCGTTGTTTAAAATGTAAACCTTGCAATTCATAAAAAAAGGCATCACATAATTTTCAATACATAACAATTATTTTATAAAATATTCTACTAAAACCACCTTTTCTTAATATAAATTCTTCTTCTACAAAATTTATTTGATGACTATCAATTTCATTCTCTGAGCCACAACTTACTGCACGGTCCGCCCCTTCGTTCAAGCCGCTGACACAGAAATCATCAATTCCCATTCACTAAGACAAGAATATCGAACATATTTAAAGCACATCGCTTAAATTTTCTTCTTAATTTGACGGCCACAGGTCGGTTCGATCAAATTGTCGCCCAAAGGAGAATTTTATTTTATGACTTCAGTCAAAAGAGCCTTGTAACGTGCCGCCAATCAAAGAATCATTGAATAGGTGTTACTTTCAGACTTTAACACTACCTCTTCAAGTGAAGTAATATTTAAGAGGCCTTTTTAGTCTTGTCTACAATCTAGGGTTAAAATCGTGAAAACGGAAAATCTTACGCTTTTATTACAATGAGTCTGAAATTATAAATTAGGAGATTATAGGAATAATAGAGATTTCCACATGAAAGGTATTCTTTTTAGCAAACGGATGTTGCTTCTCATGTTAGAATTTTGAACCTTCCTTCTATTGCAAACTTCGTATTCTAATGCTCACAATTTTATGAAAGGTTTTCGCATTATTTTTAACTTTTTCTTTTTAATTATTTAATTTTACTAAAGTATAATTGAGCCATCAAATTTTAAACTAGAATTTCATAGTATTTTGCATTTTCAGAGGGAAAAAAATGAGGTCAAAACTACCAGAATATGGTAAAATTTATCGTGATAGTGGTTCTATGGAAACACCAAAAATTTTTTTGAAAAAAATTACATTAAAATATGGCTTTATTTATAATAATTATTGTATGAAATTTAGTAAAAGGGGAAAATTTGGTAAATTTATAATGGTTTTGGTATTTGGTGAACCGTTACCATGTGGACAAAAAATTAGCAAATGAATGGTTTAAACACCGTATATTTCGGTTTTTAATTTCAGAATTTTTTTTTTTCTTTTCAGAAATGACTTATAAGTGATATATGACTTACAGTGCGATAATTTTTCTCCATATTGAAATATATTTTATTTAGTTCAATAATATTTATTTAACTTAACAAAAAATGATTTAATCAAAGCCTAATTATTTAAATAGGAAATTTACAATCATAAAAATTCATATAATTTTAGTTTAATTGTAATTTCATTTTTTTTTTTGGTTAATAGTTTTAATAACTGCTCGAGAGCTCAAGGCCTTGATTTTTTTATTACTAAGAATTTAAAGTCTTTTATTGCGCTGCGATTGCCATCGTTTTCCATGAGACCTCTTTGGACTGTAGTTTTAAACTTTTTATTCCTTTCCTTAAACAGCTCTGCAGTACGCAAAATAATATACCGAATTTCTAAATTTTTTTATAGTGTATTTATTCCTTACACACCTCGGTAACAGACGTAACCTCATATTTTACGGTATACCCTAGAGATAAACAAAACTACTTTTTGAGTAAAACCTAACAATGCAATAAACTATAAAACTGAAAAAAATGAAAAGTAAGTTTAAAAAGAAGTTTAAAAAATGCATTTTTTTAAAAGTTACTTTAATTCCACAATATCATTCTAAATGTTATTCTTTAGATTTATCCTAAATAATATTCTCATAATTATGAAGAAGAAATAATTGAATTTTTTTATTTAGGAAAACTGGTGAAATGATGTTTTCGTTTCTTCTTTTTTTTCTAAACGTTTTCGAAATGAAAACTTGTTTTAGAAGCAAAGGCTTTAGAGTTTTTTGCATCAAGTAACCCTTGTTCTGCCGCGATATTAGTTTCTGTGCAACATTGCATAGATTTTAAATGTTTTTTTAAAATAATTACTGGAAGAATTCAGAAAAGTTACAATCAATGTGTTAGGGTACAGAGGCACAATTAATTTTGCGAAAATTTCCAAAACAAAATAGAAAATGTGATTTACGTGGAATCTACAAACATGGATCAGGCTTATTTTGGAGGCGATTGTCTATTCCTGCTTCAAAAGTTTGAAAAATAAATCGAAGAAAAATGTTTTTTGGATAAAATTTCAGAAAATGAATAAATATGGCTTTTAAACAAAAGGAAAGTTATACTATTAGTTGTTGTGCAATATTGCATATATTGAAATTGTTTTTATTTTCTTTAAGCACTGCTGAACAACAAAAAAAGCACTATATAGATGTGATTCCCTTTAAACCTCAAATACAAATCGCAGTCTTTTATATAGTTACTTAAAGTGAATTACTTTACGAATAGCCACTTTTAGCTATATGTTTTTTTTAAAGATAATAAACAAATATAAGTAATGAATAGAAATGGATCAAGTTTGGTACTTAAAGCTCTGAAAGACAAAAATAAAACAAATAATACAAAAGCAGAATTTGATGTTTATTTACATTTACTTTGAAAATTTTTTTTTTGTTTTACAATTTGTATACTTTAGTTACATAATAAAGGAACCGTAGATTTAAACAATCCTCTTGAAAAGAGCTCTAACCGCATATTAGGCATCGAAAATAGCACCTAAAACGAAATGAACCCACAATTTTAGCAAACTGGGTAAATTGGCTAAAAAATCCAAACCACCATCATTTCCGTTCACATAGCCATAAAATGTATATAAAAATTGCTATTTACAATTTTTTTCTTAAGAATAATTTGAACGGCTACTTGAGGTGCCGAAAGCTCACAAGTGGGTGTTAACACTTCTATCGAAAATTATAGGGATGCTCGAACTATTTGGACCATGCAGTAGGACTAAATAAGGTTTCTGAGCTGTCAGCGCCAACTAATCAGCCAAGAATGGATGGTCTTTTTGTCTATGAACTTAAATACAGTAAATTAACACCTTTTAAATATTCTAGGTTAATATATTAGCGTAATTTTTGTTTGTGGTTCCAGTAGCTGGCAGTTTTCACACCAACTTTGCCTCCATCCCTTTTACCTACTTTAAAAACCATATTTTACACAGTATATTTTTTGGAGTGCTCACAAATTGAGATGTTAATTTTAATTTGTTTTTGTTTCCGGCTGGTCAATATTCATTTTTCAACACATAGGGGTTAATGTCAGTAATCGGAAGTGTTTAAAATATGGTCTTGTGTTAATGTTTAGGTATTAAGACATCAAAGTACTTATGTTTTGGTCATCTATTTGGTAGCGTATGCTGTATTACACCATCTGACGCTTTAAACGAACTATAAAATCAAAATAGAAGATCCTATTACTATAAATAAGTTCATTTTTCTTTCGGACTGCCCCACAATTTTTTTCCCAGTGAAAGGAATTAAAACCAGTTTAAAAATTAATCAGTGCACAACACAAATATAGAACATATCACTTACATATTGATTGAAATAGTATACTTATAGTATTTCAATCTTATATTATAGATATCTTATACAATCGACAGTTACTTATCATTTTTATAAACATTTTTCAAAAGCAAATCTATGTAATTTCTGTATTCAAAATATGAAGAATAATGAACGATTTCGGTTTTTTGAGATGTGGATAAATAATTTTTCTGTTCAAAACTAAACGAAACGCATTGATTCTCTAGTAAAGAGCATAATGAAATATGAGATTATTTGTTTTGAGTAAAACAAAAGTGAAATCAGTTTATTATTTTTTAGGAAAAAAAAATTTATTTAGCATTGTATTAAGTTTTTGTTACTCTACAGCTTGAGTACACAATTTTTCAAAATTTTTACTGGAATATTATTTGTATTTTTTTAAAGGGAAATAATAAGTTCTAATATACATTTCCCATGTTCATACTTTTCCATGCTTCATTAACAGTTGAAAAGGGTAGTATTAATTTTATAAAAAAAATGTTAAAATTTGACAAAGCAAATAATTTGTAAAGCAAAAGCATTTTTTCCGAAATCAATTCAATTTAAAATATTTACTCAATAATAGGAATTATATTTAATAATTCAATTTTTCTATGTTTTTCAGTAATAATTCTGTTTCTTGTTTTAGCATCATTTAAGTGAGTATTTGAAGGTTAGTATCATTGCATTTAATATGACTTGACTAAACAAGCCTTTAGTAAGTGCTGTTTAACAATGTTTGACATGGATCAATTATCTTTTTCGTCATGAAGCGCATCGTTATATAAAATGAAAGATCAATGATATTTTGTTAGTTCAAAACAAAAATGATTGTCAATCTGTAAAAAAATATCATTGTAAAAAAACGATAAAATTTAGTAATTTTACGGTGAAATTGGATTTTACGGACGATGCATCCAAAGTGGCAGTACTTAATACCGTATTTTGATCCGAAATTTTTTACAGTGTAGGTATTTTAGTATTAAGAGTTCTCTTTCAAATTTTTCAATCAATCGTTTTTTTTTTCTTTGTCATTATTTCTAGTTGCCCTGTTTGCAATTTCCTTAGAACTCCTATTTCTATTCTTCCAATATTAATAAATATTCTTTTGGAGAAGCTTAATACTTTTATTATTTCTAAACATACATAATTAAATTTAATTGGGAAAATTCCCGAAAAAGAATTTAATAAATTTTATTGTTTTGTTTATGGTAAGCTGCTATTTAATTTTATGGTACGCTGTCAGAATTAGGTTGCATTGCGGAATTAGGGGTAATGTGTCCTTAAAGTATATTTTCTAAGAAAGAGTATTAATTGAAAATATTAATTGAATCTCACTAAATATTAATTGAATCTCACTAAATATTAATTTAATATGAGCTAATAATTTTATTATCATGTTACTATTAACGAATAAGCTTAGAAAAGTAAAACAAACATAGGTGAAAACGCAAATTCTTTTTGCTCAAACCTAGTTTAATTCCTATGAAACTAAAAAGTAACAATAACTTTTATTATTTATTGATTTTTGAAAAGTTTACATTAATTAATAACTTTTTCTTTTTGGTTCTAAATAATACTACTTTTTGAAATCATAATCTTCATCATATATTAGTATTTTTAGAATAATTACTGATATCTGACTAAATTTAAAAATATAAGGATGCTTATGACTCAGAAATGAAAGCATACTACACTATTAGAATTTTCATTCTAAAATTATTGTTAAATAACAGGCAGCAGTCTGAGCATCCGAAGAACCAAAAAGTCTACAGTACTGAATATTTATTACCATTATGGTTTTGGAAATATTTACAACTAGTATGGTTAAAAATCAGTATAGTTTCGCATTTATGGTTTTTTAACCATTTAAAAATAACATGGTTTCAAAACTGTATACAGAAATTTGACTGGAGATTGCAGATAGTGTAGCAGCTTAATAATGTTATCATATATCCGTGACTGAGACTATCGTCTTCAAATTTTTCAGGGTCACAAATTTATGAGTGCAGAGTACAGGAAACTCTTCATGTGTTAAAGGGAATATAATAAGTATTATGGTGTCAACGCTGGGGTTCGAACCCTCGTTCTGTCGGTCATGTCTTGACAAATTAGCGCACTCGTCTACAGTATGTACCTATAATATATAGGTCTATAATAAGCAAGGAACTAAGTGGCTTCGTTAGACTGGCCTAATTGATGTGATAAAGCTCCAATTGTTTAACCGTATTGAGTGAAAGCAGATAAAAAATGCTTTTTCTCACAGTTAACAGTTTGAATACCATTGTATTTATGGTTATTTAACTGAATATGGTAAAATAACAGTTAAAAAAATTAAACAAATAACAAAACAAATTGTGATCGTTTTATTATGACCACTGGTTACCCATTGGTCAAATGCATTTTTTTCTGGTTTGACTCCGATGAACGCCCCAACATTTCAAATCATGGGTTGCAAGAACTGTCGCAATTGATGTTTGCCGTCGGATTGGTTTTCAAATCCTGGCTATATACGTGTTTCAAGACGTCACGAAATACTTTTCCCTCTTCAGTATTCATATTTATATTAAAATCACCGTCAAGACAGTAACTATAAGTTAATAAAAAAAAGAATATAAAAATACTTTAAATTATTATTATGTAAATATATTAAGAATGACTGCTGGTGAAAGGAAAAGGAAAAAAAGAATTCTTAAAAAAATATCAAGTTTCAGCTGGCGCTATAGTAACGCATGCAATGACGACGCATGCACAGTGTTTACTATTACTCCTGAACACAGTGGAAAAGTGTGATGATGTCCAAATAAAGTGCGCACGCCATCAAGCCCAAAACGAGACCCATTTTGCCAATGAGTAATAAATTGTTATTTAACCAATTTTTTCAAAAAATTTCTTGCTATGTATGTCTGCTTTTATTCCTAATATTTTTGCTATTCATGCGATTTATATACATAGAAAAAACGAATTTTTACTTGGGATGTAAAAAGCATATCTTACAGACAGTATATATTCTATAACGGTAAATTTCAAAGAAATTAAACTGCAGGAAGCATACAGAAGGTTAAAGTTGACAAACTAAATGATGAATGTGGACCACACCTACAAAAAACATCCCCCGCAGTGTCAACACTGTTGGATATAAAATAATAAAGCTGTAAATATCATGAAAACATGTTTTGTCATTTCTTCTGTCAAATAATTGAGCAACATAGAGAACGTTGTTTTCTCTAGCTAGTATTAAAAAAGAAGCTTCGAAAGTTAAAAGAATAATAAAAAATGAGTTGTTGCAAAATTGCAATTCCGTTATTAGTTTTTATTTCTTCTTAAAAAACACAAAAGTAATGTTTGATGGAAAGAAATATTTCTATATATGTTGTAAAATAATACTAATTAATTTTAAAGTGTGTAAAAGATTACCAAAAATTCATTGATATTATTTTTTCTTATTTATTACTTTTAAATATACTTTTTGATCTTGTATTGATTTGTATAAGTAAATTTTGATTCTATTCTTTTTTTAATTACATTTAAATGCTGTTCAATGTTTATTTGTCTTATATTTGTTTTTATAAATACTTTATAGTTTTATACTTTTATATAGTTTAATAGCTTAATAATTTTATATTTTTACAAGTACATTTTTTATCATACTTTCATGATACACTGTGAGCATTGATTTTTCCGCTTTATATTTCTAGATTATTGTATTTATTCGATTTTTATAATTATAAGAAATTGCTTTAATTCTTTCCTCTTATATTAAAATTTTTGAAATTATGAAACACTGTCTAAAAACTCAAGTCAAGTCAAAATAGTTTTTATGAATAAATTGAATAAGGTTGTACTTTAATACTTTTCTGATTATTAGGTGCTTTTACTTAATAACTGAAAAGAATGTTTATTTTACTGATTTTAATGCTTAAAAATATTTAATTTTAATTGTAGAATATCTTTCTGTATTGTAATTTCCATAATTTAGAAATGTTTTGAAAGAATAATGCTCATAGAAATAAACTTTACACATTAAAAGAAACTTGGCTTGATCCAATGAAGCTAAAATGTGCTATTTTGAATTTAAAGATGCTGAGGTCAAGTATATAGAGCAAAAATATGCGTCGATAAAAGAGTGCAAGCTAAATATAGATGTCTAAAACACAAAATAGCTTTCATTATTATTTACATTATGTTATTAAAATTGAAATAAATAAAAACGTAACTCTTTTTCAGCAAAGCTTCATTTTGAAACAAGACAAACACTCAATTTTTTAAACTTTAAGTATGAAGAAATACAATGTAAAACATTTAAATTGTTTAAACTTAGCTACCAGTAATTATACCAAAAACAAAAAATATTTCAGATAAATTTCTAACTGTTTTTAATAATTATCCGTTTTAAAATTAAAAAAAAATGCTAATTAAACGTAATAATTAAATCTAATGGAGCAAACGTGTTTTTTTTTAGCTTGAAGATACTTAGAATATGCGTTTTTAAATATTTTCTTTTCTAAAATAATAATTAAAATAATTTTTTTTCATAAAAGGCGTTAAAATAATTTTGATAAAAGTATTTACCTGTTTTAACTTTACAAATGAAATCCTTTTTTTGAAATTAATCTATTATAAAATATAATAATTTGACATTTATAAACATAACTATTTTTTATTAAATATAATAGTTTAACATTTAATTTTTGATACTAATTTTATATAATGTTGTATTAAATATTCTTTCACAATTGCATTGACTTAGACTGCTAATTAACTGAATAGCAAAGTTTCTTTCAATCATTTATGTAAACATGCTTGAATTTTGATTTTACTATTATTACTAGCATTAATACTAATAAACACAAATATTTTTGGTTAAGGGAGTTTTGTGTGTTTAATTTAATGTGTATATCTTGTTTATTTAATAATTAATTTACTAATAAACTAATAAATAAAAAATATTTTTAGTTAAGTGACTTTGTTTTCTTTTTAGTTAAAAATTTTATCAAATCATTTCATTTAAAAATACCTAATCATGGATTAATTACCTAATAAAAATATTTGCGATTAAGTGACTTATGCAATCGGTTATTCATCAGTGCATGCACAGCGACAAAAATTCTGGTAAATTTACCATACTGTATGGCAATGAAATTTTTGCTAAAAGAAAAACATAATTCTGATTTATAAAACTAAAGTATACGATATTTAAGCAATTCATTTAATCGCTTTCTCATTTATGTATTCCGTAGTTTTCTCATTCATTCCGTAGTTATCTCATTATTAATTTCCTTAATTATGATAAAATTACCAAATTTTATCACATTTGCCAAATTTTATCACCCATTAGAAAACTATAATTTATTCTTAATTTTGACAAAATCATTAACGAAGCGCTTCGGTAAAAATTACCTTACTTTTTGATTTTCCCATAGAGACATTAACATAGTAAATTTTACCATATTCTGATATGTAAATTTGCTTCATTTTTTTCAATATCACATTAATGTAAACTACTAATATATTACTAATTAACAAAAATATTTTTATTTAAGTGATTTCATTCGTAAGAAACAATTTGTCTTGTTTCTTACAATAATTAATTTACTAATAAACTAGTCAATAAATATATTTTAGGTGAAGTGCCATTGTTTATCTATATTAAAATTTTACCTAATAATTTCACTTTAATCAACTTGCTCACAGAGTAATTAACCAAAATATTTGTCATAAGTAACTTTTGCTATTGTTTATCAATCGGTATTTGATTAATTTTCATAGAATTCAAACAAATGTGGTGTAAATGCAAAAAAAAAAAAAGGAAAAAAAATGAAGTTATCTTTACTTTTACTATATTATTTTTGATACCTTACTTTATACCATTCTTAAACATCTTACTTTAAGAAACTTTTGGGAATAAATCACAAACATCATACATCACATCTATAGCATTTTTGCCCAGAAAAAGCAATAGATCATAAAACACAAGTGGATTGCATAACACTTGCGCTTGGAAACAAATTACTTTTTAGCACCTTACTGCGTCTTCAGTCACTCGAATGATATATGCATTGGTAAACAACATAAATTACAAATTCTTTTCGGACATTTTGTTTTGATCGATCAGAAAATAGAAAAATGGGAAATAGAAAATATCTTCTTGTATTGTTGTCTGCAGCTATAAATGTAGTGAAATCAAATAGTTCTTTATTACTAAATCGCTAAAATTGTTTAGATTGCTATGTTTATTAAGATTTTAAATAAAATAAGAGTGTGCATAGTTAAGGCATAACCAGAAATGACAAAAGTAATTACGATGAAATAAATTCAATTTTAGTCTGAAAATATTTTTATGTACCTCAAAACGCATTTTATGAAAAGAGTGAACTAAATAAATAAATAAAATGTAAAATCAGACTTGAAATTTTGTAGGATTAATTTTTGAGTAGTTTTATGTCAACAAAAATGAATGAAAATTGCTTGTCACTAATTTATTATTTTATTGTTCTTTCTAAGAATATATATTAAAAGAAAATTGATCAATTAATTAAAAAAAGTTTATCTAAAAATGATCAAAAATGGTTCATGACTAATTAAGAAGCAAACTATTTAATTTATTAATTTTGCTTTGGTTTTTCTCGCTGAAAATGAATGAAAATGTTCCTAAACGCAATATCTCAATATTGACATCGTTATATTTATACGTACATTTCACATTGATCATATAACATTACATTGATCTGTATTTGTCATATTTTTATTCGAATCAAAATAGAATATAGTTTTGCCTTCTCTACACTGTGAAAAAATTCGGGTCAATTTACGGTCAAAAGTACGGGCGTCCCTGAGAGCAGCAGTCGTAAAATCTTTTTTATTGTCTAGTTCATTTTTGCCGTACAAGCTAATACCGTAGTTTTTACTGTAATATTTATTTGATCACATTAATTCAGTGATTTTAGAGTAAATGTTAACTGTAAAAATTAAAATGTGTTAGTTTTTTTGCTCCTTAAAATTTTACACTAATTTATGTGGAGGGGGGCAGTGGGTTGATGTGGGATTATTGAAAGTTACAGAGACTCTGAGTGCCGGTACTTTATAACATAATTTGATCCGGAATATTTTGCAGCGTACGGAGATAAATTTTGCAGTGTGCGGAATATTTTGCAGTGTACGGAACTAAATCACTTGCGTTATAACTTTATTCTCAACTATTAAAATAAGTAATATTTTAATTAATTATGATATTCAAAGCTTCATAAATATAAACTTAAAGAGGCAAGAAGGAATTATAGTCGCTGATGATATTAATCTGTATTTGCTCATTTCTGTTTTTAAGAGAAAAATCTTAAAAACCTCTCACGATTAGTCCAAAGTAAATTAGACAAGGGCATAATCCGCCTGAATTAGGGGATACTTTGAAGAAATAGAGAGGAGTAAAACATTACATTCGAGGAGCTATAAGGTATTGATCGATGTGTTATTCGAATTAAGATTTCAGAAATAAAGCCTATAGAATATGGAAGAAAGAAAAAACTACACGTTTGATATTTACTGAACAAATTCTGAGTATGAATGTCACTGTAAAATTACTAATGTCATGAAATTTAGTATTATTATTTTTAATATGATAAGGGGAATTGTAAAGATAGTAAAAAGTGTAAAGATTAGAGAAAAAAAATCGGGATTTTTTTTTTTTACTTAATAAATTTAAGTACCTTAAAGTAATTGATATATACTGAAATAATTAAAATAGTTTTTACTAACTTTACCAACTTTAAAATAAAATAGATTGAATTACTTTTTTTTTTGCAAAGACACGAGAACTAATCCTTCTCATCTCTTCTGCAAGCCGTCGAAATTTATCTAGTCACCCCCAAAAGAAGCTGAATGACCCCCCTCTTTTGTATGAGGGGAGCCTTCATCATTTTTTCCCCTGCGAACCCTCATCGCTAAACAAGCTCGTGTGGCAGTGGGTTTGGTGTGGGATTATTTTTTGTATTTTTTTAAAAAAAGAATTCTTACAATATTTTTTTTTCTTTGAGTGATTGTTCTGTGAAAGGGGATGAGCAGAACTAAATTCGAATGTAATTTCTTGTGTAAGCTAGGGGAAAATTGGATTAAAGTCTTGACAAAACTTTCCCACGAATTCTACACGCAACATGTACATAGACAGCAAATAGCTGGAACGAATTATTTAAATGTGATAGGTACAGACTATAATTTTAATCGATTAACGTTCAGTAAATTCCTAACTGGAAAAATTTATGAACTTGGTTGCACCTTGCAACGAATTTTGCTTGCGAAATTCATAGATCTATAAAGTTTGTCGAAAATGTATAAGCTTATAGAAAAAAAATCTCTACTGGGGGTTTGCCTTTATTTCACTTCTCTTCACTCACGAATTAAATCCTTCTCAATTAGTATTGATTCGTGATGATAAAATGATCTTGATGAAATTAAATATTTATTAAATTAAAAGATTTTATTATTTAATAATTATTTAAATTTGGATAGTGATAATATTTAAAAAAAAAAAAATAAATAAATTAGCGTAATTTTTAAAATTCTGTTAGCTAAGCAAATAACTAATTCTGTTGACTAAGCAAATAAGCGTAATGTTTAAAATTCTGTTTATAAAATTCTGGTTAAAACTTGCTTGAATATGGTAAAATTTAAAGAGTTTCTGTCTCTGTATAATCACCAAAATGCACGACAATTTTTGACGAAATTTCGGAAAAAGTAACAAGAAAATATGGTTTTATAATATATTATAAAGTTTTGTAAATTAGATAAAATATAGTGCTTTTAATATGATACTGTAGAGCATGGCATGAAAACTGTTTTTCGGTTAGATTTACTTTTTAATTTTGTTTTTCTTACTAAAGGTGAAATAATAATACCTATAATTTTGAAAATCAGAATTTCCTATAAACGGTTACCATATGAATAATTTAAATACTGTATATTTTAGTTTTATTAACCAGAATTATGCATTTTTTTTCCAGAAATGTCAGTATTATACTACCATACAGTAAAATTAACAGAATTTTTTCTCTTTGTTTTTAAATAGGTTTTTGATTCTATTGGGTTAAATTTGACCTAAGCATTTCGATCGGTTACTAATACAGTCTCTTCTACGTTACCTTTTTTTATGAATTTTCAGTCAATTTTTGGTTACTATAATACTCATTGAATTTTTATCATCAATCAAAGTGCTTATTTGTGAATAATAGAGATACCTATACTTGATACACATGTCGTAACTGGATACAGTTTTACAAAAATTGTTTTTTAATAAAATTATATATAATTAGTTAAAAAGCCATGCAACAAGGAGTGACTAAATATGTGTTATAAAATATCTGCTATTTAGGTAATATCTAATAATTAATTTATAATATAGGACTACCAATTTCAGCTTTTAGCCTTTAATTTGAAAGGAAAATAATAAAGATATGAAATGTAATAACAAAAGAGAATATATCAAAATAATATCATATAAGGATTGATCAAAAAGTATTGCAAGTGAATATCGTAAAATAAGGGACAAATATGTGATTTGATAGTTAATATCACAACTGCCCTAATTTGATTTTCCTAATTTTGTGCTCATGACAGTCAAAAATGTATCATACATCTCTGTTTATTATTAATCATATCATGTAATTTTTTTTCCCATTGATGACTAATTTATTTCACACCGACAGCAATCAGATACGATAGTACAATGGCAAAAGTGAATTGTCTTCTTATTATATATTGAAATAACAAAAAGAAGATATTATTATAACAAAAGAAGATATTAATGTATAAATAGTTGAAACAATGTTTTAAAAACAAAAGTAAGCGGATGGTTATTCTTAATTTTTCATAATTTATTTCATTAAAATTTTATTTATCTGTTGAGCAATAAAAATACTAATTCATTCTCGCAATGGAGTGAATTCAATGCTTAAAAATAACATATGCAATCTATTAAAATGCTCAAAAAAATATTATACTTTAAAAAGATTGGTGACATGCGTTAAATATGAATTGTTTTTTTCTCCATATCATTATTTTTTGTGTTAAACTCGTAATTCTTAAATTCAGAGCCATAGTCATATACAATTGATGAAAAATACATATTACTTGAGAAAGATTTTAAACTATTAAAGGTAACTAATTGGAAGCACGATACATCTGATAATCTCTGATTCGTTGAGACGACCCTGGCCTGTTCGGGGTTGTAGTACCAAGAAGAAGAAGAAGCGAAAGAATAAGAATATTCAAAATACGAAGCATATATAGCGATTTAGAAAGAGGAATGCAACAATTTAAAAAATTTAATCCCATGGTTAAATATTATAATTTTTCGTTAAAAAGACATGAGAGAGATTATTTTTTTAATTTCAAGCTAGCATAAACTGCCATTTATGTAAAAGTTTTAAGTAACAAGTAATTGATTTCGCAACGGCTAAAAATATGCGTGATTGGGAGCCCTACACAGTAAAAAAGTCCGGGTTAAATTCGGATAAAACGTAGTACCGTAAAATCTAGTTAGTCATGTTACGAAACTGAAAATATGATATACCGTAATCTTTACAATAAAAATTGCTGTAAAATCACTGAACAACTCCAAATTAATAAATATTACTGTAAAAATTACGGTACAATATTTTATGATAATATAGATTTTACAGATAAGGCATCCAGAGTCCCTTAAGTTTATATCTTAATTTGATGTAGTATTTTTTACGGTATAGAAACTCATTTAACATTACAGAATGAAATAACTTCAAATTTTATTCCATTACGATAAAAAAACACATTTTAAATACAATACATTGATATATATAATTATACATTTTAAATACAACAAAAATACATTGTTAAAAAGAATACTAAACCTTTCTTGTAGTCAGATATATGTTTCGATGTATTGAGTTGTTATTATGGGAAAATTATAAAAAAAGATGTGTAAAGTATCTATTTTGATACAATTCTAAGGAACTATTTAATACACGAAGGTCATTTTCGAAAAAAATTGCGCTTATTTTTCCTTATTTTTCTCTTTTTAGTTTTTAAACATTTAAATCGAATTTTTTTTAAGAGAACTAGTTAGAGTTTGATGAGAAGTTAGTTTAAGTACTAGTTAGTACTAGTTCGCGTTTGAAGATTTTTAATGACTATTTAGATAAAAAAAAATAATAACGAAAGATATTAAAGTCATGTTTTAAAGTAAAAAAACTAAATTTGAATATAATTAAGTTTTAAAATGCTTTCAGTAGTTCTTCTGTTTATCTTGGATCTCATTATAATAATTTTATAATTGGCTACTCGATTTACCATTAATAATCGATACTCTACTTAAAAATGAATATCGATGGGGCCCATTATAGAGAGTGGGTCCATACACCATATGGGAAATTCTGAAGACAGGAAGTAGCGTTGGGCCCCTGATTTGGAGTCAAAAGTCTCACTTCAAAAAGTTGTTCTCACAGGGAGTATTAATAATTTGAAAGCTTATTACGGAAGATGGTGGGACAATTCTCGGTGAGAGCTTCTGAATTTAATTTGAAGTTGATGAGGAAGCCATCTTTTATTTTTGGAAATGTCATTAAATCTTTAATGGGATGATTCGAATCCCGTAATTTATTGATAAACACATGCTAAAAGACTTTCCTTTAATTTTTTTTTCGCCAATACATTTTGTTTAAATCCCTATTCGGTGTCAAAATGTGTTGTTTTTTAGCATTCTTATTTATTTTTTGAGAAAACATTTAGGAATAGAAAATTTCAGCCCTTGTTTGATAGCTTTAATTCCTCTCTTTCTTTTTTTTTAAATTTATTGTTTTTTTTAAATCAAATTAGAGATGAGTATATCTTGTAAATGAATACCATTTTGTACTAATATTACAAACTTTGATAGAGGAATGTATAAATTAAAGAGGGAAGTAGCTACTCATTTATTTATTACCACTAGCTATTTCAATTTATTTGTATTTATAGTACTTCCAATTATTCACTTCAATATTCTTTATCATCTTCATGCTTCTTTAATTCTCTTCGATTTGTTTGTATTTCTTATGTTTTACAATTCATCTGTTTTGTATATTTTTCAAATTCATTTGAAGTCTACCAAATTTATTTGTACCACTGACATCACCAATTCATTTGTATCTAATATTTCTCAATTTATATGTCTAACTACTTCTTTTCCAATTTATTTGCGCTGCTTATTTCTCAAATTATTTGCACCACTCAGCTGTTTCTCAATTCATTTTCACTTCTTAGTTCTATATTTATTTGTACTGATAATTTCTCAAATTATTTGCACCGCTTGGTTCTCAAAGTGGTATTACCTGGATTTGTTTCTCAATTTATTTTTACCGCTTAATTTTTGACTTATTTATACGGATTGTTTATCAAATTCCTTAATATGTATATTATTTCTTTATTTCATTTATTCTTGTCACTTTAATTACTTTATTTTTGTAATCTCAACTCATTTATATAATGCGTTTTTTCTGTTCAGTTTATTTGATTGCTTTTTTTTGTATCAATTGTTTCTTCAAATAATTTGTAATAGTTGTATCACTCATTTATATCTTTTATTCCTTTTATTTCATTATTATCAGTTATTTTTCCAGTTCATGGATATCACTTATTTCTCTGATTCATCTTTATAGCTTGAAATCCAATTGATTTAATCAGCTTTCTATCTTTATGATAAATTTTTTGCTTATTTTTTTAGTTCTACATTTTAGTTTTTTTCAGATTAATGTTTAGATGATTAACTTACATCGTTTGCTACTCCAATTCACTTTCTTCGCATGATTCTTTATTTGAATTTTCTTGAAATTTTATCATTTGTGTGTCTTTTAAAAGCATTGTGAACTATCATACTTAAAACATTGTAAAATAATTTGAAAACAAAAACAAAGTAAATAGATATTGGGAGTTGAAGGCAACAAGAAAAACTGCTAAAATACTTTCGTAGCGGCCTTTACTGTCATTCAATTTTAAAAACAGTATTTTTCTGAACCTTTGTTAAATATCAACAGTTTAATATTTCAATACCTTCATTTTAATTTTAGTTAGTTTTTTTGTTTTGCTTCATTTTTGGAAATCATTACAAAATAATCATTTTAAAATATGTCCACACTTAACAAGCTAAATTGCTGAAAGTCATTACAACGTATCAAGATTCAACCTAATTAAAAAATTGAAATTCTAGTAAAATATTGAAGGAAACACAATGAATCAAACTTTAAATAATTTCGTTTAAAAAATTGAAATAATATGAAAGTGTAGGAATCCAATATGAGCAATTTACTACTTATTTCCTTTTTAGAATGAAAACAGGATGCGAAACTCCTGGTAAGTGAAATTAGTTGTAATGAATAATAAGAATCTTAGATTTTTTTCTCATAGATGAAAAAAAAATTCAAAGTTTAATCTAATCTGCTAAAAATTTGAAATTCTCATGAAGAAAACATAATGAAAGAAACTTTATATAATATTCAGTTAAAAAACTGAAATAATGTTAAATATAAGAAACCAATATTAGCAATTTACAACTTAGTTATTTTTTAAATTGAAAACAGGATGTGAAACTCCTCTCTGTTAAGTGAAATATGTAGTAATGAATAAAAAAATATCATAGGTTTCTTCTCGCAGATGAAAAAAAAATTAAATCTGATTTGTTAAAAAGTTTAAATTCTAATCGAATATCATATTTAAGCAAATTCTAAGTAATTTCCTTTAAAAAATTGAAGCAATTTGAAAGTTTGAGAAGTCAATATGAGTAATTTACAACTTATTTCCTTTGTAAATTGAAAACAGGATGCGAAAATACTCTCGGATAAGTGAAATAAGCAGTAATGAATATAAATAATCTTAGATTTTTTTTCCCACAGATGACACCTTGACCTCAACCTTTTCCCTCACAATAATACACCTTTTAACTTTTGCTACTGTATAATTACTTATAAACAATAGTTATGGGTTGATTTTATCTGCGCATCTTTTGCTCAACAGTAAGCGATGTAAGATAAGTTAAACGCTTCTTCTATAGGGAGAGTGCATTGAAATCATTGTTAACTTTAGGTCATAAATTCTTCTTCTTTCAAAAGTAAATTTCATACATTTTTAAAATCGCTTTTTATTGTTAATATTTAAAAATCTTAAGATTGCAATACTTCTAATGCATTAATATGAGTCTGCATAAACATTAACAAATATGCATTAATATAATCATTAACAAATATTTGTAACACTCGGAATTTTTATTACATTGAATTAATTATAACTAACTTTTTTACTTCATTATTTTGTGACAAGCATTATCAATAAAATTAGATAATGCTTCTTTTGGAATTATCTGTGTTTTGCACTGTTTTAAATTTTTGGAAAGAATTAAATGATTTCAATAAGTTGCTCATACATTCGTGTTTAATGATATCGTAAAATGCGTTTTCATGCAATGTTTCACACTAGTTTTGCCATGAAATTGTTACGATCGATATAAATAAAAGCTTTTTTCAAATCGAGGCCCTCATAAAAATTTTAAAAATGGATTAGCATTTTTAAATTATTTTTACAAAAAAGAGCACCGTTTAATTAAAACTTAATAATATTTCTGAAATAAACCTTAAATTAAATTTTCTAAATTCAATCAATTCTTTTTCAATAAGTAAAACTGTTTGAAATGCTTCTAATAGCGAATCAAATCTCCTTTTATTCAAATTAATCATTTTATAATATCTCTTTATTAATAAAAGAAAAAATATAGAGAATTAAAATAAACTTATAAAATTTTATTTTATTTTATTTTACCATAGAATTTAAAAAGTAATAATAATTTAGTTTTCTGTAAAATTTCAATAAAAATGATTTGCTTTTATATGTCGTATAATTTTATAATCAAAATAAAGTTTATAATTGCTTTATGTCGTTTTATGGTACGTATAATAAAACATAAGTACGTATAATTACTTAATATTTCTTTAAAATTGTATATAAGTTTAACAAGTAAGCATAAGTAATTATTATTACTTTTGCAAGCGCAAGTTATATTTGAGCATCAATAAATACTTGAAACAATTGTTTTTTCAATACTTTGGACTGTAACTAACTTTTATACTTCCTAATTTAATGACAAACATTTTAATGCTATAAAAAGACAATTTATTGCTGTATTTTTCTTCATTTTTCCTAAAATACAAATTTTTTGTCAAATTTAAATATTTAGTTAAAGGTATGAATCCTTTATATTGAAAATTTAATATCTTTTATTTTAGTCACGTATTAATCGTTAAAAATCTCGAAAAAGAGAATAATGCTTTTTTAATCAAAACTTAAATTTTTTAAAATTTTTAATAACTGAATAAAATAATATTACGGTGTAGTAAAGTTCTTATACTTAAAGGATTCTGATATTATTATATTATTTCTAACATTTATAAGACTTCCCTTCTTTGTTTTATTCATTCAAAATAGATGCTCTGATTAAAATTAATTTTTTAAGACTTTACGGTTCTTAAAGCAAATGTCAAGAAATATTTTTATCTTAGAATTTTTTTTTTCTTAGAATTTTTATAGATCATAAAATTAAAAGTCTGAACCTTTTTGTACTTATATAATATAAACAAGTTTATAATCATACCGTCCCCTTGTGGTGCTTCAGTAAAAAAATTTCTCCTTTCTAACCGAATTTTACTATTTGTTTACTTCTTTCTTTTTTGAGAGATGATACTATATCATTTTTTTTTCCATTTTCGCCCTTCCAGGAAAATTGATTTTGTGGTCGACGGTAGATGTTATCGGATATCGCCAATAAGTGAAAAGTATTGTTAACTCAAATTACTTGGTGAATCTATTAGGAATACGTAATGTAAACTATGTAAATCTTTACAAAGATCCTTACCCGGCCGGAAAATGTTTTTATCTCATCTTTGTATTTACAATCTTTGTGAAACACGAAATTTTGACAAATGTTTTCAACAATAGCTTAGAGATTTATGACTTTTTCAATTTATTTTGCTAAAGTGTTTGACCTTATTTTTTTCCCTTGCTTTCTTGTAAAGTTATTGTTGCGTTTTTGTAAAAATATAAATGAATGACCGAATATCTTGGAATTATATTTCTAGGTCAAAGTTTTCCTGAACTTTTTTTTTTATTGCTCATAAAGCAACATAATATTGATAAATGAAATATAATATCAAATGCTCTCTACTCAAATTTAAAAGTGCTGCCTGCATTTTTAAAAATGCTAAAAGATAACTTTGGGAAAGATGATTGACAGTTTTAAGAAAAGTTTTAGGTATTGAAGCTAAAATTATAAGCCAGCTGATAATATGATTTTAATAAATATCCTGGAAGATTCGATGATGAATATTTCTACCATTTAAATTTATTTGTTACATCTCTGGTAAATTTTATTAGATCTGATTTAAAAAAATAATAATTAAACAATAAATTATTGCTTTTAAAAACGGAATAAAAATAAAATAATTTAATTAAAAACAAACTGCTGTATTTGAAATATATCACTCTTCAGACATTTCCAAGGAAATATAATGTTATAAATTAGCTTGAATTTAATAAAATTAAGGGGCCATCCACAAAAGATTTTGCGTGGGGGGGTATAGATTTTTCGATTAAAAGAACAATAATAATGAACTGTATTTAAAACAAAACTTGCTTTGGCTAGAAAAAAAAGATTATTTTTTTCTTATTTTATATATAATATGTTAGGAAAAGTTATTTTGATTTTTGAATCTACATTTGAAGAAAAAAATCAGAAACATTGAAAAAACCTGAAACATCATGAATTTTCAGTGCATCCCATATGTTTTCAGTTTATTTATCTTAAAACTTGTTTCCAAATTTGATTTCGGAAAAGTGCTGGGGTATAAAAATATTTAATCAACGAAATGTTAAGTGAAATTGTCATTTTAAACGAGTTACTATTAAGAGTAGATATACATTTCGAAAAAAATCTTTTTTTCTTGAGAGAAATTGAATATTTTCAATAAATGGAGCAATAATTATGAATTACTTTTAAGACAAATCCTGTTTTGGTTTAAAAATAAAAGAGTTTTTTATTTTTATTTTACATATAATAAGTTTGGAAAAGTTCTTTGGATTTTTGAATCTATATTTAAAATAAAAAAATTTAAAAAAAAATTAAAAAGTCTGAAACTTCCTGATATTTCAGTGCAATCCATACCTTTTCAGTTAACTTTTGCTTCTAGATTCGATTTTGGTTAAGTGTTGGAGATTAAAAAATATCTAATTAACGAAATGTTAAGTAAAAATTTTATTTCAAGCGAGTTTCTTTAAGAGTAATAATTACATTTTGAAAAAAAAAATTTCTTGAGAGATATAAAATATTTTTGATAAAAAAAATAAATAATGAATAATGAATTTATTAGAAACAATTCAGGTTTTAGTTTGGAAAAAAAAGTTATATTTAGAATTTTTTTAAAACAATTTTTACGTATAAAAAATTTGGAAAAGTTATTTTAATTTTTAAATCTACATCCAACGCAAAAATAAATAAATCTTAATTTTATTTTTTGAGAGAAAAAAAAATGTTTAATACTACTCCTTTTTTAAAGATGAAAAATTCAACAAGGTTTCCAATAATCAAAAGAAAACTAATTCAACTTCTAATTGTAAATTTGTCATTTTGAAACAGGCAATTTTTCAAATAACATTCTACTATCGGTATGTAAACAAAAACTCCAAGAATATTAGTTTAACTAATATTTTGGCAATCAATTTATTTTTGACACATTTTTCATTATTAAGTGATTTAACCATTTATTTGAGCAACGAAGAATTATTTGTTACGCATATTTTATAATTATTTTATTTTCCACTTGGGAATGATAATTTCTTTCTTCTAATTTTATCATTAAAATCATGTGTGACTTGATTATTTGTTTTGATGGTATGTGCTTCGTTTATTAATATTAAAAGTTAAGAAGTTTTATTTATGATACTGCCTTACTTCCTTCATATGAATTGTACAGATTTTAAAACTTTTTCGCACACCTAATTAATATCTTCTGATCCTTCTACAAGGCGATGAGTTCTGACTGCTTAGTTGTTATTACTCTTAAAATAAGTTGAAATTTAAAATAAATAAGTTGATTAGCTTTAAAGAAAGAAACTATTTAATAGTTGTGGTGTTAAGTAAAAATTAGAATTTTTAAAAATTTTTTTCCCTCAAATTCTGTTTCACTGACATAGTTTAGAATTTAGATTTAAGCATACAAGATAATGTAGTTCAGCATACAAAATAACATAATAAAACATGAGCTAAATATTGATATCCCAAAATTAAAATATTTTTAATTATTTCAAAAATTAACAATGTTTATATTTACTGTCTATACTCTTAAATAAATTATTGAGGAGACAATATTTTCACTAAATTTCTTTTCTCATCTTATATTTCGAAGGCTCTGAACTTAAATCAGTCAGAAAAAAATAGGCATTTAATAAGCTTTTTTAATTGTTGTAACTTAATTTATAGTTAAAATTAATCATACCAAAAAATTCTTTTACTTGAAACTTAATATAACTGTATTTCATAGTACGTTGGCGAGAACTTTTTACAATTCTGCGACCAATCGCAAAAATCTCTCTGAATAATGATAATAATAAAAAAAGTCAATGACACAAACAAAATGTTTTTGATGATATTGTATATGAGGACATATTTCAGATAAATTTTAATTAATGTGTTTACATTAGTAATAATAGCCCAACACCAGTATTTCTAAACGAAATTTCTTATTTCAAATATGTGTATTAAACTACTTTGCGCTCAGAGATATTTTTTTTAATTTGATCAAAATTATTTATTAAATGTTTCAATTATTTGAATTTTGATTAAAAAAATAATAATGTCATATAAAATGAGCAGGATCAGTTCTTGGAACTCTATCAAAAATCAAAAACTTTTCTCAAATAAAAATCGCAGAAGATAATCAATCGCAGCCTATTTAATGCTGACGTTTCTTTTACGTTTTCCAAGACCTTTTCCTTTAAACTTTTAAAAATTGCTATTGAAAAATAAAAATAATGGTTACAAATATACATTGTGATTATATTCTAATATTAAAAATATTAAAGAAACAAATATTTCAAACCTTATAAATAATCGAAAAGGTAACGTTAAAAAAGTAAGACTTAAAAAATAATTAAAATAATCCTCTATCTAAAGTTATAGCATGGCGTATAAAATTCTTTAAATTTTTTTATTACATATAAAAAGACTTCTTAGACTACTATGCTAAGCACAAATGTGCGTTTTCTTTCCTCCTTTTTTTTTTCTTTTCATTTTTTTGCAATTTTACTTCATGTTTTATAGACTACCTATGTAAGTTTTGTTTTAAAATATTCTGATAATTTTTTTATTTGTTTATTTAATTGTATGATAAGCAAGGAGAGTTACAAATTTTATGGTGCTGCCATCTATTTAACAAAATATGTACTACTTAGTAGCCTTACGTTTGCAAGAAATATGAATCTAGCAAGTTAATTAGTAGTTTTATATAGCATTTAAAAATTCCTAAATAAAGACATTGTTTATATATTTTGTTTCTGAAGAAACAATGTTTTATTATTAAGTATGATTTCAGGCAAATATTAAAGAAGAATGTAAATAAATCTCTTATTGTATAAATTTTAGTTTTCGTTATCGGCAGATTTGTTTTGGATATTTTATTCAATAACTGACAATTAATTGAAGTTTTCAAACTTACAAATTAATAAACAAAGTTAGACGTAATATTTCATGAGCTCAAAACTGGAAGGAAAAAAACTTGATATATTGACAAAGCTTTTCGCAACCATGTAAATTCAGTATCGCTATAATGTCCATCATATCGCAAAAAATATTGATTAAAGCAAGGTAGCTTGATCCAGATCAGAGAACTTTAAAATTCTGTTAAATTCAAATTCTAAATCTTATTTCAGATAGTCAAATAATTACTAATAAAAGAGTAAATTGCCAATTGCAATTAAAGCAAAATCTTTCTAAACAGGTAAGAATTCTTCATAAATAACTAAAATAATTCTTTTTAGAATCATGAAATTATTTTGAATTATGATTAACTAATAAACAAATAAAACTAAAACGATAGAAGAAAGTTAAAATAGATATTGTTGAATTTTTTCAATTTGCATGAAAAAATTAGAAAGTTCTGTCGATTTGGAAAACAATGCTGAATTCTAATTATTCAAACTTTATTTTGACTTAATCATCATTAAGTTTAAAATATTTCTAAAAAATTATATTTTAAGGTAATTAAAAATACTTTAATAAGAAGTGTTGTAAAAGAATGGTGTATAGTTGACTTAAATGCATACATTTAGTAAAAAGTAAGAAGAAAAAAAAAAGTTTTAACATTTGTGCTTCGTTTTTTTGAAAATTAATCTGGTCAATATTTCCTTTTTAAAATTTTAGGTTAACTTTTTGCCTACGGGGCCTGATAGCACCTGTTATTTTGGATCATCAGTTGTAACAGCAGTAAGCAAATGGTTAATGAAACTGGCAGAAAAATATATTAAAAAACGAGGATCATATTTATCCAAATCAAAAACTAAAAGTAATGAAGTCCATAAAAATTCTACTATTCCGGAAAATGATGTATAGATTGAAAAAAATAAAATAAAAGTACCATATAGAACAGATATGTAATATATATAGAAAATATTGAAGCTAGAGATGCAAGCGTTAACAGCTAAGATGATTTAGACAATTTCATGTTCTGATTGACTATAATTAATATTAAAATATGATACTTAAAATGGCGTTATCAATGTCTCAGCATTGAAACTATTACCAAAATATTTTTATGTGTATCAAATTAATTTTATGATACATCATTTGTATTTTTGATGTATGTGGATAAAAAACTAAATGCAATACTTTTAAAAGTTCTAAATTTTTTAATTAAAGTTCTAAATTTTTAACAGCACAAAAATTAAAAAAAAAAAAACTTGCATTTTCAAAATTTTTTTAAAAATGTATCCTTGACCCTTTTTGCTAGCATACTGTAAATGCGAATTTATAAAACAAGCTAGGCTTTAAAAAAATATTGACAGGGCAAAAGTATTATGATCTTCATGCGCTCGGTACTTTTAGTTTAAAAATCGTTCAAAAATATAAAAGATATTTCAAATCTGTTCAGAAGTAAGGAATGTCATTACAGTTCTATATTTTGTTAACTGTTCTCCTAACCGTGTCTTTGCCTTTACTCTAGAAATACGTAGATAAAAGACAATATTAATTATAAAATATTTTCATCAAAATTTCAAAAAAAGTTATTGTATTCTCGGAGTTCAACTTGTTTTGAAATAATAGTGAGAAGAAAAGCATGGGAATATTTTTAAATTAACATGTCGCACTCTCAGAAATAAACTTTTCACTTTTGGCGATTCAGCAATCCTTAAGTAGTTTATCGTTAATTTTGAGAATCAAAATTCGTCACGAAATCACATGATATGTGACGAAACGCGAACTCTTAAATGTATGACGAAAATGTTTCCTCAGTTCGAAACCTCATTGTGGGAGACAAAACTAGAATAAAGACTAGACAATCGAATATAAACCAACACGTTACGCTGACGGCTTTGCATGGTGGTGAAGAAGTTATTGCACCAGGATCATCCGGAGTTCGATTCCCTCTCCGGGTATGGGGGAAAATTTTCTATCTGTCTTTTTTTTTTTTTTTTTTTTNCGTGCAATACACTCTGAAATTTTTTTTTTTTTTTTTTTTTTTTTTAAATCAAATAGAATGACAAAATATTTCTTTCATTTTGACGAAGTTCGTTTTCTCGGAGAAGTGACGATAGTTATTTCATGAACGAAATTTTTGCTGCAAATTTTTGTTCAGACGAAATTTTTGCTCGTAGCATATACTAGGAAATTGTTTCGTCAAAAACGAAGAAAGTTTCGTGATAATCGAGTATCCATTTTTTACAGGGAGGTAATAACTCATTGCGGTTATCTGCAATATTACTATGGTTGGCGAGAGCAGGGATTTTTTCAGTCATATTTCTGCTGAAAAAGTACAGAGTCATAGTATTCTCATAGCTGAAAATTCTTCTGATTAATCAACTACATAAAAAATATTATCAGAGTCTGTTGGAATTATTGCACAAAGCAGTTAACATAGGTCAACTGAAACTTGAATTTATCTATATTATTTCATTAGTATCTTTCAATCATTTTCAATGTTAGCATCTTCTCGCACTTTATAAGAACTATTGGTATAGTTCATAGAGTATTATGCATTTTACTAATTTTTTGTTTGTTTTTTTGGTATTAAATATTTTTTTGCAATAATCCCATACGCTAGGACCCGTACGGGCCCTAGCTTCCCAGTAGCGTCCACACACAGTAGTGGAAATGAGCGCAGGACAGACGGAAATATGGGGCAAGTCCATGTCCTCCCCAAGGCGACAGAGCTTGCATTTAGGACAGTCAAAAATGTTTATACTAAAAAGGTGTTTGGCCAGACAGTCATGGGCCGTTACAAGTCTAAAGATAGCGACTGCCTTAAACCTGGTCTGATTTGGGATAGTTAAAATATGATTGAACCAGGTTTTGTGTATATTGCTTTTAAGGAAATTCTCTGAGAGCATGTTCCGGAATTGGTTTCGGACCAGCAATTTAAATGAGTGCAGAGAGATGGAGCAACGAGATGCTTGGGCAATAGTTGTTCCTTTCTTGGCCAAGAAATCAGCTTTTTCATTACCCCAAATCCCGCAATGTCCCGGGATCCATTNACATAAAAAATTAAAAACAATTCTTTTAAAAGTTCTAAATTTTTAACAGCACAAAAATTAAAAACAACAAACTTGCATTTTCAAAATTGTTTTAAAAATGTATCCTTGACCCTTTTTGCCAGCATACTGTATATGCGAATTTATAAAACAAGCTAGGTTTTAAAAAAATATTGACAGGGCAAAAGTATTATGATCTTCATGAGCTCTGTATTTTTAGTTTAAAAATTGTTCAAAAACATAAAAGATATTTCAAATCCATTCAAAAGTAAGGAATGTCATTACAGTTCTATACTTTGTTAACTGTTCTCCTAACCGTGTCTTTGCCTTTACTCTAGAAATACGTAGATAAAAGACAATATTAATTATAAAATATTTTCATCAAAATTTCAAAAAAAGTTATTGTATTCTCGGCGTTCAACTTGTTTCGAAGCTATAGTGAGAAGAAAAGCATTGGAATATTCTTACTAACATAACGCACTCTCAGAAATAAACTTCTCACTTTTGGCGATTCAGCAGTCTTTGAGTAGTTTATCGTTATTTTTGAGAATCAAAATTCGTCACGAAATCACGTGATATGTGACGAAACGCGAACTCTCAAATGTATGACGAAAATGATTCCTCAGTTCGAAACCTCATTGTGGGAGATTGTGTGACAAAACTAGAATAAAGACTAGACAATCGAATGTAAACCAACACGTTACGCTGACGGCTTTGTATGGTGGTGAAGAGTTATTGTACCAAGATCATCCGGAGTTCGATTCCCTCTCCGGGTATGGGTGAAAATTATCTACATGTCCTTGTTGTGTTCTGCCGTTATATGGTACCCACGTTAAAGTGGATATTAAAGAAGTTAGATACATTAGACACTACAACCTTTTTATTTTTTTTTTAAATCAAATAGAATGATAAAATTTTTCTTTCATTTTGACGAAGCTCCTTTCCTCGAAGAAGTGACGATAGTTTTTTCATCGACGAAATTTTTGCTGCAAATTTTTGTTTTGACGAAATTTTTGCTCGTAACATATACTAAGAAATGGTTTCGTCAAGAACGAAGAAAGTTTCGTGATAATAGAGTATTCATTTTTTACAGGGTGGTAATAACTCATTGTGATTATCTGCAATATTATTATGATTGGCGAGAGCAGGGACTTTTTCAGTTATATTTCTGCTGAGAATGTAAAGAATAATATTGTTCTCATAGCTGAAAATTCTTTTGATTACTCAACTACACAAAAAATATTATCAGAAGTCTGTTGGAATTATTGCACAAAACAGTTAACATTGGCCAACTGAAACTTAAATTTATCTATATTATTTCATTAGTATCTTATAATCATTTTCAATATTAGCATCTTCTCACACTTTATAAGAACTATTGTTATAGTTCGTAGAGTATTATGCATTTTACTAAATTTTTTTTCTGGTATTAAATATTTTTTGCAATAATCATCGTTTTATGTTATTTTTATACATCAATTTTCAGATTTATATCAAAACTGCAGCATAATTATTGCGTTAGCAATTTAAAATGTGTTTATTAATGCCTTTCCTAAAATAAATATATGGTTAATACAGAGTTTTAATTTTGATAATCTAGTTAATGCATTAAACATAAGACATTAAAACCTGCATTGTGAAAAAGTCTGAATCAAATTACAGTAAAAAGTACCAGTACTCATATTGCCTGTACTTTTTCCTTAAAATCTATTTTTACCAGAACTTGCTATGCAAGAAGAAATTTGATACAGCGGAATATTTACAGTAATATTTTCCATAAAATCACTAAATCTCTCTAATTAAACAAATATTACTGTAAAAATTATGGAATAATATTTTCCGGCAAAAATGAATTCTCTGGTAAAATAGTTTTTACGGATGATGCACGCAAAGTGCCGGTACTTTATATCATAATTTGTAAATCTAAATTGGTACATGCAATGTCATCATCACATCAGTAAGTTGGCATTAAATACAATCATGATTCATAACATCATTCCGTTGGGAAATGTTTCGATTCATTTCCACGGAATTAATCATCGGATCAATATTTTTTTCTTCCGCAAAGCGGTCTAAATCCCACAAGCAAAGATCCACCCTGTTAAACTCTTTGACTAAAACGGAATTGAAATCATCGGCGTGACAGTATATACCGTTGGTGGCACTATTAATATAGAGTCAGTTGATTGAGATGAGTTGAGAGTGTTTTCGGATGAGTGAACTCTTCACATTATTTTCATGTACACCCCGTTTAATTTGGAAAGTCATTTGGCGACATGCTGCTGTAAGTGTTACAGAATATCGATTGAGCAACATTTTTGGTCATGGAAAATGTATAGGATGTATTATATAAAGTAAACATCTGATTAACCGAAGGTGGATTATCCATTTGGATATGATCTGCTGTCTTGTTTTAGGATAAAGTATGAGAATAAAAACCGATTTTTCTCAATTTTTGTATTTCGTTATGCAAAATTACATTCTTTAAAATAAATTTTAAAAAATGGATTTTTTCCCAAAATTTTTCAAAAAATAATAAAATATAAAATAATAAGGTATAAAATAAAAAAATATAAAATAATAAAATATAAAATAAGAAAATATAAAATAAAAAAATATTAAGTAATAAAATATAAAACAATAAAAAAAAATAAAAAAAATAATAAATATTTACTAAAAGTTATTTTTTGCACGGAAGTATCTTTGGATAAACGAATTTTATGATTGTGCGTAAAATTTTTTCGATTCTCTTAGAAAGTTCTCGAGATAATGTGAAATTATCATTAAGGGTACCAAACTTCGGATCGTTCTTCTGATCATATTTCTCAGAATGTGCCTACCCTATATTTTGGGGGTCAGAAATCCAAATCCGTCGAAAAAAGCTAAGGATTATTCTGAGGAAATATGTTTGTTTTTTCTGATTTCGTAACTTAAAATATCGACTGCAGATAAAAATTAGCACATTTGATATCAACCTCTCGAACCAATAAGATTGTGTTCTAGAACGTGAAGATCCAATCATTAGTTCAAAAGTTATTCAAGTAGGTCCATTCTTTTCGCACTGCGCGTACAATCTTATTTGATAAGTCAATTGGCGTCATGCCGCTACACGTGTTATAGGGTATCGATTGAGCAACATTTTTGTCAACAAAAATGTGTATGACATTATGGGAATATACAAAATATATACAAAAATATACAAAACTTAAATTATATAAAATACTTAGAATTTTAATCCTTCAGATTTAATTTAAAAGAAACTCTACACGTTACATTGTAAAAAAAATGGATTAAAACAGGTGTACTTGTTTTTTTTTAATAACAAAATAAAAATAAATAGATAAACAAACACAATGAATAAGTAAATAAATAAACCAACTATTGACACACTTACTAAAAAACCAATCATTTCATACATTAGTTACAAATTTTTAAAATTAAAAATTCTTAAGGTTACATAAATTAAAGTTGTTATAAATTATTTTAGTTTCTAATTTCTGAATTGTGAATTTAGAAAACCACTGTCCTACACAAAGTATAAAACAAGGCTTGTCAAAGTAACTTTTAAAGTAATGAAAATGGAATATTCAATTTGATATTTTCACAGATGCAAACCACATGGAAAGAAAATTAAATGAATAACATCTAATATTCTTTTTAGCCTATAAGAAATATTTTGAAATCAATTACAAAAGATCGCATATCTTACAATTCATGTCTGAAGATCATTTTTTTTGTACACTGAGACAGAACAGTCAAATAATCCAATAATCAAACAAGTACGGCCATAATATGGTAAAATGTATCGTGTTTCTGGTTCTTCCGAAAAGCTCGGTAATTTTTACCGAATTTCGTAAGGATTTTTGTTCAATCGACAGTAAAATATGGTTTCATAATATGTAATAAAATTTGGTAAACGTGGTAACATTTTGTAGTTTTAATATACCTTAGAGCATGGTATAAAAATCAGTTATTAGATGTATTTTTCAGTTTTGTATTTTTTATATATGTGGTAATAAGAACTATAATTTTTAACAGGCAAATGAATAAATAAATAAATAAATAAAAATAGATAAATAAAAATAGATAAATACATTAACATGCAAATGAATAAATAAACAAATAAATATAAATAGATCAACAAATTACGAAGCAAATAAATAAATAAACACATAAGTAAAAATATTGCATTTCTCCCTTAATGCAATGCAATATTTTTGAAGAAAAAGCATATTGATAAAAATTAACATAATTATTTCACCAAAATATAAAAATTTGTAAGCTATGCGAAATTTGAAATTTAATTTTATCATCTTTTCTTATATAACTATGGATATAGATTTTTCCTAGTTCATTGAGGAAAAAACATCCTAATTGGCAAAAATTCGAAATACCAGTATCAAAATCCAGTAAAAATGATACCAGAATCAGTATAATGATACCGGAAATGTAAAACCTGGTATGAAACTATACAGGAAATTTTAAAGACTGGAATGGCACCATACTGAAATTCTATAATCAGTATAGCACCATACTAAAAATTTTAAAACTCGTATGGATCAAACTGGAAATTCAAATGTACTGGAAAGTGTGTAACCAATACAAAATCGTACTGGAAATTATGATACCAGATTTCAAACATACTGGAAATTTTGAAACCAGTTAGTATTAATGCTGGAAATTTGAAGTAGCTTTAAAATATACTAGGAAGCATTTAAGCAGTATACTAATTTCCGTAGAAGCCCTGTCCAAGTACGCAGATGAACTCAAATTGAGCTTCAACCCAACCAAATCGATAACCACCTTCTTCACTACTAATAAGCGACTTTATAAATATTAACCATCCTTGTTTCTCAAACACCAGAAGCTCTCCTACGAGAAACACCCAAAATACCTGGGATACATTATCGATACCGAATTTACAAGTAACAAACATATTGATTATATTGTCTCGAAGGCTAGGAAGCGCCTAAATATTATTAAGTGCATCGCTGGTAGGGATTGGGGAGCAGATGCAACTACTCTTAGGACTTCCTACCAGGCTCTTGTTAGACCAATTCTTGAATATGGCTATCCTGTCTACTGCTGTGCTTCTCAATCTAACTTAAACAAATTGGAAAAGGTTCAACTGAGCGCCGCTCGCATCATCACTGGACTGAAGCGTAGCTGCCCTTCAGAGATCGTTCTTTACGAAGCAGATCTGCAACCTCTTAACTTCAGAAGGCAAGCTAATTTAGTGAAATATTACAATAAACTTTCCAGTTTAGACCAAGGCAATTTAACTGCTATTTACCTAAATAACTGGACCTGCAATCAAAGGCTAAAGAAAAACAGTCCTTTTAGTCATGTTGAATCACAACTGTTAATCGCTGAAAATATTGAACCTCTTTATCTTCATAGCAATCTTAGTACTTGCTTGGATCTTTCCAATGTTTGTTTCCATGAAAGCCTCCCTACCATGCTTGACAAGAAAGACTGTGTGCCTGACTTCCTCAGACAGTTGTCCCTGGAAATCATCAATAAAATCCCTCCAAACGACATCAAAATATTCTCTGATGGCTGTAAAATGGATATACAGACTGGCAGTGGGGTATTTATTGAAACACCTCGAGAGAACTACACTCTTCATCAACGAAACCCCGATTTTTGCTCCGTCTTTCGAAGCGAACTAATTGCAATCGACAGGGGACTAGAGAAAATCTTGAGTGAAGGGCACCTTGGAAATACTTGGATACTATCTGACAGCCGTAGTTCAATTCAACACCTCAAAAATTGGGCCCTCATTGGAGATAAAACCAGTTTTTCGATCTTACAAAAAGTAAAGCTCATTTCCCAACAGCATGAGGTCCACTTTCAATGGATCCCGTCCCACGTCGATATCCACGGCAACGAGTTGGCTGACACTCTTGCAAAGAAGGGACTAGACCATCCAGTCCCCTCCACCTCAGAGCTTACATACCTTGAACTTTTTGCAAGGCAAAAGGCCCAGAACAAACAAAAGTGGCTGCTTCCACCTTCCACCTATTCACTACTGGTATAAAGCAAAAAGACCAGGACTCTCTCTATCTCTCCCTGGTGACAGGCAAACCAACACCTGCCTATCCCAACTGGCCAGTGGACACCTGAAAAGTCTCACATTTTCTGCAAATCAAAAGATCTTTCCTCTTTGCCCTAAATGCCAACAAAACCAGGCATCACCTGAGCACATCTTGATCTGTTTAGGGCTGGACTGGAACGATATTCATTCCTCTCACATTCTGGTTTCGGATTTTCTCAATATCAACGGATTCATTGATCTGGTCTGACCCCGTCAGACCAGATGGGAATTAGCAACAACAACACTAATTTCCGTTAGTTAATTTCATAGATTTTGATAAGGATTCTTAACATATATATTAAGGGCGTTGGTAACTTACATTTGCTATGTATATTAATTAAATAAATACATATTTAAAATTATTAAAATCATTTTATAATTTTGAAACGAAGAAAGTGTTTGAGTAAGATTTTTACTCATTTTAATTACTTTAAAATCTGTTAAAATAGAAACTTTATTTTTTCCCCTTTTTTTGTTCATCTACAAATCCAAAGTTTTAAATTGTTTTTAAATTTTCTTTATTTTTGTTACAGTTTTGCTCCTATATATAGAAATATGTAAGGTTTAATAGATAATTAATTATGCGTGATAATTGATAATTTTTAACAGTTGTTATCCCCGGCTTTTGCAAAAATTTTTTTCCAAAACGGATCTGACAAATTCTCGGATTTCATGTAGCTTGTGGTCCATTATCTAAAATGTTGTCTCATTAAGCAGAATTAATGAAATTCATACTTTTTATTTTTTATATGAATAAAATAATACAATAACGAATGAAAAGTGGAGAAATTTGTAGAAAATTTTGTCGAAAATTAGTGGATTTGAAGAAAAATTAGCGGAATCAATCAATTAAAGTATTTTGAAGAACTTGTCTTTTTCAAGCGGAATCGAAAAATAAAAATCACTTACTTTTATCTTAATCGAAATACATCATTGACTTACAAGAACTAGCAGAAAGAAAAAAGAATCAAAGATCAAACATTAAAGATAATAAATATTAGTTGATTCTTGAAAAGTTTTTAATTTTTCCATTGCTACATTATGTAATTAAACAATAAATATACTGGATAAAAAAAGAAATAAATGAAAAAGCGAATAAAAAAATGCTTTTTTTGATTATTTGTCTTATATCAGGAATAATAATAATAAAAACAAATATATCTATAGATACTGTTGCCACCGGTTAGCCAATGTCTATTGAAGGCTATGCGTGCTAAAAATCATAATGATTTTTTTTCTTTCTACTTTACTCTGAAGGGAGCGAATGCAGTGCGTATAATGCGAGCAATTATAGTGCGCATGCGTTAATTACCTTTTTTTTTTTTCATTCCAGGAATCGAAAACATGTTTATTTTTGAGGAGGACGCAATATCTACGTTAATCTACTCTGCCGGAAATTTTGGAACATATATTGATCAATAGTTTAAGAAATACAAAGAACTAAAAATATTTTTTAAAAAATAAACCAAAAATCAAATAAAAAAATATTTTGTATTCTTTAATATGGGATCTAAGCTGATTGATGCATTCGTTCGTATTAAACCTGATTACACGACAATTGTAGAAAAACATGGTTCAGTTTATCACCTTAATTACAAATGTATTAAATTTAAACCATATTACGATTCAAAATATTAATTATATGTTTCAACTTTGAACTAGTTTTTCCGAGAATGTTACTATGCATTTGAAAAGCCACTGAATTTCATGTACAGTGTGCCAAAAATGAAACTGACCGCAATGAATAACTTTTGATCTAAAGATCGGATCTTCACGATCTAGGACTCATTCTTAATGGTTCGAGGTTGTAATGTCAAACATGCTAACTAATAAGTGCAGACGATATTTTAAGGTTACGAAATCAGACACAAATGCATACTTTTTCTGAAAAAACATATATTTTTCTCAACTGATTCGGATTTTATGACTGCCATTATATAGGCGGTAGCCGCAATCAGGGAAATATGGTCCCCATAGTTTGGTTAGTAGATCGATCCTAAGTTTAGACTCGTTATTGTTAATTTCACTTTTTTCATATTTCGCTGTATCTTGAGAACTTTTTAAGCTAATTGAAAATTTTTTACACACCACTATAAAATTCGTTCATTCAAAGATAGTTCCCTTATAAAATATATAAATAATTCCAGTATATATTCCAAAAAATAACTTTTTCTAAGTATTTAATTTTTTTATTTAAGGATGGTCAGAAAATTTGTAAGGTATACCATTTTTTGCTTCATTTTAAATTATGTAATAATGGCGAAATAAAAAATCTGATCGAAATCGGTCCAATACTTCCTGAAAAATTGATTATCAGAAAGTCTGATACTTAAAATTTGATTTCTCAGTTTCAAAAAATTGTATGCTCTACAATTCAAAATTTTCTGACTATTATTAAATAAAACTATAAAAAAATTATTTACTAAAAGTTACTTTTTTTTTTTGCTTGGAATTATCTATGGATAAACGAATTTTATAATTGGATGTAAAAATTTTTTCGAGATATAGCGAAATACGCAAGAGGCTAAATTGACATTAAGGGGTTCAAACTTTGGAGCGTTTTCCAGACCAGATCAGATTTCCCTGTTCACGGCCCCAGATTTCCCAGTTTAAATAGTCATTTAATATTCTAAATTGCATAAATTAGCTTTAGATAGCTTAAATAATCGTATAATATTCTGATTGACAATGCGTTATTCGAATAGCTCAAGTGATTTTGAAATATAAAATTGCTATAGCCAGTCTTTCAATGTTCTTAAAATCAATATTCTTATTGTTATGCAGTGCTTTAATAGTCCAACAATAATCACGCAGCGTTCTAGTAAATAGTCTATTTAATTAAAGTAAAAAGTTATTGTGTTCTGGTATACTATGATTCTGGTATATTCTAGATAGAAGAAGATGCACAAAATAAATGTTAAGAAAATGGTGAAGAACAGCTTTATCGAATTTATTTGGAAAAAAAGAAGTAAATTTTTTTTAGCTTGCTATTTTTTAGATTTTAAAGAATTTGGATGTTTTACAAGAGCTTAAATTATCAAAATTAATTAAAACTATCCCTAATTGATATGAAATTTAAAAAAATGATTTTCAATAATTTTTTAAATTTGAAATTGACTTTAAAACAAATAAATTTCACTGCTTTGTACTAATTTTCTTTTTTCTTTACCCTTTTCTAATATTAAATTATTTTCTACAAATACGAATTATTTAATATTCCTTTTAAAAATAAAACATAAAATATTAAAAAAAAGAACTTCTTTAATTTCACTCATCATGTACTATTATATTTATATTTCTTTAGCTCACAAGCAAAAATTTATGCCCAGTATTGATAATTTCGAATTAATCTGAACAAATCGACCTATATTCGTAAAAATCCATCTCCAATTTTCAGACATATCTAGCACATAACACAATTTTAGTTGTTCTTTATTCAATTTCATTCCAGTCTAGGTGAGCTTAATACAGGCAGCTACATGACTTCCCACCCATTGTTTGTGGATTAACTTTATCCGTGACTGAGTTACATAAATCGAACGAATTTTTTCCGCAATGAGTTTTGGAATCACCGCATTTTTACCTGAGGCAGATCATTTGATAGAAGGTTATCATGCCTTGTGCAGAACACGCGTTTGACTATCTGCCTTTCCAGCCCCCCATATTCTACAAAATATAGAGAAGCCCTCCCCCTAAAAAGAGGCAGACTGTAAGCGTAGTTATCAACATATGGGGGATGGGTGCAGCGAAGCCTGGATGCGTCTGGCACGTGGGGCACACGCGCCTCATTTCGTAACTCCCCTTCTTTATTTCATTTCTTTGTAATTTTGTTTTCGTTTTCAGTTTCATATTTTTCATATACAAAATGTTAAGGATCATTTTGATCAGACAATTGTGACAATTGGGGTTACTTCAATCAACATAAAACCACAAAGACATAAAAACATAGGCATATAAAGATATGAAAGCACATTTTGTTTCATTATACAAAATGGAACTTTAAAAAGTTAAATTTTTCAGGATGTATTTAAAACACTGTTCAGAGTATTTTTTTGATAACATAATTAATTGATTAACATATAATATAATAAATAGATAGCAAATAATAATTAGATGTCAACAATCAATTTCGATTTTAGATTATTTAACAAACGATTTTTTGGATTATTCTCAAATAATTCAATGCTATAAAAACTATTAAGGCTGTATAAGCGTATTATAGCAGTGTAAATTAACTTATAACCACAATAAGTCCAACATTTTGATTTTATATGCATAGAAATGAAGATGTAAATATTTAAAGATATGATAATAGTATGATAATAATTTTTCTAATTTTAAATAAAAAGTAATAAAAAGAGCACATTGTGACAGAATACTATTCACAAAGAAAAGAAAACGTAAACCAACGCAAAGCTACACTGTAAAAATCTCCGAATCAAATTACTGTAAGAACTACCTGCATTTAGGGTGTCGGTACTCTTTACCGTAAAATCCATTTCGGTTTGGGTTTTTTACATTGCGCCAAGACTAGTGTAGAAATAATAAACGTATCACTTTAAATAGTAAGATCTTAATATTTATTAAAGATAATAGAGAATAAAACGTATTTAGACACTTTTTTCGGAACAACTTTACCTATTAAAATGCTGCAAACGCTGTACAAGCGTATTACAACAGTGTGGAATAACTTATTACTAAAATAAAGTTGTTCAACATTTCGATTACAAAAGTATATAATTGAAGATGTAAATATATAGTGATAATTTGTCTAATTATAAGTAAATAAAAATAATAAAGAAAATATCATATTGGAACAGAATATTATTCGCAAAGAAAAAAATAAAATGTAGAATTCCTAGATTATAAACAAATATCTGCAGACTGTATGTAACTGAATTTTGAAAAAATCAATATTTTAATTATTTTTGTAAAAATAACGTAGTACAGTTAATTTAGATTCAAATCAATAAAATTATCTTTTTAAAGGAGAGGTACGATTTTACTATTCTATTTAGTATTATCAACATAGTTTTAAAAGTTACATTCGATCTTGATTTCAATCAAACTCGGTGATAAAAATGCGTGCTTAAAATATGGAACATATTTAATGGTACTTAGCATATAATTGAATAGTCAGTTATATTAACAGCTGATAATGTTAATTTTACAATTCATATTGTACACTGTAAGGGCATACGTTGAAAGAAATTCCCTAATAATATTAGAAGTAAATTCTTTTTATCAGTTGTTTCAACAGTTTAAATAACTTTGTGTCAAACGTTTAACCTCTTCATTTTTGCACCACATATATCTTTCATTTTTCATGGTATTTTACAATTCAATTTATAATCTTTAAAGGCATACATTGAAGGAAATTTCCTTATAAGATCAAAAGTAAACTCTTTTTCTTTTCAGTTGATTTTTGCACTTTAAATAACTTGGTGTCAAACGTTTAACATCTTCATTTTTGCACCACATATATCTTTCAGGGAATCCGAACTACAAACTTAAGGTTAGTAATTTTGGCATTATTTTCATTTTTTTATGGACATGTACTACAAGATACTAGGTTCAATGAACGATAAATTCTAGACTAGTTTCCCCGAAAATAGAAAGAAATTACTATAGAGGCACCCAGCGCACACCTTTAACCCCTATTTGGAAGGGGGTAAAGCAGGGCTGGGGAATGAAGCGTTTGACCAATCATTGGAAATTCGGTAGCAATTTTTTAGACATCTGTTGGTCTTGGAAATTTTAGAAAGAGCATTAACACATTATCTAAAATTCTAAATAGCTAAATCTGTAGTAAAATCAAGAATGTGCCTTTAAATGTATCTGCTTTTAAGTGTAGAAATGAGCGAAATTGGTAATTTTTTTTAAAAAATGAATTGGTAAAAAATGAACGAAATAGAAACAAAATTATTTTTTTATATAGTAATTAGAAATGCTTCCAATTATCCGAATGAAATATATTTTGTATTTTTATTTCAATAATTTTTTTTAAAAAAAGAGAAATCAGCTATTAAAATGGAAAAGAAAGAATAGAAATCGATGGAAAAGTATCGAAGGAAGAAAAAAAAAAAACGTTTTTTTAAAAAGAGAAATTAGCTATTAAAATGGAAAAGAAAGAATAGAAATCGATGGAAAAGTATCGAAGGAAGAAAAAAAAATGCTTTTTAAAAAAGAGAAATTAGCTGTTAAAATGGAAAAGAAAGAATCGGAATCGATGGAAAAGTATCGAAAGAAGAAAAAAAAATGTTTTCTAAAAAAGAGAAATTAGCTATTAAAATGGAAAAGAAAGAATCAAAATCGATGGAAAAGTATCGAAGGAGGAAAAAAACATTTTTTTTAAAAAAGAGAAATTAGCTATTAAAATGGAAAAGAAGGAATCGAAATCGATGGAAAAGTATCGAAGGAAGAAAAAAAAAAGTTTTTTAAAAAGAAAAATTAGCTATTAAAATGGAAAAGAAAGATGGCAATTTTAATTTAAAAAAAAATAGTATTTGATTACAATAAGAAAATACATGAAACTTATAAAATTTCGTAATGTAATGTTGCAAAGTATCTATATATCTATAAAGGGAATTGTGATTGTACATAGAAAGTAAAAACATGCATAAAAAAAGAAGTAAAAAAGTGAAAATAGTTGACGCAATAAAAATAAAAATCCTTTTCAATTATCAGAACAAACAAGTTTAGCTTGTTTAAATAAACTATTTTTTTTAAATAAAAAAATTTAAATATATATATA
>NC_092206.1:79169727-79227617 GCF_043381705.1 Parasteatoda tepidariorum | reverse complement strand
GAATTATATATATATATATATATATATACATACATACAGTAGTGGCCAAAAGTGTGAACATTTTTTGAAAGTTTCATGTTTTTCAACTTTGTGTGCTTGTAGAATTTATTAATTTTCACTTAAATACAAACGTTTGAAAATCAAATTGAAGGTAATTTAATATAAAATTTAATAACAAAAACAGCATTAAAATATCTGTATTACAAAAAAAGTTATGCTCATCTTAGCTGAACAAACAAACACAAATCATTTTGAATAAGGACGTGTTTTGTAATAAAAGCGTACTAGCCAATCACAAACACTGTTCTTAGGACCAATGAAATGTCTGTAACTATGTTTTAGGTTATTTGAATGGTAAAAGGGTTATTATTGCGGAAATATTTTGCGGAATGATGCATACTAGTACAATTAAATAGAGTATTGCTGTTTTGAATATTTAAAGTCCTTTTTCTTAAATTAAACTAATTTTAAACAATGTCATCAACAAGAAGAACTAATTGGACATCTACAAAAAGAAGTCGAATTGTCATATTGAGAGTAAATGGCCTCTTTTATGCTGAAATTGCAAGACAAGTTGGTGGTTCAGTGACTTGTTCTGGTGTGCGAAAGTTCTGTTTACGTTATGAAAAAACGAAATCAGTGGTCAACGAATCAAGTGGTCAACGAAATCAGTGGTCAACGAATCAAACGAATCAAGATAGAAAAATTTCATCACATGCTATTAGATGTGAAATGAATGCAGCGGGTATTGCAGTAAGTTCAAGAACAATAAGAAGAAGGTTATCAGGATTTGGATTACAAGCTAGAATTCCAAGAAAAAAACCATATTTAAATCAAAAGCAACGCGAAAAACGAGTTAAGTGCGCAAAAGAACACATTAAATGGTCAGAAATCAATGGAAGCAAGTAATCTGGAGCGATGAGAGTAAAATATCGCTCTTTGGTAGTGATGGCAGAAAATACGTGAGACGTAGAGTAGGTGAAGCACTTCATCCTGATTTCATTGAAGCAACTACAAAAAACCCAACAAATGTCATGACTTGGGCATGTATGTCTGCAAATGGTGTGGGCCGAATTCAAGTGATTGAAAATAAAATACAAAAAATACATCGAAACTTTCCTGAAACCAAAATTAATACCTTCCATCAGGGATGTCTTCCCCAACAGCACACTATTTATTTTTCAGCAGGATTCAGCTCCATGCCACACAACAAAAGTATGCAAAGCATGGTTTCAAAATAAAGGCATAGATATATTACCATGGCCAGGAAACAGCTCTGATCTCAATCCAATTGAAAATTTGTGGCGACGTTTGAAAATTCTTGCACGAAAAAAACGTCCATCCAATAAAAGACAATTTATTGAAGCTATAATTGATTCTTGGCACCATGTGATTACGAAAGATGAACTCCAAACACTCGTTCACTCGATGAAGAGACGGTGTGAAGCTGTCTTAAAAATAAGGGTTATCCTACCTACTATGTATTGATTCTGTATGTATCACTTTAAAAAAATGCAAATCTAAGATAGATCTTACTATTAGTTGCATAACTTTTTTGCGTATTCATTATTAAATTCTACATTAAATAACCTTCAATTTGATATATAAACGTTTGTATTTAAGTAAAAATTTATATATTTATTCTACAAGCACACGAAGTTGAAAAACATGAAAACAAAACTGTCCACACTTATGGCCACCACTGTATATATATTTTTTATATATATAATTTTAGCAACCTAATTTTTTAAAAATCTGTTATTATGTTTCTATATCTNTTCTCATTATTTATTTAATACTCTGATATGCATATATATGTGTGTAAAATAATTGTAAATGCGTTTTCAAGCCCAATTAAGTGCTCGACTACTACCGAAAATATATTCAAACAAATTTAAATGCAATTTTATTTTAAAAAATGGCATTTGTTTATTAAAAAAAATAAAAGTTTTAAATTTTTCTTATTGTAATCTTGAAATAAAACTATAGAATAAAGAAAATTGTTATAGTATCGTAAAAAGCAGAAAAAATATAAAAAAGTTAAAAAAAAAAGAAAAAAAATTCAAAAATAGCTAATATATTAAAAAGCCAACCAGTCAGAACAAAACAAGTTTAGTATGTTTAAAATAATTATTATTTTTAAAATGTAGAAATCGAAATTGAATTAAGTAATTGAATCAATAAAATAAGTTTACGTCTTAAGTACTTGACTGTCTGTATAAAGCATGTTCAAGCAAGTTTAATTGCAATTTTAAAAAAAAAAAAGCTTTAGATAACAACAGGAAAAATAAAAAACTTATAACTTTTTGTAATTTCACTATAAACCTATGTCAGTATAAACATATAGACCAAAAATGCCCTATAAACCGATAGAATAAGGAAAATTGTAATTATATCGTAGAAAATAGGAAAAAATATTTTAAAAAAAAAAGAAAACAGCAAAAATAGCTGTCTTAATAAATGTAGAAAACACTTGCAGTTATCGGATCAAAGTACGTCAAAATTAACTATTTTTTTTTAAAAAAATAATTAAAAACCGAACTACAGATTTCTAAGTTTCCAAGCACTCGACAATTGCAGAAAATATGTACAAACAAGTTTGATTGCAAATTTTTTTTTTAAGATTCTATTTTATTACCATCAGAAAAATAAAACTCTTAAGCTATATATAAATAAGTCTCTAATAAAAAAACAATTTTTATCATAAAAAAATAACTTCTTTCTGAAATAGAAATGGACAAAATTGGCATAAATTTGGAAATAAATAGATAAAAATCAAAATGAAAGTGAAGTATTATTTAAAAAAAAAAACTTGTTTTTCTTTTTATTGTATTTCTACAATGACACTATAAATATTTAGAATCATTTTTCAAGAAAAGGATCAGTTTTAAATTTTCTTACACTTTATAGTTTCTTTAACTAGAACACAATTAAAATGATTATGAAGTGTTTAAAGAATTAAATAAAAAATCAGAAATAACAATTTTTCTTCTGCTATTGGCGTGACAACCTTTTGTGAGCCTGTGCCTTCCCTAAAGCCCTCCTCTATTCTGTTCATTTCTTTCTGCTCATTCCATTCTGCTCATTCTTAGGATTTTAAAAATCCTCCTCCACACAGTGAAGCCATTTGATCTTAGGCCTACCTCTAATTCTAGTTTCCATTGGTCTCTATTTGAAGATCTTAAACGTCACGGAAGAAGGATCCATTCAACAGATGTGATCCTCAAACTTTAAACAACTTATTTTGATGTATTTGTTGAAATTATGTCAAAAATTATTAATTCAAAATTATGTCGCTGTCTCCATAAGCCATCCACATTTATAGCACCGAAAACGGCTTTTTTTCTCACGGCTTTTCTCTCAAAAATAGCAAGCAGGTCTGCTTGTGATTTTATTAAAGACCATGTTTTGGACCCATAAGTTAAGACATGCCTAATGATTGTTTTATATGGCAATTAATATTGACTTTAGAAATGTTCTTAAGCCGCGAAGGCATCGATCAGCTACTATATTTTCGTCTCTTTATTTCTCTGATTATATCGTTTAAGGCATTAGTATTTTGTTAAGGCATTAATATTGATTAATATATGAATTTAAAAAGTTAAGTAAAATTGTCCACAAGTTCAAATTCAGAATTTCCGGTTTCATAAAATTTGTAATTGAAAAGTGTTTTAATAATTGGCATGTATTTAGTCTGGTCTTCCTTCGTTAACAACTAGATGCATCTTTTCTAGAGAATTCTTAAGAGCTGTAACTGCTTCCCACAATGCCTTTGATGTCCATGCGATTATTACGAAATCATAAGCATAAGCCAGTATTTGCAATGTTTTGGTGAATATTGTGCCTCAAGTTTTAACAGGCGAATCACGAATCACCCATTCCATCAACAAGTTGAGAAGAAGACCGGCAAGAGCGTCACCTTGTCTCACACCATTCACAGTTTCAAAAATATTCTGCAACTTTGCCAGTTAACTTTAATAACAATTATTTTCAGATTAATTATTGAGTAAAATTTACTTTATAAATTTTTATTTCCCATTAAGAAAAAAAAAATGTGAATTTTCATGAGTTAGTGAATATGTTTAAGTAAATTGAATTTTGTATTTTAAAATAGTTTTTTAGAGAAATTCAAAATGAAATGTAGTTTAACGAAATAGGGTTAGTAAAATTTAGTATTGCCGAGAGCTTACAATAAGTCGTTTATAAGTTATTTTCTTATAATGCAATATATATGATAGATGCATAACCTAACGTGACTAGAGATTACTTTAACAGATATTGAATAGATTTTTAAACTCACTCTTTGAAAGTTTGCTTACAGCTTCATGAATATGTATTGAGATGTATCTATAATACTGGTGTTTGGTAAGTGAAGCAAATTGGAAGTTTGACACGGAATTAATAATAAAATTGATAGTAATTATTCCTATATTCTTATTATTATTGTTTGTACTAAATTGTAAAACAGTTATAAGCGCATTTTACCCTTTCATGCGTCTTTTTTATTTGAATTCCTTTCCATGCATAAATTAATATATTGTAAAAATAATTACATAAAAACTGCAATTTATAACAACTGTGTTCATATTTTCTATAAATCGTATGAAATGTAGTTAAATATTGTACAATTGTTTAAAAAATGTTGTTGACGTAATGCTAAATATTAGAAATGAAACTAATAATTAATTGTTTTTTCTTTAAATGCATTGCGTTCCTTCGAAATTATTTATTGTTTATTTGTTTATTCAAAAAATGTAAATATAATTTATTATTACTAATCATTACAATATAGTAATAACTTACTTTATAATATTTTATTGTTAATATTTTTGCAAGTTTTTAATTTTGATGAATTTATTGATTTTTTATTGCTTAGAAAATTATAAAATTTCCGAATTTGCATTATTATATTATTTATATTATTATAAATTATTTTCAATAGATGGCAGCATTATTATTTCGGTGACTTAAAGTTACTTTCTTCTCATCATTTATTTAATACTCTGATATGCTGCTGCCATCTATGAACAAATTTATTAGAAATAGCTTTTTTCTGTTATGTTTAATATGATTGTTTTATCGACTAGGAAATTCTTTTCACTCTTCCTTATTTAAAAAAAAAAAAAAAAAAAAAAAAAAAAANAAAAAAAAAAAAAAAAAAAAAAAAAAAAAAAAAAATTCCTTTGATGAATTTTTTTGTAACAATGAACAAAGACTTCATATTAACTATTAATAAATACTTTTAATTTTAATTTCAATGGTTTGTATTGAGTAAATAGTAATAATTAACCAATAAAAAACTATTTAAAATTTATCTAAAATTAATTTAATAATTAAAGAAATAAACAGCTAGTTCATGAAAAGCCACTTTGTTACGTTTCAAAATCTTTTATTTCAAGATAAAATCAATTGATTGATTTCTAGATAAAGATAATTGATTGATAAAATCAATTGATTGATAAAATCAATTGATTGATAAAATCAATTGAATTGGATTTATATCATAAATGGAGCATTTTGAATACTTGCTGGTTTTGGTCAAGTTGTCAAGCTTATGTTTTCATGCATATGTATAATCGCATTTTATTCAAAAGTTCTTGAATAGTTGCTTAAATATTTCAGTAATAAATAGATAAACAAACAAGTGCATATATAAATAAAAATGGAAATTTCATGAATACAAAAATAAGTAACTACATTAAGAATTGAATAGTTTTATTTGAAGAATGTAAGAATTTTTAGAAATTTCCGACTAAATTTTTAAAAGTTTTAATGAATGGTTATAGGTCAAGTGTTGAGTGGATAATAATGCATTTGCCATAATTTCATAATTTATATCAACCCATCGAAATAATTTGAAATAAAGAAAGAATTGTTTTAAATAGCTTCATAATAAATATATGAATTATAAAAACTTTTGCGAATAAAGGATTGAAATTTAAATGAACTAGCATTAAGCATTAAAGATTACTAGCCCCAAAATTTAATCAACATAAAAAAACGTTCTATGAATCTTAAAAATAATAAATAATTTTACTTTCTAAGGAAAAATGCTACTTAAAAGGAATTTTTTAATGAATTACTAGTTAATGTTACATTGATTAGTTTCTAAAAGTGAGAATTTATAAAGTAAGAAATAAAACTTGACTACTTAATCAAGACCATCAAGATACCGAAAATGACTTGTTTTTAAGACCATATATCCTTATTGAAAATGGTAAAATGTTTTCAGTCGAAATAATGTTTAAGCTAGATATAAGCGTTATGCAGAGTAGATCACTTGATTAATTGTCCAAGATTGAAAATTAGAAATAATCAATTTTAAAAATGCTATGAGTATATCCGTAGCTTAGTCTAGAAAAAAAAGCCAGTCTTCGTTTAGTAACACGTATTGTTGCACTCAAGAACACAAACGTATTGCACTCAAGAATAAAATTAATTCTTTAATAACTGCGTTTAGAATCTAAAATAATTGAATCATTTTTTTTCCTGTTGTTTAATATAGCAATATGTAAGGAATACAAAACTATAATTCCTTTTTTGTGGTACGCCGTAGCTCACTACTGCTATCACTAAAGGTTTACCAGAACGTATCCCTAGAAGTTAATAATCGGAAATTTTGGAATGGTAATTTGCTGTATAAAGCTTTATTTAAGTTTTCATGGAGAGGTTGAATCATTCTAGAACAACTTGTGCGCCAATCTAATTTGGAAAAAAAAAATTTATTAATAAGTTGTTTTTATAAAATGTTCGTTGTTCCCCTTCTCCTCTGCTAAACTTAACGTACATTAAATGTCTTTAACTTAAAGTCAATTCTACATTTTAAGAACAGATAGGTAGATAAGTTTCTCTAATAGACTGATTTCTTTTGTTTTGGGAAACCTTTTATTGCTTTACTTTGAAAGCATCTGTTTCGAAAATTAATTAAAAAAATTAAATCGTGACTTATTCGATCTAGTTATTTGCAGTTTCTCCCCCTCCCAAAATAATTAATCAAATCACGAAAAAAAGTATGAAGAAAGGATCCTATTTCAGAAAGCTGCCGAAAAAAGAAGAAAAACAAAACGAAACAAACAAAATATTCTCAACCCCATTGACGCCGGATATATTTGTAACGTTACCTTGATTAATGACTTCATAATACGAACGGAAGTGAAAGATTCTAAATAACTTAAAGGTTCGTTTTGTTGATGAAGAGTTCAAAACAAAAATAAAAACTACGAAAGGGGAAATGAGTTACATAGAAGCTATTTCTTATTTTAAACCTTCCGGTCTGCCGAATTGATGTATGAGTGAGAAAGGGTTTCAAAAGTTATTAATTCGATCATTGTTTTTTTAGTTACGACTTAATTGCTATTGTTTTACCTATAGAAGTGATGGAATTCTTAAGAGAGTTTCTACAAAGTAAAAATAGATCCGTAGGATTTTATTTATTCATTTATTTATTTTTTTAAACTTCTTTTTTCTTTTCCATTTTTTATTATTATTAATTTGTAAACGGATATTTTTATCATGTTCGATTTGAAATTCATTGGAAACTTTTATCATTGCATTTTGTACGTTTAAGGTTTGTACGTAATGCATTATTGTACGAATATACCTGATCCAGTTTAAGTTTTATTTATAAATATAGTATTTAAGTTTTAGTGCATCGAATCTGAAAAACATTTAATAACAAAAAATATTAAGGATGAAATTCTTTTAGTGTTCCAATTCTAATATAGTGTCTTAATTATCCTTTCAGAATATATGAAAGAGTAGTCGTTTTGTAAAAATATATTTTAAACAGGTTTGTTTTTAACTAATCTTCTGTTACATCGCCAGTGGATTGTTCGACAAACTTCGAATGCATTCAAATCCCAGTTGGGATATGATCATAGTACAAAGTTACAAATAATTGCAGTACAATTTATAGAGTTTAAGGTCCAGGATATTAAACCTGAAAACCATTTGCCACATGGTGAGTCGAAAAAGAAGAAGAAAAAAAAAGAAGACAAATAAATGGCATGTTAAATTAAATAAGCAACCGTTCACTTTTTCCATTTTTATTTATTATTTTTTGAAAATCTTTTAATGATAAAAGTACATCAATGCAAAAAGACCCTGAAAAATAGAACTTCCATTTGTCTACATTCCAATGTAGGTTCTGTTTACAATGTCCAATGTCTACATTCAAATGTTTGATCATTCAGAATCCATCAATTTGTGATGGAAAGACTTATGCGGATGAAGAGTTCTTTAACAATTGACATATTTCAAATTTGAAATGCATTTAAAAATTAGATGCAATCAAATGCATTTTGCCCCCCCAAATATTTTAAATAAAATTATTTACAATCAGTATGCTTAACTAAATTTTGTAACATATTTATGTTATTTTTACTGTTGAATTAACTTTCTTTAGATGTAGATTATTTCTAATATGAATTTTTCGTAAAAAATATAGTTTAATCCAAGCAAGAAAAGTTTGTAAAAGAGGGCTTTAAAATAAAAAGGCTTTTAAATCTATCGATATCGGTCATCTACTCAGGAGCCGCCATCAGGGGGGAAGGTGGGCGCACGATGCGCCCACTTAAAGCTTGGGGGGGGATTTTTACACTAAATAAAACGAATAGTTTGGGGGGGGGAATTTAGACGAGAGAATTTTTTTTAAGTACATAAATAAAAGAAGCAACTGGCAAACTAACGTGGAAGGGGGATGTTAGAAATTTTTTTTTGGGGGGGGGGGATGAATGCGCCCAAGAGCTTGGGGGGATGGGGGCCACCTCATCTACTCATTAGGTTTGATGATATAATGGCTACTAAGTTATAAGATTCTATTGGCCACTGGCTACTAACTGAAAATTTAAATTTTCAGGTCTACAGGATACAATATTCATAAAAATCACGAGTTTTTTATTAAAAAATAATGCAACTGTTTTACATATTCAGAATAAATAATTATTTTTACTTAAATTAAAACACGCTTTAAGAACTTTGTTAAATGGCACTAAAACTTTGAAGGTTTCTTATTACAGGATCATTTGTTCATGTTTTTCCTAACTTTAAACTCTATATCATTTCATAACTTATTCAAGATAAATAATTGAAATTTGAAAGATGTCTATTTCAGGCTTTTTATCTACATTTATATTTGGGATATACCACAATAACTTTAGAACTCTTAGCTTAAAATTATTTTAAGTATAAAAATGTATATAAATTTATATTTTTGAAAGATTTTATATTTTTTAAGCATTTAGAGCAAAAAAAATGTTGAAATGAAAGAAACAAGCACATTTTTAATTATATTATTTCCGGCTATTTACCTACATTTATATTTAGAAATTTTCCAAAACTCCTTTATTGCTCTTTATTTAAAATAATCTGAAGTATAAGAAAATTTATATAAATTTTAAATTTTTGAAATATTTTATGTTTTTTAAAATCTTACAGCAAAAAAATGCTGACAAAAAGAAAGAAAAAAAATCTTTTAATTTAAAGAAAGTAAAATAAAAATTTTTGTTATTCTGAAAACAACAAAAATTAAAACAAAAAAATGAAATTTAAAAATTACACAAACCATATTTTTTATTGTCTTGTAATTTTTAAGAAAATTTAATAATTTAACCCGAACTACCTTGAACTAAAGTAGTGCTGTAAAACTATTATAAGAAAATGAATTTGTAGCAACGAAAAAAAAAAATGATGAATAAATAAAACTAAAATTAAAGAAAATCTATTTCAGAACCCCTTTTAAGCACCCCTACTTGGAAAACACCCTGCAGTGCAACTCTTTTTTTTAAGTGGGACTACTCAAATAACTTGACCTCTCACCCCATTCAATTCCATTCTCCATTTCTTATCCATTGGAGTGGAAAATGTAACATAAGAAAGTGGCTGAGATACAGTTTTCTTTATTTTCTCAATCTTTTTTTTCTTCTTTCTCAATCCTGAGTAAGGGTTATTATATTATTACTCTTTGTAACTGTAGAGTTATGCTTTTGTTCCGAATACAATGTAAGACGATGACAGCTTTGAGAACTGAGAGATTAATTTGTACCTTTTTGCTGCAGGAAGATAATTTGGAGAGAATACACTCAATGAGTATTAGATGTTTTTTTCATCAACTAAATGTGATGAGTGGTTGCTCTTAAATCTTTAAAGGGTTAATTTTACCTCTTGTAATTTTTTTATGATGGAGATATTGGTTTTTTTAAGGACATCATTTTATTAAGCTTTTAAGGATAATAATAATTCCATTCTTGATTTCTTTTCATGTATACCTATTGAACAATATTTTTTTTTGTTAAACTAGTTTTTTATAGAAAAATAAATTTCTTAAAAATTACATAAATCTTTGACACTTTTTTCAGTAATTTAGTGAAGTAAAAAAAAAAAAAAATTGCGATATTGAAAAATCAGTGTAAAAATAAGCATACTAATGAAAATTAACATTATTATTAAAGTACAAAAAATAAATATTTTATCATAATTTATTTAATTAACCATAATCCTCATTTCCTGATATCCTTTTCTGAAATTTGTTATATTTGTTTTTAAAATGCATTTTATGAGACTACGATGAAAACTCTGTATAAAATTCGGGATCAAACTTTGGAATAAAATACAGGAGCTTTGGGAGCATCATCCATAAAATCCATTTATCCGTAAAATCTAATTTTACCTAAAAATATTACACCTTAAATTTTACAATAATATTTATTTAACTAAAGTGATTCGCTAATTTTATAGTAAATATCACTGTAAAAACTACGACAGATTTTTTGTTCCATAACATGCTCTGGTAAAAATGGAATTGATCCGGAATTTCTTACAGTGGAGAAGAATTGCTTAAATGTAGCAGAATGTTGTTAAATGTGGTAAACATAAATATTGATAAAACCTAGAATTTCATTTATGGACTTCAAGTTCTAGTAGTTGCAAATTTAAAGTTTATTCATCTATCTATAAATATAGCTGATTTAAAGCATACCTAAAGCATCATCATCTATCAATATAGCTAAAGTAATCTAATAAATGAAAATTATAAGAATAAATAGATTATAATTAAATATACAAAATAATAACAATAAATATACTTATTTTTAAGTAATTTATAAACTTCGTATCATCAGTAAAATCTATTTTTATCGTAAAATATTATACCGTAAATTTTACCAGTAATATTTATTTAAATAGAACAATTCAGTGATTTTACGGTAATTATTATTATAAAAATTACGGTTTATCAGATTTCTAGCTCCTTAATATCTTTTTGTAAAGATAGATTTTGCCGTAAAAAGTACTGGTACCTTGAGTACCGGTACGAAATAGTTCATTTGTTAACGAATTTATAACAAAAAAATAGTTAACTGCCTTAAAAAATTAATTTAACGTTATTCCATCAATAAAATAATTTTATAATATTATACGATTATTCAATCTTACAATAAGTTTATCATTTCTGAAATAAATGCAATGTATATGTTCAATTGTTTTATAGACAAAAATAACAGCAAAAAAAATTAGCTAATTGCATTAAAAAATTAATTTAATTTTACTTCATCAACGAAATCTTGCGATAATACAATCGTAAAATATATTTATTATTCTAAAATAAATTAACCCTATTTGTTCAATTGTTTTATAGGCAAAATAAATAAGACAAAAAAAAAATCTGACATAACTCCATTAATAAAATCTCACAGAACGATAATCTATCTTTACAATAAATTTATAATTCTCAAATAATAAATGCTATGCTGTTTGTTCAATTTTTTTCATAGACAAAAATAAGAAAAAAAATTAGCTAACTACATTAAAAAATTAATCTAATATTACTTCATCAACCAAATCATAAATGAAACTAAATCGTGTTGAGCCAAAGGGGGAAAGTAGCTACCGAAAAGGGTTTTTAAAAAATCGTTTTCTACTGTTTGATAAACGTTCCATCAACAGCTTGGGTGGTAAATGGCGTCCCTAATAAGGAACACACGATCAAATTTGATAACAATCTAACCTCTCTAATCTAGGAGGTGTGTCTGCAACAGGTAGTCGCGATAAGATGTATTACCGAAAAGATGTTTTTGATTAAGACAACTTCAAAAATGAAATTATGTTCTATCATTTATTAACCTTTTGATACAAATCGTGTTGGGAAGGCGGTTATTAATTTACACTTTTAATAAGAGATGTTAGTGAGTTTTTATAAAGTTTTGATAGCTAAGTTTTTTCTTTTTATTTCCGAGATTATGACCTAATTTCTTTTGTTTGAGGAAGGAGAAAATATTGATGATTCTGATCAACGAATTATGCTAATTAGATATAAATTGGATAAAAGTTGATACTTTGTATAAACATTAAGCTAGCAAGTTTTTTTTTTTAACTAATTCGTTTAATTTAAAACTTGACCTTGATTTCAAACGAAGGTTATTTTGTTTAACGGATAAAATTCAATGCATAAATATTTCTGCAAATTGAAATTGTTATAATATTTAGGGATTAAATGATGAATTCATTGATTGATATTGAAACATAAATTTTAATAAAAGATAATTGATTTTATTATATTGGATGCACAAAATGGAATAAAATTCAGGTTACAGAAATAGATACATAAAATAAAATAAATGAAAATAAATAAATAACATTACGAAAAAAAGCATGGTCAAATTGCCCAGAATATAGTAAACTTTACCGTGTTTCGGGCTGTATGTTTTTATTCTTATTCCTCATGTTATTCATTATAAAAAAAGTAACCGAAATTTGAAATAAAATAGGAATTAAAAGAATACAGTATTTTTAACTTATGGATTTATATTTATTTCTCCCTTTTTTAATAGCTCTCTTAAAAATAATACATTAGTTTCATTTTCAGTTTCATAAAACAATTTTATGCATAATATTTTTGCTTGAAACAAAATTGTTCTTTGATCTAAGACTTGTGTCATTATTTTTCATTTGTTTTAATAATTTTTTCATTAAATATCTCAAACTCTATATAAAAGTATATACTATAGGATTTACTCTAATTTTCACATGAAGTTAATTATATTTTGTATATATAATATTTTGTTAATGTCAGTTTTTTGAAACGATGATGTATTTTAAGTAAGTTATTTTAAATATTTTGCTATGTTTCCTCGTTTTAATTTTTTATATTACATCACATAGTATGTGGGTTTACACAATTAATAATATGTAAGCTAAGAAACAAGTCATTACTTTGGTTAGTAAACATCTTAATCTTTTTCATCAGCTGTTTTCTTGTATTTTAAATTTATAAAATTGTTCTTACGAATAACATTCATAGTTTCACTTAGTTTATGCATGTAATGAGTGGCTGAATTCAGCTTTATGAATTATTTAGATCTTAAGTGTTTTGAAAACTAAATTTTTTTGTGTTATATTTTTACAACAGAAAACATTAATGTCATTGACTTGTGAATTATAACTGCAAAGCAGAAATATATGGAAACAATTTTATGCACATATGATTATCGTTGTTATTTACAAACAAATTAAACAAAAAAAAGTGTCAAATATTCAGTATTTTACAAGAGATAAAAAAATAAAAAAAGACTAAGTAAATTTAGACGATACTTAGACTGAAAAGTAAATTTAACTGAATAAATGGTTTTAATGCCGTGCTCTAAGGCAGGGGTGGCGAACCTTTATACACCAACGTGCCATTTTCTCTAAAAAATTGCTTAATGAGGTCATAGACGTGCCGTCAAATAATTTGGACTTCGTGATTATTGGGAAAATAATAATACTATATACTATCAACTCGAAACACTTTATTTACATTGAAAAAAAACAAACATTTTGCAATGTCTCAGTTATACACGTAATTCATCTTAAAGTAACATCAGTGTGACTTCTGTTGTTGCAGATTAGATGACCAATAACTTATATTCAGGTTGTAAGATGTTAGTTTAAGCAGGATTGTTAATTTTTTTGCTAGTTATTTATTGTTAGCTTGTTTTATCGGTCATTAATTGTTTTTTTAGCATTCATTTTTATTTTTTTTTATTAATAATTGTTTATTATTTTGCTTGTTTTTGTGAATTTTAATTTAATTGTTACATATGCTTCATAGCGTAATAACATTTGTGTAATAACAATTCATAGTCTAACAATTGTGATCGATGGAGAGCCCAAAATATTGTGTCGCGTGCCATAAATGGCACGCGTGCCATTGTTTCGCCATCCCTGCTCTAAGGTATCAGGATAAAATTGCGAAATTTAACTTCATTTACAAAATTTTATAACATAACAATACTTTATTCACAAACAATATTTTATAGTTAATTTTTCCAAAATCATTGTCAAAGTGCTTAGGTAAAAACTACCGATCTTTTTTAGTGTTCCCATAGAGCCAGCCAGAAACACTGTACAATTTACCACATTCTGGCATTTTTGATCCAACATTTTTTCTCAGTGTAAAATAATATGTTAGAACCAAAATCTAAAAGAAACTTTTAAGATTTGTAAGAATGAGTTAAAATTGGAATTTAAGATTTCTAACAATAAGGACGAACTTTTGAGATTTGTTAAAATATTTAAGACTAGCATTTAAGATCGGCCATTTTGAATGTGGTAAAATTTTTAAAATATGGAAGTATAAAATTATTAAAATTGGCTTTTTAAGGGTGAGAGGATAATTTCACTTTTCTTATTCGCACAAAAAAGAAAAAAGGTTCGTCCCTTTATACTTTCAATCAATCATTTTCATAACTAGGTAGCATGAAAAGCAAGCATAACACAACAATCCCACGCAGATTTCACTGTAAAATGAGCAAATTATCACTTTTCTATGGAAACTATTTCTCTAGTCTGTGGTTCAACAAAAGGTTCCTTTAATGTTTTCGGTGAGGGTACAAAACATCATTCACTGAGGAAAAAATCATTTTTGGGTCCCATTCTTCAGGTAAAAAAATAAATAAATAAAAATGAATGAATGACTAAAGAGAAAGTTTTTGAGCGATCCGTCAGATAAATAGCAGTAGCCGCCCCTCCATTAAATGCCGGGTCACAATGTGGGGTGTGTCTTGGGATCGAACTTCGAAGAATAGAACTTTCTCTTATTATTTCTCTGACTGGCTAATTAACTATTTTTTATAAAAATTGTATTTTAAGATTGATAAGTATTTTGAAAGTTGTTTATGTGTTGAATGCATGTTTAGTAAACATTTTGTACCAAATTTGAATCATTCCCAGTTATGACTAAGTGCAAAAAAGTGTTGATAGCGAATTTATGAATATTCTTTGAGATACAAATAGTGTGAAAGATTTTTTTTGGGGAGATTGATGAATCAGATTTTGATTAAACTTTGACAAAATAATGCATTAACTGAAACAAATCAAACACGTTTCGTTATAAGTAAATTTTAAGGAATTAAAGAATTAATATTAATGTTAATCCTTATGGCAATGTGAGATTAATTAATAACAAAATATTAAATTTAAAAATTCAGTTAAAATTTTGATCAATGGACGATTTAGGTAATGTATTTATTCATTAATTAGGTAATGAATATTTATTCTGAATTAGGTTATTTCCAGTAATAACTTACTGCAAAAAATTCTGCGAGTGAATTCGTGAATATTCTTTGAGATATAAATAACGTGAAAGTTCTTTGGAAAAATGATGAATCATATTTTGGTTCAATATTTGACAAATACAATAGCTATATCAAATAAAACAAGTTTCTTTATAAATAGATTTAAGGAGCTTAATTTATTTTAATGTTACTTTTCATTGCGATGAGTGATATTTTAATAATAAAATTTTCAATTTAAAAATTACTCAATTAAAAATTTAGTTATAAAGAAGATTTAGGTATTTAATTTATTCAGAGAAAAGTTGAAACAAACCAAAGAATTGTCTTTGACAGAGGCACTAGCTGTTTTAAAAATAGATTTTTTTAGAGTTTTCAATAAAAATTTATGTATATATATACAAAAAAAATCAAATAATAATGTGTAATCATAAATTGTAAATTTCGTTAAATGTATTATAATTGTATGACAATATTAAGAAAAATTAATCATAAACCTAAAAAACAATCATACGATAAAAATTAAATTATACACAAGCAAAAAATGATTTACTTTTTAAGGAATGAAACTGAAAAATAATAATTGATACAATGTAACAAAATAGTAAACTGTTGTTCTTCATCGTAATATGTAACTATTTATTAAAAGTTATAAAACCACCAAAAGCAATAATTTAACTCAATAAAGCACTAAACTAAAATTTCTCCCTACTTTAAAAAAAATAAGATAAATATAAAATCCTCTAAGGCATCGTGCACGGAAGAAAAAACATTCTTGTAAAATCCCCGCACTGTATAGTAATGGCATTTCTGCTAAAAAAATATAATTCTGTTTTTAGAAAATCAAATATTATATAATATTATTTTCTATGAATAGTTCTGGGGTCCTATAAATATATAGCACAATAAATATATACAAAAAGGAACACCTTAAGCAAGCTCGGAATGGTACTTCCAATTCAATCATACATTGATATTTAATAGTGTTTCAGAAAAGTTTGCAAGTTTTTCAATTAGAGAATGAGTGTCATTCTTCATTCCAATTTGTGAATAATCAATAATCGAAAATTTAATTAATAATACTAAAGAAACTAATTTAACATCGTGAAGTGAAAACGACGTGTTCATTCTGTGAATACATGTCTTTTTTGCTACTCGTATGAAGAATATCAATTTGTCTCTAGCTTGGATGTGTCAAAAACATAGTTTTATCAATGACTATATCTTCATGGTAACTTCTCTCCGAAGAGAAACTCCCTTTATTTCACTGAGAGCAAGAAGCTAAAGTAACCAGCAGGAAGCTCTTTCACTTACTGACAGCTCAACACATCATTTTTTTCCCTACTCAATAATTTCAACTGAATATGATTTTAAACCAGGTCACTAGGCCATTTGACGATGTTTCGGAATGTATCTGTACATTTATCTTCAAATATTAATGGCACGGATGTTAATATAAAAGAAGATTTATTCCAGAATGTTACGCTACATAATTGCTGTAATAAATACATAAAATGTAGTCATCAATTAAATTTAAAATAGTCTTTTTTCGCGCCTAAAGAGTTAAAAGACTAATAAGATAAAGGATATTTACCCATTACTGATCTGTAGAGAACAGATAAGTTCTCTTACTACTTCTACTTCTTTTTACTACTTATAAGTTCTTTTACATGCTACAGTTTTTAGATTTTTTTTTTTAAATCAGAAATTGTCTTGACATGTCTTATTATATTTATATGAAAACTTTATATATAATGTTTATATATAATGTTTACATTAAAAATATGCTGTCCCAGATAAATAAATATGTTCTTGGAGTGAACATGCCCATTATTGTTTTTGATTTTTTGATAATTTTGTTAACCAAAATGTCTGATTTTATTTTTAAAATTTTTTTTAATGGCAAATAAGAAGCAGTTTCCGGGATATTGATCAATTAAAAATATATTCTGGAAGAAAACAAGGATGTTTTTTGAGAAACATACATATATATATCTATATAAAAACAGTTCTTAGGATATATATATATATACATATATCCATTAAAAGAATGTTCTGTCAGACAAATAAATATGTTCTTTGAGTAAACATGTATACTATTGGTTGTAAATATTTTGTTAACCAAAAAGTGACAAGTCTTATTCTATTCATTTGAAACGTTCTTATGAAATAAGAAGCAATTTTCGGGATATTGATCAATTAAAAACATACTCTGAAAAGCAAACAAATATGCTCTCGAAGTAAAAAAAAATACTGTTGTTTTAGAATAACTTGTTTCACCAAAAAGTCTCATTTCATTTACATAAAATGTCTTGTTTTACTTATATGAAAGCTTCATATTAAGAAATAGTTTCCAGGAAAATTTCATTTTCGGGATAGAGTTCTAATTGTTAAGTAGCAATTTTTAAAAAAAATAATATTGAATTAATTGTTGCACATCAGTCAAAAAAATTAAAATGTGGAAACTTTTTTTAAAAAAAATAAATTTTTGCCCAGCATTTTAGAAAAAAAAAAAAAAAGAATTGTCGCACAAAAATTTAAATCACTATTTTGTTACATTTACTCTCAGCAGCTGCGTTTTATAACGTAAAATAGAACCAATTATAAAAACAACTTTTATAAAAATGTTATTGTAAAGAATACAAATATACTAACACTAAAAAACTCCAATCTTTAGGTTCTTATTTAAATTAACATTGCACAAAGTTATCATATTTTGCAATCATTTCATGAAAAACAAGTGAATATATAAAAATATTGAATAGTCTCTATTCAGTTTAAAATACAAAAGATTATAAAAAGAACCACAATGTAGTTTTAATGAACTGCACTGAATTAAACTGCACAGAAAAAAAAATTTTTTCGTTGGTATTAAATGTTAAAAACACTTATAATAATTACAAGTTCCATATCTAAAAAGTTTGGATTGTTAAAAAAGTTGAAAGAAAACGCCATTAATCAAATCTGTAAGAATTCAATTAACCTCTGAGATAAGTAGGCAAAACTTGCTTATACAGAAAATGAACATCATTAATAAGGCCTATTCAAATATGAATATCTTCAATTGTTTGATGGAGCAAAAAGGAAGATAATAGCTTTAACGCACGCGACGCTCTCACTTTTAACGTCGCCGCTTTCACTTTTGATTACTGGGGATTCCATCGCGTAACCTCCGCATCTATTAAACTTCCCCTAAATTTAAAGATTATGACCTCATTAGCAACAAAAAATCATAATTAACTATAAAATGTTATTTTGTCTTGATTATTAAATGCTACAGAACTAATATTACTTACTATTACTTATATTATTTACTATTAAATGTCTTCAAATATATTATTTCGATTGTCTTTTGAGATTTTTGAAGTCAGTATTAAATAGTTACAGTTTTTTTCAATAATAAAAGCATCTATTAACAAAACCATTAAAAATATATACTGAAACTTCCCCTAATTTAAAAGATTATGACCTTATCAACATCATAAAATTATAATTAGGTACAAATTCTCTTCAAATATGTAATTTCGATTGTTACTCTGAATGTCAATATTCAATAGTTAAAGTTGTTTTCAATAATAAAAGTTCATTTTAACATAACCATCGAAAATTAATGCTACAAAAATGAATATTTGTATTTTTTTTAAAATAATTTTTAATGGATTTTTCCTCCTATCTTTGATTATTCCTAATAAAGATAATGATCCTAATAATGACTTTCTATCAATCTTCTAAACATTCAACACAAATTTTATAAAAATAACAAATTTAAACTTAGACCTTAGCTTATAGTTCAAAACATCGCTAACATTATACAAGATCTACATTCAAAATCTCAAAGAATTCTATTATGAAGTTTTTTTTTTTTTGTAATCTGTTTTAGCGTAATGAAATTCAGCAACAGTCAATAGACAGCAATCTTTCGAAAAATATAATTCTTAATTGAGTTATTTAGCTCAAAATTTGAGTTATTAAATACATACACAACAAAAGCAATTTTCTTTTGATGTATAATTTGAAAATATCTCGAAAGAAATGTCAGAAAATCAAATTTATAAATCACCCTGAATTTAAAAGTTGTGCTATCTATGTCGTAAGCAAATTGAAAAATAAGACACTTAACAAAACACTGTCATCCCCATGCAATACGCAAGGTTAATTGGTACTTACTAATCAGTCCGGATCTTTTTAGGCAAATTGAAATAGCCCAGTTACCTGTAGGCTAATTATAAGAAATACACCCTTCGTTGCTTAGTTAGCCTGATTCACTTCAAAAATTTTGTGAAAGCCAATAAGGCTCGTGCAATCAACCTAAGCAAATTCTGAATAATTAAATGCATTTCAGCACATTTTCTAATTAGCTTTAAAACATATTGGCTAATCGTAATTAGCCTAAAAATACCGGGCATTTTTCCAGCATTCAACAGTTTTTTTTTAAGTTTGGTGTTTAAAACCAAAATTCAATATTTTCCTTATTTTTGACTCATAGATTTTTGTATCATATTTAGTCTTCAATCCTTAATTCAATTTCGGCACTAGAAGAATGCAGGCTGATCTATTATGTGTGAGTACATTATAGGTCAAAAATATGTAAGTAGGTGAGAAAGAATAAAAAAAAAGTGCAAGTTCTGACCAATTACTATTGAGACATGTGTTAGTGTAAAGGAAGGATAAAAATCATTTGAAGAGGATGATTTTTGGCTCAGAAGAAATGCACATATAAAATAATTTTTGATGATTACTCCTTTGCTTTTTATGATCTCAGCAACGATTGGCTAGCAACAGGAAATTTTTTTGAATTTCTCCCTTTTAAATATCAATTTTCGATTCTATAATGTACATAGTTTTCTGACTTAACTGTTAACAAAGATTTTAAAAGAGTCGCTGTGGCTCAGGGAATAGAACGTTCGCCTATCAATGAGGTGATACAAGTTCGAATCCCAGCGGTGGCTGGTTCGTACGAATTCTATCCCCTGCTCGCACTAAACACAGTACAGATGCAAAATATCGTCAATACCCTCACTTTCGGGCTAAACATGGGAGGCTTTCAGGGTTTTCCTCGTCATGTAATAAAAATTCTGGTTAGTTTTATCAAAAAAGTTTTCCTCGAAGGCTAGTTTGTCCAAGGTTCCTTTGTCTTCTGGGTTGAGATCAAATTACAAGGAACCGGAGTTGAACATTGATAGTCATATACTAAGTTTGGGTCGGCTGTTTAAGGCAAGATATAAAAAATAATAAAAAAAGATTTTAAAAAATAAATTAAGAGATATCATTACAAAACAATCTGTATATAATTCCAGAATATCAGAGGTTATAGACATTATCAGATAGTATGATTTCTAAGGATATCGTTTCAATCCTTATAAAAAATTAAAGAAATATTGCATATAGAAATTTTAAACAAAATTATTTTAATGTTTACTTAATGTCAGCTCATAACTTCTATCGATTTACTTTGTAATTTTTTAAATTTTAAACGTTTAATCTAATGCATTACCGACATCACAGAAAAAAACTTTTTATAAAATTAGTGTGTAATTTTTTCACTTTAAATTATATTATATTACTTTAAATTTTTCACTTTAATATATCTTACGAAAATAATTTATCTGATTCAAATGGAAAAGAAAACTAAGCTCAAGAGAAAGATTACTAGAAGGAAACTTGCTCTCATAAATCTATCAAACACTGTTAACTTTGTGTAATGTTCGATTCCCCAATTACTTAGCAAGAAGAAAATTTACAACCTCACATTTGAAAGCAGTCAAGCGACCCCTTAACTTTGATTTAATGCTCTTTCACGCACTTATAATTGTACTATAATCACCTTCTAGATACGGCTATATATTTGGGAAGATTTAGTATGTGCGTTGCTATTTTGTTGTTTGCTGCTATTTTTTAACTATTTCGAAATAAATGTGTTTTGCTTACATAAGAAATCAAAATCTATAAAATATTTCAGATTTTAGATACATTAGAAATATGCAAAATATTTAGATACATTAAGAATATGCAATTTATTGTACTAAGAAGATAATATTTAATAATTAAATAGCAATTTTTCCATTACAGCAAGTTCATCAACTAATAGCTCCACTTTCGCAAAAACCAGTTGAACCTTGAACCATAACACCTTTCTTTCTTTATAAGATGTTAAATAACATTTGCTTAAGTTGGGTCATACTATTATGTAATTATAGCGTTATGTAAGTTGGGTCATAGTATTACGTAATTATAGCATTATAGTATTACGTAATTACGTATCATAGTATTACGCAATTATAGCATTATGTAAGTTGGGTCACAGTATTATGCAAGTTTAAAAAGGAATAAATTGTACGGCAATATGGTTCGCCTTGACAACGTATATCGGTTTCTGTAAATATTCACAACATTGTGGTACAAGTTAATAAAACCTTCATGTAAAAAACTGAATAAATTACATGGAAATAAAATTCAATTTAACACAGTACTGAGAGTTCTGCAGATTTACACGAGTTCAAGTAAATAAAACGTTTAAGTAAAGATGGAATAAATCATATGGTTATATATTCAATTTGGCAGCATATTAAGAATTCTGCAAATTTACACGGAATTGCGGTGCAAGAAAATAAAACGTTAAAGTAAAGAAAAAATAAATTGTATGGTAATATAGTTCAACTTAGTACCGTATTAATATTTCTGGAAATTTATACGGTATTGTGGTTCATGAAAAGAAAGCACTAAAGTAAAGAAGCAATAAATTGCAGGTAAAATAATTCAACTAGACAGCGTCTTAAGCAATTTCTACAATATTGTGGTTCAAATAAGCAATACTTTCAATTAAAAAATGAATAAATTGTCACTGTAATAGATTTTAATTTCATACCATATTAAAGTTTCTTTAAATTTAAACGGTATTGGGGTTTGAGTTAATAAATTTGTTGAAGTAAAGAAAAATGAATCTCACGATGCATAAATTGTTACCGTTCTAAGGTTTCAGATAATTTCTGCGAACAAATATGCAACAGTAACGAATTATTGGCTAATACACTGAGAAAAAAATTATGATCAAAACTACCAGAATACGAAAAAAAGCTATCGTGTTCCTGGTTTTAAGGGAACACCAAAAGAGCTCGGTAATTTTACCAAAGAGCTTCCGTATTTATTTTGTTAAAATTAACACTGAAATTAATTTCATAATATGCGACAAAATTTGGTAACTTTATTATGATATCTTAGAGAGCACGGCATAAAAACTCATTATTTGGTTAAATTTACTTTTCAGTTTTGTATTTATTACTGAATGTGAGTTAATACACTCTATAACAAAAAAATCGGCGCACCAAGAAGGAGCTGTCCGATTGAAACGAAAATTGGTGGATAGGAAGACAATGTACAGAATAGTAAATGATTAAAATTTCAGAACAATTGAATAATTTATTGNATATATTTTTATTAAGTTTAGCACAGCTTCTTTATTTTTGAGAAACCCTCGCTTCACCCCCTTTATCCTACATAAATTGTCACTGTAATAGATTTTAATTTCAGTACCGTATTAAGGTTTCTTTAAATTTAAACGGTATTAGGGTTTAAGTAAATAAATTTGTAATAAAGTAAAGAAAAATGAATTGCGCGATGCATGACTTGTTACCGTACTAAGGTTTCAGATAATTTCTGCGAACAGTAACGAAATATTGATTAATACACTGAGAAAAAAAATGATCAAAACTACCAGAATACAAAAAAAGCTATCGTGTTCCTGGTTTTATGAGAACAACAAAAGAATTCGGTAATTTAACATAAAATCTTCCGTAATGATTTTGTAAAAATTAACACAGAAATTAATTTCATAATATGTGACAAAATTTGGTAATTTTATTATGATATCTTAGAGCACGGCATAAAAACACTTTATTTGCATAAATTTACTTTTCAGTTTTGTATTTTTTTACTGAATGTGAGTTAATGTTAAGTATAAATTTGATAATCAGAAATTCCACAAAACCGTTATAATATGAATGAAAAAATTACCAAATGAATGGTTTTTCATACCAAAATTAAAGTTTTTATTTTTTTATTTTTACTGGAAATGTCAGTGCTCTAAGGTAATTTAACATAATTTTTTCTCCTTATATATAAAGTCCATCTCCATTTTTTAAAAGCTGCCAACTAATTTTAATTAAATATGCATAAAAATAGTTTTTTGAGTTGAAAATTTTGATGTAAATCTTGAGATCTAACTTAAAATGCAATTGTACAATTTTATAAATCACTAAAGTGGTAGCAATAATGGGTAAGTAATAATGGGTCAAGTAAGTAACCATTTAAGTAATAATGAATTTTAGACTGAACAAATACTTAGTAGAGAAAAAATATTGAGTATTTCATATGTAATTCACTTTGATTTTTTAAAAGCTTTAAACTGATTTTAACAGTGAAAAAATATTGTTCAAATTGTGTCTTTCTAGCTAATTTAAACCATTATGTAAGAAACTTTTCGCGAAATGGATCGCCGCTTGAATTGAAAGATGTGAATTTTTTTTTTATCTTTCAGTTTCGATTTTCATTATGGTTCATGCAGTTTTATATTTGTGTAATACGTTTCTACATTTCTTTTAAAAAAGAAAAAGCAGATATGTAGTTAAATTTATTTTGAACAATGATGATATTTTATTTAAAAAATATGTTATGAGCATTCTAAATTTTAAATATAATAGTTTAATATAATAGATTTTGGATTTTATAACAGCTTAAAAATGCTTCTCTACATAGAATTTTTTTAATATCTTCGCACCAATATTTAGCATAGCAGTTTTTTATTAAAAAATAGATCTCTTAATTTTCTAACTATTTCAAAATATATTTCAATAAAGGAAGGATACATTTCTTTATAATATGAAGTCAATTTCGAGTGGTTTTAAGTTAGTTCAAATGCCTTTTTTTAAAAAAATAATAATAATTTAAGTACACCGTAAAAATGGATAACAGTTGTTTTAAAATTGTGAACAGTTGTGTTATTTAAAAATAAAAAAAATTACAATATTTACTCATCATCATTTTTCATACTTAATTTTTTTTTTTAAAAAGTGTTTAAAGTAATATTTTCATTTATTTGTATAAATAAAAACAAAATAATAATAATCAGATATGAACACAGCATTAATTTCTCCCTCCTACTCCATTTCTGCTTACAAAAGTAATTCCAAATTCTCCTTCTAAATTTAAATAAAAGAAAACGCGTCGTATATTCAAGAAATGATGACAGACAATTTAAATTACCTCATTCCCCATTGGCCGATTAGAGAAAACGATCTTTAATCGAAAGTTCCCTAGCGTGTCGTTCGACCATTGGGCCGCCTCATTACACTCAGACGATAATTAACGTCAGAAGCACGTGTAAGTGAAGTGAAGAAAATCGTCATTCACAATAGTTTCTTAATCTTTATTCGTCGTTAAGGAATGACGAGGTATATCCACTTGTAAATCTGAATTCTTAATAACATCGTCTGGTATATAACACGACGTCAACCCTGGATGTGTAATTAAAATGTTCCTTTATTACCTCAACCGTAATTCGAAGTATTTCTTTTTTTTTAATTCCTTATTCAGTGTTAGTTTGTTTCAATTTTCTAGTTTTAATTGTAGTTCTAAGCAGGAAGTTATCAGCTAGTTTTTTTAAAAAAATATTCGTTGTTTTTTCATTGTCTTGAATGATTTATCTGGCATTGAATTGATGCCATATGTCAATGCTCCAATTATTTCTTCAATATGTATTTGCGCGTGGATTTTAATTGATAATGCAACTTTTTTTTTACTCTCCCATGGAACTTAAATAATTTAAGGAGATTATAATTTAGCATTTTTTTTCTCTTATGCTCTGATACTATGTCCTAGAAGTAAGTCTTTGGCGAACTTCTTAATTTGGACATGGCTCAAAATACACGCTTAGAAAAATGTGTATAATGTGAAATATGTGTTTGAAAAAAAGGATATAGCTGAAAAGACGCATTTAGATTTGCATATTTGAAAATGCAGATATAGCTTATAAAAAATAAGAAAAGAACTATAATTAAAAATATACAAACTAGCCCCATTCTACTCTACTATTTAATTAATTTGTACCAAATAAAACCATTTAAAACAAGAATTTTAGTTTTTATATTAACCACTAAAGTTATGATGGTTTTCCAAATTAAAAGTGGATAAACGTGCTAGTATTATAAATATAGTAAAGAAGGAAACGTTCTGGGTTATGAAGAAAGGTAAGATGAGTACTCTTCACGCTGTGTTTAACTGATTAACCTGTCCACATGAGAGCATTTAATATGGATGTAATTACCAAACTAACAATGATGCTCCCAGAATAGAACAACGTTAAGTAGTACTATTCTTAGTGGCAAAAGCTGATCCCTCAGTTTCATAACTAATATTAAAGAAAGTGTAGCGCAGATGCCATGAGTAATAAATCTTAGATTATTTCTAATTATATCATCAGTGAGTTTGTGAAAAATCATAGCGCTAGTATGCATTGAGTCTTGGTTGATCCGATATTGACGTAAGTTCTTCATGCAATTTTTTATACCATTTGTTTATGGATATTTGTCATAGAAAAAACTCACCATAAAAAATACTTTCATGCGACTGATTAATCACCAATTCGGATACTAAAAAAGAAAAAAAAATACTGAGATGAACGTTTCCTAAGACCCTGGAGTGTAGTACTGCCATAACTAATTCATTGCTAAAGCTTTCAGGTATGTCCACTTTCCCCTTGAACAACCGTTATAAAATACATTCAAATGCTTTTAACACAATAAAAGAAAATCAAAAATGAAATTCATGTCATTTATTGTATAGTAAGTACAAGTAAACTGTAAGTCAATATGCGACTTAGCATTGCGTTATCTTCAAATACTTTAATGTGACTGGTTAATCACCAATTCAGATACTAAGAAGAAAAAAATACTGAGATGAACTTTTCTTAAAACCCTGGAGTGTGATGCTGCTATAACTAATTCATTTCTAATGCATCCAGGTGCGTCCACTTTCTCCTTGAGTAACCATTCAAATAGTTTTAGCACAATAAAAGAAAATCAAACATGAAATGTAGATTGAATTAGTTTAGATTAAGTACAAGTAAACTATAAGTCAATATGGTACCAAAAATTGCTAAAGTCATGCCTCTATTAAATGGTATAATGTCACATGCAGATAGAACAAAATCTGATCGACTTTCAATGCCTTTTGTTTGACTTATTACAGTATTGCTAAGCTTTAAACGTCGTATATTTTCATTGAAAGTCTCCAAAGCACGACGACATAGCAGTTTACTGCGATACATTTGCATAGAAACTTGTGAAACAACAGCCAGAGTGCAAAGCAAGTACAAAGCTGGCATTACAATTAACCTTGTGTCAGTGAGAACTCCCGAACGTGCAAAAAACTGCTTTTTTCTGAACGAATAAAATAAGCCTTGAAACAGAGTAAGTGATGTGCTGATTATGAACAGAAATGATGGCACTGAAAATATTTTTTGAAGATCTTCGGCGTGATCCAAAAGGGTGGAGTATCTCTTGAAGAAACGCGGGGTGATCATTTCCAAGTTGTCCAAGAGTAATATAAGATCAAGCTTGCTTCTCCAACCAGATAATATTCTGGAGAAATGGAAACACACGCTGCAGTACAAAACAGCAAACAATCCGGTTATCACATGGTGCAGCACACACATTTCAAGCATCTTAAAATAGAAGTAGCAGTTCCAAAGTGGTTTCGAGGTGATAATGATTGAAAAATATTTGTAGAAATCATAGTATCCTTCTGTTCGTTTAATTACTTGAAACACTGCTAAAAGGGCGTATATTTGAGCAAATACGAATATTAAGAACATAGAAAAAATTGCGAATGGCATTTCACATTGCCTCGTTGAATGAAAAGTTCGGGAGAACAGTTGCATATGCGAGATAAGATCTCGTATCTTCTTCTGATTCAGTACTACAAGCAGCCACATAACAAAAATAATTGTTTGATTAATGATGTCAGAAACTATTACCAAACCAAATGATTGAAACTGGTTCATGAAAAAAGAGTACATGATAATACAATCGATGTATACAAAAAGAAGAAAAAGGAGGAAACAGTTTTTAAAAAAGATCGCAATACATTTTCTGAATTTTGATTTTCTTTTAACAACATCAACTCCAAACAGAAGAAAAGTAATTTCGAAGCATTTGCCAATGATCATTCCATCAGATGGTTGATCATTTGCACTTAAAATAGACCCGAAAGGATCTCCCATTGTAGAAGGGAATCCGTTATCCTCGATGCCGCGGAAAGTCATGAAAAAATTATTTGTAGTCAGCAATTCATCCTTCATTTTTGCAATTATCAATTGCCATTGCAGAAGTTTTTCTAACTCACAAATTACTTAAAAATCCTATGAGAAATATCGGCGTTTTAGAAAACCGAGTTGCAAGTTTCTCGATATGTAGTTTAGTGCTTGTTACAGAAATTGTTATAATTATTTCGGCAATATATTTTAAATTTTAGAGACATCCAGTTTTGTTAGAAACATTTATATAGCGTGTTTGAGAACTGTTAGTGAAGCATATCCATCAAAAAACAAACAAACATCTTTTGTTTTTCTAGCAACCAGATAAAAACAGAAATCAAAAAGATGAAATATGGTTACATTACATATAGAATAGTAATAGAAGTAGCTCTTTCGGAAACTGTTTATTTATGTGGTATTGATATTTCCATTGATTTGATTACCATAAATTTACACAATAATGGTAAATATAACCTGCCCTTATTTTTACTTTAAGCTAATTAAAATTTTTTGGAAAGGATCAATAAACGCCCTCTTTTTTAGCAAATGGTTTCATTATGTATATTTGTTATTAACGAAATAGATATTAATACAGTAGGAAAAGCCCATTTATGCACTCTTTGTTCCTTAAAAGCTATAGAAGGCATCTTCAGAACATTAATTGATTTTCAAATTGTGAGCGAATAGCCTTTTAAAGCTCAAGAAGAAAAAGAAAGAAAAATCATGAAATGTTTTACCAATAGAGAATTGAATGAGCTAGTGTGAGTTGAATTCCTTAAATTTTAGCTAGGCATTTTCCCATAGTATTTAAGTTGTTAAAATTCATTATGTCACGTTACATTGTTAGTTTAATAAATTAGATTTAAAATCATTTTTGCAAACTTGGTTTAAGTTCTCTGGCAACGAAATATTAAAGGGAAAAACTTACGATTAAATGTACGAATGCTATTTTTAACGATTGTTTAAAATAAGTAAAAAGTACTTCGTAAATTATTGATAATTTATCATTTTAGTTTATTTGTAACTTTATACCACTAAAAAGATTAGGAAATGCTTTGATGCGCAATGAACAAAAAAGGAAGAAAACGTATTACACTAAATTCTTATTTTTTTCCTCTTATCTTTAACCTAATAACACTTATTTTACCTATAACTTAGAAAAATAATTTAACTTACAACAATGGTTTGAACCAGAGCTTTTTTCTCTGTGTGAGAAAATTGCCTTTCTGTCAGTGAAAATTTAATAAAAAAAATTTATACAAAGAAATGCAGTTTTCTATACTTAGAAAAAAAATTCTGGTAAAATTACTGTACCGTATGGTAATGACATTTCCGATAAAAAGAACATAATTCTGCCATAAAATCCAAAATATACGGTATTTAAACCATTTCTTTGGTAATTTTTCAACTCATGTGGTAATCGTTTATCGGAAATTCCGTTTTTTTCAAAATTATAGTTTTCTACCACACATTTTGTAAAAAATACAAAACTGAGAAATAAATTTAATCATATCTAAGGAAGTGGTTCCCAAATGGTGTTCCGAATTAAATGGGTTCCGTAAATTAGTATTTTTTGTTACAAGTGATGATTTTTGAAACCTTTGATTATATTTATATCTAACTCATAATTTATAATTTATTTAATATTTCAGTTAACTTCATGAAATCATTTCAAGTTAAATGACAATGAGATAGAAAGGCAGCTTTTGAAAGAAAATATGATATTTTTAATAATATATTAAACAAATTATGAAAAGAACAAGCATTTATAAAATATGACATTAGTATTTTCTATCGCGCTATTATAATAAAAAAAAAAGAAAACTAAATTCTTTAATAAAGAAATATGTTTTCCTAATGACCATTTTTAACAGTTATAGCAGTATTTTTTTAACTTTTGATTTCAAAGTAAAATATAATTCGGATTTTTTTAAATTCATTTTCAGTTTATTTCCTTTAATTTAAATCCATAACTTGATTGAACTAAAAATTTAACTGTCAGACATAAAACCTAATTTAAGATTATTCATGAAAAATCGATGAAAAATCTTCTTTCCTCCAATTTTATTTTATGATAGTGGTTTAACAGTCGACCCAATTTTTTGGGTTTGTGACTACTAATGCTCTAGTCAGCAGCCTTGTAATTTTGAAACCAATCCAGAAGACAAGGCAACTCCTGGATCAAGTATTGGGAAAAATTTGCCATTGTGGAGGACTTTTTGACGGAATTAACCCTCATTTGCTTTACACAGAGAGGAAAACCAAGAGAATCTCCCAAGGTTAGCCTGACGTCAAAGGAACTATAATCCATGATTCGCCTACCACTGAGGTTATTTCACGTAAGCACTGCGGTCGGTGCAAGCCAGATTGGGAATTTGTAGTGACCCGTCATCGCTGGGATTCCAACCCGGTTCATCTGATTAGACGCGAACAATCAATCCCTTGAGCCATTGTGACTCCATTCCTCTAATTAAATATTTTAAAATAAAGTAGTATATATGTTAATACGGTAACAGTTATCGTAATGAACTTTATTTATAAAGTCATGGTACCGCCAAAAGATGGTTGATTATTTAGATTCACGCGTCTGAAAAAAACCACTGCTCTAAGGTATAAAATTGCATAATTTTTGATCACTTAGGAAATTTTATCACATTTCATAAAACCATATTTTATAGTTAATTTGACCAAAATCATTACCAAAGTACATCGGAAAAAATTATCGAGTTTTTTTGTGCTGCCATAGAACCAGGAGCACGGTAAATATTATCATATTCTGGTAGTTTTGACCATATTTTATTCCTCAGTGTAAGTTTATGCGTTTATAAAATATTTCTTTAAAAATGCGCGTAAGAAAAAAAACATAATTCAGAATACTCGTCAACGAAAGCTGAACACAGCAGAAGTGCCTTTTCAGTGTCATTCATCTCACTTCAACATCGACTTTAATTTTGTAAAATGACTTTACCAAATCATAACGAAGCGTTGCGTAGTTCTTATTTAGCGCTATATATAATCATTATTCACTAGTTAATTCATTTAAATTACAATAGTCTTAACAGTAGATTAAAAAAAGAATTAAATTCTCTGTGTATTTTCTTAAATAACTTTGCTCATTTTCACGAACATGCTAAAAGTACGCATGTGTTATGTCAATTTCTTAAAATGCGCATTTCAATCAATTCCATTTTTCATAAACGTGCACTTGAACTATGTTTTTAAAAGAAAAAATCCAGATGAAATTAACGAAACTTTTCTGAAATGAAATGTTATATTTTTTTTAAAAGCTTTCTTTACCCCTAAGAACCCCTTTACCCCCTTTTTCAGCTTTTGCTATTTTAAAAAAATAGCTTAATAGATCGTTCTATAGTGCAACTTTTTCAAAAAAAAAAAAAAAAAAAAAAATTATATTTGTGCCCATTTCTAAACATCCCGTGCTTAAAATTTTAATATAATGAAAACATTAGATAGTTGGTTATTGTATTTAGATATATGAATTAAATTCTGAAAATCTAGTCTTAGCTCATGCTTAAGACTTTCAACGTGTAGCACCAAAATCACATATTTTCAAATTAACTAAAGTGGTATCTTGAATAGTGTGAGTTCTCAACTACCAGTTTTAAAAGGTTAAAATTTTAATGTTATGAAAGCATTAAATAGCTGGTTATTGTTTTTAGATATATGAATTAAATTATGAAAATAGCTTAAGGCTTTCAACGTGTAACACCAAAATCACATTTTTAAATTGACTAAGGTGGTATCTTGAGAAGCAGTGGACATATTTATATGAAATTTCAGATGATTATTTTGGATTTGTTTATTTATTTATGTTGTTTCTAATACCACTTGCCAAATATCAGCAAGCCTGCGCTATGAAACCAAGTGAATTTAAGGCAAAGGATGCGTTTCTTGTTTTTCAGTGGCGCCATCTATGACCAAAAATACGACTTCAGTCACACACGTCACACAGCCGTTTATAGGGCTGACTCATTCATACATCCAATTATTCATCCACAGATCGCAATTTTGACCTGAACTAAGGAACCATCAATCTCCAAATCAGTACCCCAAATCAGTTTGTGGAGTAGGTGTTGATTTATTACGGGAACATGGAGGACTTTGTGACCCGATCGAAGAAACGTGAACCAGTCTCCAATTACTATATGGGAAGTCTTCTGATGGCGGGGCTCAAATTCATGGTTCTTAGACATGGGCCCAACGCCCTAGCAATCAGGCATGCCGGCCGGATTTATTTATGCAATTAAAATATATATTAACCTCCGTTGTGGTTCGTGTTTTTTGAGCTTAAAGTCAAATTTCTTTCCAGAAATGTTAAAGCATTTTTTTCTTCAAATTTCTGATTTATTTGCTCTAAACTTGAGAAAACTTGCTTTTGTGCGTCGAATATTCAAATTTAATTTCAACTCAAACAATTTAAACTGTTAAGTTTTTTTTTAAAAATAAATTTAATGTAAGTTAATTGAAAATCTTTATTTTTTTTTAATTTAAGCTTTCAAAACTAAAGCGAAATATATCAAACTACATTCTCATTCTGCCGGACAGATGGTTGAGCGATGCTTTGATATTATGTTCTAGAAGTAAGTCAAGTAAACATTTTAATTCGGATATAGTTCGAAATGCAAGCTTAGAAAAATGTATATAGCGTGAAATATGTGTTTGAAAAAAAGGATATAGCTGAAAGACGCGTTTACGAAAATGAAAAGATTTGCATATTTGAAAATCCAGATATAGCTTATAAGGCATAGGAAAAAACTATAATTTAAAATATGCATACTAGCTCCACTCTCCTCTCATATTTATACCAAGTCAAACCATTTAAAACCAGAATTTTAGTTTTTATATTAACCATAGTTATAAGGTTGTTCAAATGAAAAGTGGATAAACGTGATAGTATTATAAATATAGCAAAGAAGGAAACACTGCCATTCTGGGTTATAAAGAAAGGTAAGATGAGTACTCTTCACACTGTGTTTAACTGATTAACCAGTCCACATGAGAGCATTTAATATGAATGTAATTGTCGATCTAACAATGATGCTCCCAGAATAGATCAACGTTAAGTAGTATTATCCTTAGTGACAGAAGCTCATCGCACCATTTCTTAACTAATATAAAAAAAAGTGCAGCGCAGATGCCATGAGTAATTAGTCTTAGATTATTTCTAATTATATCATCAATATCACCAGTGAGTTTGTGAAAAATCATGGAGCTTGTACGCATTGAGTCTTGGTAGATCCGATATTGTTGCAAGCTCTTCATGTAATTTTTTATACCATTTGTTTATGGATATTTGTCATAGAAAAAACTCACCATAAAAATACTTTCATGCGACTGGTTAATCACCAATTCAGATACTAAGAAAAAAAAATGCTGAAATGAACTTTTCTTAAAACCCTGGAGTGTGGTGCTGCTATGACTAATTCATTTCTAATGCATCCAGATGCGTCCACTTTCTCCTTGAGCAACCGTTATAAAATATATTCAAATGCTTTTAACGCAATAAAATAAAATAAAAAATGAAATGCATGTTATTTAATGTATAGTAAGTACAAGTAAACTGTAAGTCAATATGCGATTTTGCATTGCTTTATCTTTAAATACATTCATATGACTGGTTCACCAATTCAGTTACTAAGAAAAAATAAAAAAATACTGAGATGACCGTTTCTTAAAACCCTGGAGTGTGGTGCTGCTATAACTAATTCATTTCTAATGGTTCCAGGTGCGTCCACTTTCTCCTTGAGCAACCATTATAAAATACATTCAAATAGTTTTAGCTCAATAAAAGAAAATCAATCATGAAATGTATATTGAATTAATTTATATTAAGTACAAGTAAACTATAAGTCAATATGGTACCAAAACTTGCTAAAGTCATACCTCTATTAAATGGTATAATGTCACATGCAGATAGAACAAAATCTGATCGACTTTCAATGCTATTTGTTTGGCTTATTACAGCATTGCTAAACTTTAAACGTCGTTTATTTTCATTGAAAACCTCCAAAGCACGACGACATAACAGTTTACTGCGATACATTTCTATAGAAACTTGTGAGCCAGCAGCCAAAGTGCAAAACAAGTACAAAGCTGACACTACAATTAACTTTATGTCATCGAGAACTCTCGAACGTTCAAAAAACTGTTTTTTCCAGAATGAAAAAAATAAGCCCACAAACAGAGTAAGTGATGTGCTGATTATGAACAGGAATGATGGCACCGAAAATATGTTTTGAAGATCTTCGACGTGATCCAAAAGAATGGAGTATCTCTTGAAAAAACGCGGATTGATCATTTCCAAGTTGTCCAAGAGTAATAAAAAATCAAGCCTGCTTCTCCAACCAGATAATATTCTGGAGAAATGGAAACACACACTGCAGTACAAAACAGCAAACAATCCGGTTATCACATGGTGTAGTATACAAATTTCAACCAACTTAAAATATAAGTAGCAGTTCAAAATTGGTTTCGAGGTGATAATGATGGAATAATATTTGAAGAATTCATAGAAAAGTTCATTTTTTTTAATTTCTTTAAACACGTTTGAAAGTGCGTATATTTGAACTGATATGAATATCAAGAACATAGAAAAAATTGCAAATGGCATTTCACACTGCCTTGTTGCATTGAAAGTCCGGGAGAACAGTTGCATATGCGAGATAAGATCTCGTATTTTCTTTCGATTTAGTATCACAAGCAGCCACATAATAAAAATAATTGTGTAATTAATGACGTCAACAACAATTGAAACAAAAAGTGATGGAAACTGGCTCATGAAAAAATAGTACATGATAATAGTATCGATGTATACAAAAAGAAGAAAAAAGAGGAAACAGTTTTTTAAAAATTTCGCAATATATTTCCTGAATTTTGATTTTCTGTTTACAACATCAACTCCAAACAACAAGAAAGTTATTTCGAAGCATTTGCCAACGATTATTCGGTCGGATGGTTGATCATTTGTACTTAAAATAGACCCGAAAGGATCTCCCATCGTGGAAGGGAAGTCATTATCCTCGATGCCTTGGAAAGCCATGAAAACTTTATTTGAAGTCATCAGTTTATCCTTCATTTTTGCAATTATCAATTAACATTGCTGAAGTTTTTCGAACTCACAAACTGCATAAAAATATTAAAAATCGCATTTGAAGAATCTGCGTTTTAGAAAAACAAGTTGCAGGTTTCTTGCCTTGTAGTTTAATGCTTGTTACGGAAATAGTTATAATTTTATCCGACAATATATTTTAAATTTTAGATACAACCAGTTTTGTTAGAAACATTTAATGCATAACGTGTTTGAGAACTGTTGTGTTAGCAAAGCATATACATAAAATACTGCATATTTTGTTATTCTAGCAACCAGATAAAAACAGAAATCAACAGAATGAAATATGGTCACATTACAAATTGTAACTGTCACTTTTAATTGCTTAAGTGGTATTGATATTGCCATTAACATGATTACCATAAATTTACACAATAATTGTAAATATAATCTGCCTTTATTCTTGTTCTAAGCAAACTGAGAAATTTTGGGAAGAGTCAATAAGAGTCCTCATTTTTAACAAATAGTTTCATAATGTATATTTCTTGTTAAATAGATATTAATTCTTTAGAAAAAGTAATTTATGCACTCTTTGGTCTTTAAAAACTGTAGAAAGCTTTTATTAAACATTTATTGTTTTGCAAATTGCTAGCGAATAGCCTTTTAAAGCTCAGGAAAAAATAGAATAAAACTCAATAAATGGTTTACCTATGGAGAATTGAATGGGCGGATGTGCGTTGAATTCCTTAGCTTTTAGCTAGATATTTTTCCATAGTATTTAAAATGTTAAAATTTATAATGTCATGTTACATTGTTAGTTTAATAAATTTGATTTAAAACCGTCTTTGCAAACTTGGTTTATATAAGTAATAAAAAGAGCCTGATAACTATTTACGATGTTATTAAGTTCTCTGGCAACGAAATATTGAAGGGAAAAAATTTACGATTAAATCTGCAAATGGTATTTTTAAAGATTGTTTAAAACAAGTAAAAAGCATTTCTCAAGTTATTGATAAATTGATAATAAAATCACCTCTGTATGTAATAGTGTAACAGCAATACTAAATTGATTGCACATTTTTTTCTTCTACTTAAGCTAAAAATAAATTACTTGGTAAGCTTTTTTGAATCAAATTACACAGTGATTAGCAAGAAAAAAAATGGGAGTACATAATATTATCAAGTGGCTCAATGAATATAGATTATGCTTCGCTCTATCATGCGTAAATATAGGTTAAAATAACATTAACAAATCTCAGTGATGTTTAAAAAAAACTGTAACTGAATCACTTGACCTTGAAACAAAAAACAAATTCCAGTTTACTAGGTAAACAACAAGCTAATTGAGAAGCATTTTTATTTGTTAAGATAGACGTTCAGCATTGAGAGAAAATGCAAGATGACATGTTAGGTAACTGACCTGAGAAATTGATGCAGTATTTGTAGAATTCAATTTGGGAAAGAGAACTTTTTCTGTTTCCGGTATTTGGCTGACAAGTTTAAGAAACATCATATATATGGGTGTGCCTTTTCAAAAGCAATTAGTAGTTCTTGCTCAACTTAATTGTTTCAAAGTCAAGAATATTATCTGTTGAGCAACTGAATGACATTTCCATTTAGGTTTTTACAACCACAGGAATTTGGAAAAGCGTTAAACATTTAATTTTAGGTGTTTGAGAAAAATAGACGTCTTTTATAAACTCTACATTTAGAAACCTGAGAGACTGGGAAATTTTTACAGATCAAATTGTTGTAAAAAAATACTGGCACACTGAGTGAAGCATCCATAGTACTCATTTTATTGTGAAATCCATTTTTACAGTAAAATTTTATACTGTAATTTTATAGTGTACTTTGCGTAAAACCTACTTTTTCGAAAATCCATTTTTATCGTAAAATTTTTCACCGTAATTTACATAAAACTCATTTTATTGTAAAATCGATTTTTACCGTAAAATTTTATACCGTAATTTACGGAAAACTCATTTGATAGTAAAATCCATTTTTACCATAAAATTTTACACCGTAATTTTCACAGTAATATTTTTTTAAACACAGTAATTCAGTGATTTTATAGTAAATACTTGTTAAACAATTACGATGCATCAAATTTTTTGTTTCTGAAAATTTTACGGTAATAAGATATTTTACGGCACTCGATACTTCATTTTATTCCGATATTTTTTTGTCGTAATTGGGTCCAGAATTTTTTATAGTGTAGCTTCAAATACGCTTTTGTTAATAGGAAGTTATCTAACAATGCACCTTTCTAATATTAAATAAGGAAACTAAAGCTTCAGCATGATTATTTTAGTCTTGACAGAAGTATATGCCAAGCCAATATTAAAATTCGTTCATGGTATTTTTTTTAAATTTCTGCGAATTATAGTTATTCGAATCATTTGCACTTGATTTTATCGGTTTTTAATCAAAATCATCAAATTCTCCTTATGATCATTTCTAACATTATATAATTTGCAAAGTGTTCAGTAATGACTAACATTAAAACATATTTTTAGAATCTTGGATGAGAATGAAACAAAAAAATAAACGCATTAAAAAATTGAAATCTATATTAAAACGAAAACGCAATCGAAATATGGCAAATCATTTGTGAAGAAAGCCGTGCAAAAAACCTGATGTCTGATGAAACTTGGACATGCTTCAAATATTCGCTTTTCAACTCCTCTTCATTTCTTACGGCAATCAAGCAAGTTCTGATAATTTTAATTCCGACTTCCTTGGTGGTGCTTTGTTATAATCCTTTTGTAATGATTTTGATTTTGCTTCGATTTTAACCACAATTTTTTTTTTTTTTACTTCATTTTTGGAGAGGATTCTGAATATATTTGTTAAAGGTGTCGCAACGGAGCAGCCCGTATGCTTCATTGTCTTCTATTTTTGCACTATTCATTAACACATTGTGCTTTGCAATCATTGTCATTAAAAAAATAAAATAAAAATGCTTTGTTCCACGCATTTTTATGCAATAATTCCCACTAGAAAAAAACGTATTATTCCATACATTGTTAATGCAATAATTTCCAGTAGAAGAAAGCGCACTGTTAATGCAATAATTTCTACTTGTAGAAAAAAGTATTGTTGCACACATTGTTAATGAAATAATATCTATTAGTAGAAAACGTATTACAATTAATGAGCAATTCAAATCATACATGGAAAAAAACTTAACTTAAAATCAGTATTATTTGTAATAAACTAATTCGAAGAAAAACGTATTGAAATTCAAAATTTTTCTTAATTTTTTGCAATTATTTGCCAATTCATAGATGTGTAAATTTCTACTAAAATAAATTCTCAAAAATTAAATGCTTCTGTGGTGAGAACTTTGAATTTTACTGAGGATCTTTGCCAGTAGATGGCTTTTGTGAGACACAAAAATTTTGATCACACTACAGGAGCCTTTTGTATTAAGTGTTTATGCCTTACTGATTTATAAATTAGATATTTATCGTGCATTTAGCATTGTTAATTACACGGATGCATTACACGGAAGGTGTTCATTAATTGTATAGTATTTTTTATATTTTACTTTAAAATTATCAAAGAGTAGACAGTAAATATAGCTTAAAATAGCGTTGTTAATGACTTAAATTTACAACCTTAAATTTATAGTTTTTCGTTAGTAAAGTGCAGACATCCAACTTAAAACTTTCTCAACAATCATTTCTACTCTCTCGTGAAAAATTATATTTATGCTATTTATCATTTTTAGATTTCAACTCCTCAATTGTAGTAAAGTGATAACATTTTGATTTTTATTTCTATTTACACAATCTACAATGTTGAAAAAAAATTCATTGATCTTTTCATTCACGCTTTGTAATAAAAACAGATTTTCAAGTCAACCTGGATAGAGTTTTTGTTCATATGCATTTAAAAACAACTGCAATATTAAAATACTTCGGCTTAGATTAAAAATTTTCTTCTTTAATTATGGTCTAGTCTGTAATTTGTACAAAAAAAAAAAGGAACCTCGAATTCTTCTACGAAATCATAAGTTACAAAAATGATTAAAAATAGCATAAACCATAAGAAATTGTCTAGACATCACTTCAAATAGTCTAAATTAAATTAATCTTCCATTTGATACGCCGTGTAAAGAAAATTAATGAGGTATTCCCCCGCGGTTTCAAAAATAAAATTTCGGCACTAGTGATGACAGAACAGAAATTAATTTAAGTCGTCACTTCTGAAAATAATTATGACCGTAACTATGAGCGAGGAATTTTCCTACAACAATTACAAGTCACCCTGGCAGTGACTGAAGAAGCAAATGAAGTGATGTCAACTTAGAGAGTGGAGGCCTCACATAAGCGGGGAATAAAAGAGAAGAATTAAAACTAATTGAAGACGACACCGTACAGAATCGTGTTGAAAAAGTTGAGTAAAAGACATGAAGAAAGATGATTTAAGGTAATAATAATATAGAAGAATATAAAAAAAAAGTCGAAAAATTGCTTACATTCGTTCGTAAAGTGTTTCAGTTTTTGACTGTTGGAGAAGAGGTCGGAACTCTTTGTGCTGAACTTTTTCCTTTTCAAAAAAAGATTGGATGGTATGAGGACGAGTTGCGGATACTAATTATCTTCAAAGGGGTGCTCAAATTGGAATAAGTTAGAAAATGTATAATTTAGATTAGCCTTTGGTTATTTGAATCTTTGTATGAATGTCATTGACTCGTGTGCAATAGTTTCTATTCAATAACTATCTCACTTCAGTTTCCTCCTTTTTTTTTCTTCAAATTTAGCTTTATTTAAAATTGTATTACTTTTAAAGAACAGCAGATAAAAATATTACAATCACTAACTGAACTGTTATCCTAGAAACTTAAAGTATTTCTCCAGCTGTGAGTTCAAAAGTAAAATACGAAAATTTGGGAGGTATCATAGTATAAAAAACAAGACCAGACATTCAAAATAAAGATGTCTAAGTCAGAGGCTAAACTAGATCAGTCTTTCACTATCATTCAATCAATTTTCGCTTGCATCATTTCTATCGGATGATTCGTATTCCAATCCCAATTAAAACGTATTCCTATTGATTCCATCTCTGACTGATTCATCATAGATGGATTTTTAGAAGACAGGTAAAGGAAGCAATGTCAACTTAGACATCTATATTAGATTATAGTGCGATCTGAGGAGGCAAAAATTGAAAAAAAGGAAACTGAGAGGAGAAAAGTAAAAAACTCCTTCAAATTGGAAAATACTATCAGAGTACTTTATTACAGTACAAAAAATAAAAATTGGTGAATAAATGCAAAAGAAAAGTGAATATAACTGCCGCGCAAAGGAAAAACCATCATAAGCGACAAAAAATTTCAAAAATTGAGATTTTTATATATTTGGTATTTGTGTAAAAAAAAATTCAAAAAAAATTCTATGTTATCAGTTTGTTTTTTTTTTTAAATTCTAATCTATAATTCATAGTATTAGTAATAGATAGAAAAAAGTTGTCAAGACACTTTTCTTAAAATCTGTCGTGAAGAACTTACAATTACAATTTTTCGAATTCTGTCGTGAAGAACTTACAATTACAGGTACATTTTGGATCAAATATAGTAATAAAAGAAAATGATTTCATTGATTTTTTTCAAGGAAGTGTTGTAATGATTATTTTGAAAAGTTCACACTTTTTGTAATTAAATTACGCTAAAAGAAATACAGACTAAAACTGCTAAAAAATGATTTTGATTACAATCTGTAACTTCAAAAAATGAAAAATCAAAGACAACTATATTATTCTTTAATTTCATTGTATATAAGAGTATCAATGTATGAATCAAATAAGTTAATATTTCGTGAGTTTAAAAATAAAAATTAAGAATTTTTTTAAACTGCAGTTTTGGAATTTTTTAATTTAAGAATAATAAATACAATATGCGAGTCAAAAACGTGAAAACTTTACTAATAAAAATTACTATTAAAAGCTTTGTGGCCGATTAAAGGAAAACGGAAAAAAAAAACACTTTGTAAGCACGAGTGATATGTACTTCATTACGAGTGATAAGTATACACACAAATAAGATGCGATGAAGGAATAGTACAGTATTTAAAATCAAAACCGCAAAGAATTGAAAAAGTGCTATAGTTTTATAAGGAGACGTGATGGCTCAGGGGATAGCGCGTTCGCCTTCCAATGAGATGAAACGGGTTCGAAATGCAGCTATGGCTGGTCGATAGGAATTCGCATCAGACTTACACCGACCACAATGCTGACGTTAAATATCCTCAGTGGTAGACGGATCATGGGTTAGATTCCCTTTGCCGTCAGGCTAACCGTAGTCTTCCTCTCCATGTAACGCAAATGCGGGTTAGTTCCATCAAAAAGTCCTCCACGAAGGCAATCTTCTCCCAATACTTGATCCAGGAGTTAACTTGTCGACTGGATTGGGTTCAAAATTACAAGGATACGGAAGTGAGCGTTATTGGTCGTAAACTTAAAAATTGGGTCGGCTATTCAACGACTGCTACAAAATATAAAATAAAATAGTATTATAAAAGGCCGGGTTAGCCTGGTTGGTAGGGCACTGAGCCCATGTCGAAGCGATCGCGGGTTTTATCCCCGCCGACCGAAGACTCCCCATGTAGTAAATGGTGACCGATGCAAGTTAAATCTGTCGGGTCATAAAGTCCTCCATGTTCCCATTACAAACCAATACCTCTGGGGTTACTGATCCAGGAGCTCCCTTGTCTTCTGGATTGGGATCAAAATTACAAGGATACAGAATTGAACAGATATAGTCGTAAACCCAGAATTGGGTCAGCTGTTCAACGACGGTTATAAAATAAAATAGTGTTATAAAAATACTTGGGTCGGCTGTTCAAAAACTAGTTGTATAATAAAATAAAATAAAATAGTATTTCAAAAATGATAATAAAAAATCACTCGAAATCCATTAAAAAGTCCACCACGAAGGCAAATTTCTCCCAATACTAGATCCTGGAACTCTTTTCAAAATTACGAGGCTACGGAGTTGAACATAAGTATTCGTAAACCCGAAATCGGGTCAGCTGTTTAACGGTGTTGTAAAATAAAACAACATATTGAAGTTGTGGTGGCTCAGGAGATGGAGCACTTGCCTCCCAATGAGGTACTCCGGGTTTGATCCCTGTGATGGCTGGTCGATATGAAAAAATACGTATTTTCAAAATCTTATTTCTCTCAGGAAGTATTCAACTGATTTCACAAATTTTTTTTATTTAGCCATGTGCAATTAGATATTTTAAAATTATGTAAAAATTTATATACATTACAATTCAAAAGTTTTGCGACTGCTATTAAATAAAGTAATAAAAAATTGTAAATATTTACTGAAATGTATTTTTTGCATGAAATTATCTTTAGAGAAACGAATTTTATAATTGGGTGCAAGGTTTTTCAATTCACTTAAATTGTTCTCAATATATGGCGAAATACACATAAAATAAAATTAATATTAGGGGTCTAAACTTTGGATGGCTCTTCTGACAAAACTATGTGGGCGATGTTTGCTTGATTGCGGCTACCCTTCATATTTTGGATTTTAAAAATCCGAATCAGTCGAAAAAAAAGTATGTTTATTCAGAGAAAGTACGCTTTTGTGTCCGATTTCGTAACTTAAAATACTCGCTGTACTAATTAATTAGCCTATTTGAGGTCACCCCTCGAACCTTAAGAATGAATCCTACATAGTGAAGATTCGATCATTAGAAAGAAGATTATTCAGGATGACCATTTTCTTTTTGGTACACTATACTTAAGAAATGCCATGTTAGATCCTGGGTATAACAGTCAAATTGAAACACTGCTTACATCATTTCCCCCAATTTGAGTTTCTGTATTGTAATTGCTATACTTCAGTAATACGTCTGCAGTAATTAATTACCATATTTTAGGTCACCCTCTTTAACCATTAAGATAAAGTCCTAGAACGCGAAGATCCAATCATTAGGAAAAGTTATTCAGAGTTATCATTTTTTTTTTTTTTAGCACAGTACAGCTAAATTTATAAGATATCTATTTTTTTAACCGCAAGTTTCCCTCATACGACTAAACAGGAATTGATTAGTTTTATTGATATATAACAGGCAGCTTAAGTGTAATAATTTCTTTTAAAAGATTTTTTTTTTACTTAGAAATTGCTGTGATAAATTACTTTTGGGTTTTAAGATTACGAAAAATTATTGTGGTTGATACTTTCAACCAGTTGGTACCAAATTCATTGGTATTTTCAACATATTGACCTTTATCTAAATGGATACCATCCATCTTTTCTTTTTTATAACGTACTCTGAAGAAAACTGGAATAAAAAAAAGTGTTTAATCATCTGTAGATAGCATCTGCCTTGTGAGCGAATAAACTTTGTATTTTTTATAAACAAACTAGCTTTGAAAAGTATGTACTTGACCACTCTGCGATATACTACTAGAACATAGAGTAAACAATATATAAAATGCCCATTTGTCCAATTCCAAACAGCAGCAGGAGGTAGGGATTCTATTTCTGGTCATCATAACCAACTCAATCTATTACTTCCAGTGTTTGACCACACACAAAGTATCTTCAGTTGCTGAAACCAGCAGATTTGTCAAACAAGTCACAGAAAAAGTAAACGATCAATTTCATATTCCTCGCTTTGAAGTCTGGAGATCACTCAATTTGCTCAGCCCTTGTAGATGATTATCTATGGATGAAGTAGATCGTTTTGTCTGATAACCTGCTGAGGTCGAAGTATTGGCTTGATGGATGAAGCGTGCGTTCCTGAAGCAAAAAATGGAGTTAATGGAGTAAAAATATTTAGTTTCGAAACTTATTTAAAGAAATTAATAGTCCAAATTGAAGGTGCGAGTTAACTAAAAGCTAATTTATCTTGAATCCTTTTTATTTTTGCTGTTTACATTTTCTCAGGATAACAAACAGAACACTTAAAAAATCAAAGGCTCTGTATTACAGGTTTAAGTAAAGAAATAAATTGCAATTTTTCCACGTATTATACGGATTTTATTATGATATGTCTGTGCATCATGCTACAATACAAATGGAACATTTAAACACGGGATATTTTCTTATTACTCATGAAAATTATAGAAATTATGTTAAATTGCTTGCATATATTTATTCATAAATAAATATACCTCATGAGCCATTCACTTTGATTTGGTGCAAATTGCGAAAAAAACTTTTCAAATTACAGACTTAATTCAATTTACATATCGGCTCAATCTTCATTTCAATAAAATTGCTTATTCAATTTAAAAATCATAAAAATGATTTTCAAAATATTTGAAATCCATTTTATGGGAATTTTTTTCCCAAAGATATTGTTAAACTTAAATAAATGCTTAAAACATGCAATGAATGCCGATAAAATGAAATTACACTGCCAGACTATAAAAATTTAAACTGATGATTAACTGACGGAGAACAAAAAAATAAACTGATGATTCAAATGTCACAGAAGTTAAGGATTAAAGAAGTGAATGCTTTCTTGAATTAAAACTAAAATAAATAAATAAAATAAAAAAATAAAATAAATAAATAAAATAAATAAATTAAGTGAACCAGAAAAATGTGATTATGATGTTTGCTGAAATTATTTTTTAGGAATATTATTAAAGAAACAAGATGTGAAATGTGAATTTGCTTTAAAGCACGTGTTGCCAATAAAAAATAGTTCGACTATACTTCTACAATTAAATCAATTTATTTGCATTGTTTATAAGATATCTGTAGTTTAATTATTCGTAGGAAATTATCAAAATACAAATTACTTCCTATTATTTCCTACTAACTTCTAAAATAAAACTATTTGAATATATTTTGAAATATATTTCTCTCAGCATTAGCTGAATAAACGATGGACTGCAAGTTCGCCTGAAAACATACATAAACGACGTGGTTTGTTTCACAATTTCTTTAAAATGTAAGAAAAATGATATTTAATTTAAACTGAAAAGCGGTAGGTTGAATTTATTTTGAGCAAACACTTATAAAAGATTTTATGTACAAGTAATTTTTATCAAAAAATTAGTGCACATATAAACGTTTTAAATATACATACATTGAATAAATAATCTGAAGTGGAAATATATATTAGATGATTTAAATCATAACGTATAGGTAAATTGGCCATTTCGTAATTCAGATAAAATTACCTTACTATATGGTGATGACATTCATGGTAAAAAAAAACCATATATCCAGTTAAAAAAAAAAAGAAAAAACCACATTTCTGGCATTAAAAACCAAAATGAACTGTATTTAAGTCGTTCATTTTGATAATTTTTCCGTTCATGCAGAAACGGTATAACGAAAATTTTGGTTTTCAAAATTACTGTTCTTATTACCACTCGATGTATAAAAAAAAAGACGTAACTAAAAAGTAAATTTAACCGAATGGATGGATTTTACCCTATGTTCTAAGGTACCATGGTTAAATTACCGATTTTGCCAAATTTTATTACATGTTATAAAATAATATTTTATTATTAATTTTACCAAAATTATTAGCAAAGCTCTTCGGTAATAATTACCGAGCTTTATGGTGTTCCACATTCCCAGAAACACGGTAAATTTTAATATTTTGTGGTATTTTTGGTATACGTTTTACTTTAGTGAACAGTTTTAATAGCTCAAAGAATAGGATATATCGTTACATAGTTTATAGGATATATCATTACAAAAATATTGGGACTTAAAATGGGGGATTTAATTTCTTTCTATCTCTATCTCTTTTACAAGACAAATAATTTTGACTTGTAATTTATAATTTTGAATGCTAATAATTTTGACTGTGATCTTAAAATAATTGGGAACCTAAGCATTAAAGCAGTTGAAGCTTACAAAATTTTGCGAATTTTGAATTATTACTCTTAGATTAGTTAGGAAACAAATATCTCAGATCTTGAAGCCATCGTACCAGTTCTCTTTTTCTCTCTAGTGGGGACGTTTTGTTCTAATATAGTTATTCAGCACTAATATGTGAGGAAGGGCATAAATTCTGCTTCATAAATGCATCATGAAAATTTTCAGAATGGTGGGTTTTTGTATGTTATATTTTCTTAGTCAACACCTTATAGCTGTTTCTTCTATTTTCGAAATTCTAATCATTTATGAAATAATTGTTAAATTGATGAAGGGAATTTAAACATTTGTGCGGAAATCATGTTTCTTCAAAAATATTTCATGAAAGGTTTTCACAAAAGGTTTTCACAAAATTTTCAGAAATTTTTTTAACGCTTTCCTTTAATTTCTTGTTTTAATTTCGGTGCAAATATCAGAGAAATTACTAGTTGGAATGTTCAACTTCTGAAAATGTCATGCATCAATTTTAAGCTGCAAATTAAACGGTTGAAATTTTGGAGCCTATAGCAAAAAATTATAATTTTTTTCCCTTTTGTCTTACCAATGCCAGGAGAACAACTAATTCCTTTTAAGAAAACTTTCCTGAAAATATTCTGTTAATTTGAAAAGTAAAACGGTCCTTAAAGATAATGCAAAAGCAAAATTGCTAAATTTTTAAAAGTTAAAACTTAAGTGGCATTTTAAAATGAAAAAAATTGTTCTTGCGATTGCTCTTTTTAAAGTACTTACAGATTGCAACTAGATTAATTTATAAATAAAAGTTAATAGACACTTCTACCAAATTTATGCTCTGAATTCACAAAAATAACTTTTTTTGAGACTTCAGAAGTAAAATAGGCTGATTCATAAATCAATGTCTTTCGCAAAATTTGAAATAAATTATATTAAAGAAAATACAAATAAATTACTGTGGACTTATGAATAATCTTTCTCTAAAAGAACCCTTAGGCATATTGCATAAAATAAACCTACCACTTAAATAGCGTAAATATATACCACTGTGTTGTCGAAAGTTTCAAAATAGAAGTTTTTTTTGTTTTTAACAGATATCAAGCTAAAATCTGAGAAATTAAATAAGACATAGTTTAAAACAATAATCAAAATACAATGTTTAAGAACATTTGTTATTATAATTATAATCAACTTAAGCATTAGTAATAATAATATTGAAGGCTTTTTTTGATTGAATTAACTGATTACTTTGATCCGCAGATTGCTTATAAACTATACAAACTAATATGTTGATTAAGGTCAAATTTAAATTTTCCTTTTTAAGGTCAAATAACAGTTATATTTTAACATTTTGTTTTTGTATTCTTACAATCTAATTATAAAGTCCTCTTCAACCAGCAAATCAAAAATGTCTTCGCACAAAAATAAAAAAAATTGATTACACTCTACCCCTTCTTTGGAAAAGTTAATCGTCTTCAGCGCATGTCTGTGTCACTTGGCATCATCCCTTCAGGCACGCTTATTGGCTGGGTAGTTCGCCATCGAATCAGGAAACCAGAAATAAAAGAGGTAATCTCGTGTTGTATACTTTTGCCACCTTATAATTAGTCGCCATGTCAATTATGTGGCTATTAAAAAAGATGAGAAACGCGAACGTTGGTGAACGCGGAAAAAAATGAGATTGAAGGAAGCCAAGAAAGATCATTGCCAAATCAAAAATGTCACGACCTTCGCCATCATTCGTCCTGCTGTCTTAGAAGGCAGGCAAAACTGCACACATTGTCGTACCATTCCATCAGTTGGAAGATTGACAGCTACTGTGATTCTGTAGCAATGGTTTGTGCTTAGCTTCGGGTGCCAATTTGATCGCCAGACCTTGCGCCGGGGTTGGACATATACATTCAATAACTTTGGTAAGAATAAGGTTTGAAAGAAACAAATAATAGGCACCTGGCCGAGAGAGCAAATATTTTTAATTCTTTTTTAAAGCTGTTGGAGTTTTGTTGAATGATGCCAGGAGTTTCATTTGAAAATTTTAGACAGATAAAAGGACCTCTTTTTTTAGATTTTTTTTCTATTTGATTTTGACTATAGACTTAATAATCTATTCTATTATAACTTTGAAAAGAAATTTCATAGGAATCTTCGATGCTTGAAAAATAATTGTAGTAATTGTGCTCTTTGGTAAATGTGGTAATTTTATTTGAATTAAGTTTTTAAATGGTTTTATAAGTTTCGTTTAGTGAAGTCATCTACTTAGCTTTTGAATGCATTTTTCTTAAAGAGTCTTCCGATATTTCAAAAGAAGAAAATGTGTAATTATTTTCTGCGACAGCAGAGAAGACTGATTTCTATTCTAATGATTAATTGTTAACCCATGAAGGCCCAAATCAACTTTTTTTTTAAATATTACTCAGCATAATAATATTAAAAGACAAGAAATAAACTTCAATAAAAAAAGAAAAAAATTCTGCCTGATTTTTTATTTATTTATTTATTTTTTTTTGGTCAAAGGTTTGTTAGATTGCAGTGGAGTAATACAAATTGTAATAAAACTATCAAAATGTGATCATAGAAAAAAAATATGGGGTGAAATTATCGTATTGAATGCAAATGACATTTCCTGTAAGAAACACCATAATTCCATTCAATTGGTATTTATTTTCATACCGTAACGGTTTACCGGATATTCTGACTTTCTAAATTACAATTCTTTTTACCACACATTTAGCAAACAATACAAAGCGGAAAAGTAAATTTTACCCAATAAATGGTTTTTGTGACATACTCTAAGGAATCACGATAAAATTACCAAATATTACCACAATTTATCACATATTATAAAGCAACATTTGATTGTTAATATTACCAAAATCATTACAGAATCTCTTCGATAAAAATATCGAGATTTTTAAGTTCCCCTAGAGCCAGAAACACAGCAATTTTTAACATATTCTGATAGTTTTGACAATATTTTTTTAATAATGTATAATTATAACGTAAGATTCTAAGAAAAAATATAGTGACATTGTGTTGATTAAGATATTTGGTAAATATAAATAAGTAAATAAAGCATAAGCATTCCGTGAAAGCTATTTTGACAGCCAGTCAAAGTAGCTGTCTCGATAAGTATCAGATGATAGATGTGTAGTTGATACTTATCGAGATACTTCTCTCTGATACTTTTTCGAGACCAACTAGCTAGTTTTCTTCAATAAAAAGCTAATAGGGACAAAATAATTGTAGTTTTTTAAACATGTTATTGATTTAATGTATCTATAAAATATTTAATTTTAATGTATACAAAAAATTAAAATTAAATATTTTTTTTTTTTTTTAATTTACTGCTTGAACAACAAACACAATTTTTTTTTCTGTTGTAAATATTGTTTCTTCAAAACTTCCCAAAATAATATTTGTGCATAAAATTTTAAATTCGTTTTTTTCAATTTGAGCTTTATGAAGCCACTTTAAAAAAATTGCTTGCGTTTCAGAATTTACAATAACCAAAAGATAAAGAAAATTCAATATTTTTCTTCGACAACAGGTTTCTATATTTTCCAAAATCTTTGATTAGAATTATCTTTAGGGCTAAACTCATGTAATTACGACTTCCTGACATCCTGACGTCCGTTTCCTCTGCCTAAGTTTTGTTGGTGGCGATTAACTTAGAAACCTGCTAAGAAGTAAAAAACAACAATACGAAGATGAAAAAGAAGCACCTATAAGAGCTTCCGTTCTGCCCAATGAGCTTTGGCTTAAGTTTACACCCCCCCATAAAATTGGGGAGGGGGATAAATTGCATTGATACTATGTGGGATGCGTATTGGGTGACGCAGGAAGTATGCCATGTTGACCCTGTAATGAAACGCGTAAGTATTGGACAGGACGCTCTGTAAATTCAGTAGGACGCCGACTGTGTACAAAGTCAGAAAAAAAGAACGCATGGTTGTTGGATTTGAATTTTTCCAATGCATCCTAAGTTACTGAAAAAGGAAAGTTTTTTTAGGATGCGTTTGTAAATTGCCGTGGTAAGATGCGTAAAATGATCCAGGTCAAAGTGTTCCGTTTTGTACCGGATTAAAAGTTTAGGTGCGATACGTGATATAAGCGTTCGTGAGTGGTTTTGAGAGATATCTTGTTGCCACTTTTGATGCTTTTTTTTTACAGTAAATGAGTGTTAATACAATAAAGTATTGATTTAGAATACCAATATGCCTGTTTATTGTAATATAGCTCACGATAAAAACATAGGCGGCAAGATATTTAAGTTTTTAAATGCTTAATCCTGTCTTTATGAGTTTTATTTATATGATCAAAAAAAAAAAAATAATTATTAGAATTCTGGAAATTAATTCAAGCTTTTAATTATATGCCTAATATTATCTTGATTATATATTTTAATTGTATATAGATTATAAAAATTACGTATCTTAAGGTTGCTCCGATCCCTCAAAAAAGGGTTTGAGCTTAAATCTTGAATCAACTGTGAGGGGGAGAAGAGTTTCAAAGAACGCGAAATTTTAACTCCGCTATTTATGAAATAAGGTACTCAAGTGACATATTTACTGATGCATTTCTTCGTTATTAAAATAAGTCCAAAACTAAGTCAAAGTTACTAACAGTTTAGAATTAAAAATTTTGACTTATTCCTATTTATGTGTCTGACATTCTAATGAGGTTTATACTAATGAGGTTTTGATTTCTCAATATTTTTTCTCTGAGTCTAGTGAAACTAAAACTAGTTACTAAGATATGTGAATTGTGTTAATAAGAAGTAATGTATTTCTCTGATGTATTTTTTTTAAAATTCAAATAAGTCCAAATCTAAGTCAAAGTTACTAACAGTTTAGAATAAAAATTTTTGATACATTTCTATTCATGTATTTGATATTCTAATGAGGTTTATATTAATGAGGTTTTGAATTCTTAATATTTTTCCTCTGAGTCTAGTGAAACTAAAACAAGTTACTAAGATTTGTGAAATGTGTTAATAAGAAGTGATGTATTTCTCTGTCGTATTTTTTTATATTCAAATAAGTTCAAAACTAAGTCAAAGTTACTTACAGTTTAGAATTAAAAATTTTGACTTACTTCAATTTATGTGTATGACATTCTAATGAGGTTTATATTAATGAGGTTTTGATTTCTCAATATTTTTTCTCTGAAGCGAGTGAAACTGAAACAAGTTAATAAGATTTGTGAAATGTGTTAATAAAAAGTGATGTATTTCTCTGATGTATTTCTTTTTATTCAAATAAGGACAAAACTAAGTCAAGGTTACTATAACAGTTTAGAATTAAAATTTTTGACTTATTTCCATTTATGTGTCTGACATTCTAATGAGGTTTATATTAATGAGGTTTTGATTTCTTAATATTTTTTCTCTGAGTCTAGTGAAACTAAAACTAGTTACTAGGATATGTGAAATGTGTTAATAAGAAGTGATGTATTTCCCTGATGTATTTCTTTTTTATTCTAGTAAATCCAAAACTAAGTCAATATAGCTTGACTTATTCCTATTTATGTGTCTGACATTCTCATCTATACTAATGAGGTTTTATTTTTTTAATATTGAAACACTGAATCAAATGAAACTAAAAACTAAGACTAATAGATTAAAAGTTTTAAAATTTTGCAGTATAAAAAGTACTATTTTGTTCTTATAATTAAAAAAAATGTTTACTATGTATTTTTTATGCTATATCAAAAAAGATAAAAACTAAGTTGATAGACTAACAGCTTTTTTTTCCACCTTAGATTTCAAAATACTGCGATACAACATATTAGAAATTATTAGGCTTAAAGTAAAACATGATAAGATGAATGCAACACACTTCCACAATGTTCATGTTAACGGACTTTCTTTGAGATAAATACATATTTTAAATTATAATTTGTATTACTTTTTATAATCTATTACATTTCACATTTCAGCAGATGTGTCACGATTCAGCTTTTTCTGCAGTTTTAACCACAAAACATCGAAGTCAAAGTTTTAGATTTACTTTTCCACATGATATAGTTATGGTCGTTGAACTTTCTAAAATTTACCGCAAAGCCGATCATCAACTCGAGAGATGTTTTGTACTACCTACTTAATCGTGACTTATAATGAAAGATCATCACCATGAATAAAGAAATCACTTTTAGTGTCATAATTATTATAAAACTCAGACAGAAATGTTGCAAAAAAGCTGTTGTTTTCGTAGCAAAAGAAAGCAATTAAGCGTGGAATTGACTTTTCACAAACCGGAAGTACTACACTGTAAAAATTACGGTAAAGAGTATCGGAACGCAGAGTGCTGGCTGGTACTTTTTCCTGTAAAATCCATTTTCACCAGAACATGTTACGGAACAAAAAAATCGGATATACTGTAATTTTTACAGTAATAATTGTTACAGAATCACTGAATCACTCTAATTAATACTGCTGTGAAAATTATGGTACAATATTTAGCGGTAAAAATGGATATTACGGTAAAATAGATATTACGGATGATACATCCAGAGTGCTGGTACTTCATACCGTAATTTGATCCGGAATTTTTTTACAGTGTAGCCTATCAAAATATATTATATCATAATCGAAATAATTTTTTTTGAAAGTTTTTATTAACAAAAAACAAACTTTAATATTTTAGATTTTTAAATAGATTTTGAAGAGTTTCATAATTATTACAGTTACTATGAAAAGTCCAGGTATACTCTAATAGTGCGGTGTATAAAACTATACAAATACTTTTGTACTAAAATGTTTATTTAGTTATTCGCGCTAAACTTGAAAAAAAGTTGCTTTTTGAAAATAATACAATTTTTATTATTTAAAACCCTTATTTTTAATTTCATTATTATAATTTGTTTTATAAGTTATAATCATATATTTTTTAACGGTAATTTTTTGCTTTAAATAAAACATAAATAATAATTATTTCCTAAATGTTTTTTGAAAATAATTAGTTGATTTTGAATCGCTTTTCTAAATGTAAAATTTTAATAATTTTTTTAATCAACAATTTTTCTTAAACAATTAACTTATATTAACATTTAGAAATTATTCAAAAATTTAAAACTAATTTCAACATGCATTGGAAAATAAAAAGACTTGTTAAGTGGGTTTAAATTTAGAGTTAAACTTTAATGTTTAGAAGCTATTAGTTTTTTTCTTCTTTTTAATTTTCAAACAATTATTTTTTTTCTCCTATTCAAATTTTTTTACTTATATAATGAATCCTAAAATTAATTACACAAGTAGCATTAGTGCTTTTTAGTTGTGAATCTCAAAGTAGGGAAATTAATACTGATTAGAGACTGTTATTATGCGAGTTATATAATAATTGATTTAAGTGAAATTTTCCAATTTTTAACACTTGTTAATATCTTTCTTATTGCTGTACATGTTAATAGAAAGTTTCTTTGGCCATTAAAATATTCTGACCTCACATTTGCTACATATAATAAACTTGAATATAGACATTATACAAAATTACATAATAATAAAATAAGCAAACTGTTTTGAACATTATAATTTTAAATTTTAGCTTTCAATATTTGTATTTTAATGATTTCTACTATTTTTACATTTAGTAACTGATTAATTATTAATGAATAAATATGATTAAAGACTGAGTAGATTTTTTTGTCTTGACTAACAAAGTTAAATATTTGTATTTTAAATAAAATTTTAAAAATAATATTCTGCATTTTTAAAATTTTAGAATTATTTGTTATTCATATTTTTTTCAGAATTATTTGTTATTATATTATTTCAAAATTATTTGTTAATCATGCCATAAAACGTTTTTTTTTTCACACAACACTCATTTCAAAAAAATAATTAAGCTGTACATCTTACGTCATCAGATTAGGTATGGAATAGTTGATTAAAATTTCATAAAAAATAAGAATATCACAGTCAGGAATCATTTAAAATACCTCATTATTTCTTTTGTGCTTTTGATTTGCATAAATCATTCTTACTTAAAACTTAAAATTTCATAGGATACATATGAGAACAGGATTATACGACTTGATAATAGAAGTCTATACTGTAAAAAATTTCTGATAAAATTACAGTAACATATTACAGAAGAGAAAAATCTGATATTCCGTAATTATTACAGTAATATTTATTGTAAAATCACTTAGTCACTGTAGTTAAATAATTATTGCAGTAAAATACATGGTATAAAATTTTCCGGTAAAACTTAATTTTACAATAATATTAATTTCATGAATGCATCCAGAGTGTCGGTACTTTTTACCGAAATTTTATCTGGAATTTTTTACAGTATTAAGAATATGGTCATAAACTGGGCATGAAGGTTCAGTGCAATTTATCAAATGTTCAATTTAATTTCATTTATTAAATTTTTCATCATTTTTGAGAAATTTTTTTACGTAATTTTTCAACTTATTCATCTCATTCATAACTTTATTCATCTCAACTCATTAGTTTTTTTATATTTTCTCAACTATTCAAAGTTACTGTAATTTTAAGTATAATTCAGTTCATATATTTAACTTACGGAAGCGTTTACCTAAATATTCAAAAAATCTAAATATATTCTAGGATTGTTGAATTATTAAATTCAAAACACTGATTGTTCAATTTTTTTTAATTACCTAAAAAATTAGGTTAATGCAAAAGAATTTTTGTTTGACTATTTGGGTTATTGTTAAATTATTTATAAGAAAAAAAATAAAGCATTTCCGCAACAGACCATTGTGGGCCAGGGGTCATGGAGGATAAGGCTTTACAATCTCGTGACCAATGGTATGATTCAATGTGATCAGCACAGTGTACAGGCCATCTTTTCTTCCCAGGCAAACTGGTACCCATCGATATGAAGCAGAGTGGGCTTCAGGCCGCCTCTGCGAATCGAACCCCAGCTCTTCACAATGGCAGCCCCTTGCCTTAACAACTGAACCATCATGGCTTAAGTTATTTATAAGATTTTATAAAAATGTAAAGTTGCATGACAAGTATTTTTTAATGAGAATATAAAGCGTAAAAGTCGTTTTGCTTCTTCAATCTCTATTTTTGTTTTTTTACATTAATATTTAAAATGAAATATTTTATAAATACGTACCAGCATAGTTATTTCTTGCCCATTTCCTAATTCCACTTGCTTTTGCATATTTTTTTATACATAACTTTGAGTGTTTATGCGGATTACTAAACCATTTTAAGACCTAGAAAAAAGTCTAATTACCGTTATTTTTTACAGCTTTCAAAATTTATAATGACTTTAAAACCAGACTGTGCTAACCAAATTAACTAAATGTATGAATATTTTATGGCTCATACTTAAGGTAGTGAACACATTTTAAAACAAATACTTTTGTTTTAGTTTCTGCTTGAAATACACTAACTGTTTTCTGTTGCAGTAGAAATTAGTTTTGAAAAATTTTATTGTTACCCTTTTAAATGTTAAATATCGATAATTTCGTCGAATATACACATATTTCTTTACTAATTATTTCCATTTAAGATGAATTTATTTAAACAATTTACTCTTATTGATCAAATGTCAATCAAGTGAAATTATAAACTTCAATTGATAATCATTACCATTTACTTACATAACATTTACTTACAACTTAATTAAAACTTGTTGTAAAATTTAAATAAATTAAATTTTGTCACTTATATAAATATTTTATACTTTAGCCTGTGTTTATTTTTAAAAAGTTCTTTCACGAGACATTTCTTTTAAAAAGATTTCGTTGAAAGTTTTACCTACATAATAGGGTTGGCCTGATTTAAATCAACTGTGTTCTTTGTTTCAAAAAATCATTATTATAAACCAATTGATTCTTTTTAAATTATTTATTTAAACAATTTCATTCTTTTTATCCTTGATTTAAACCAATTATTTACTTTACAATTTCTTATAATTGCCAAAAGTATTCTTGTATAGTATTATTTATAAATATATTCCTTATATTTTGATTTATTTAAAGAATCATTTCATTGATATTTAAGATATTATCCAATGAAACAAGGAAAATACACTAATAAATGGAAAAGGAAGAACTGAAATTGGATAAGAGGAGCATGAAACTTTCAAATTATAAGTTACCATCAGCTAAATGTAAAATAATTGGCTGGTAATAAACATGTTTCAAATATACCCATTAATAATAAAGCTTATTTAATACCTAGTTAGTGAATATCAATATTGAAGGAAGACTCGTTCTGCCCAGAGAAACTTTTTATCATTAATGTATTCTGCTGAAAACTAAGTTACTTTTCATTGGATATCTAACTGACAAATTTCTTCCCTGTCTTTAAGAGTTTAGGATTGTTTAACTTCAACCTTGATTCCAGTGATTTTATCAATTCAGTGATTAGTTTGTGATAATTAAATAGTTATTTTAACAATTTTATTTGGAAATAATTAAATATTCAGCTGTATTATTGCTTCGATTAAATATTATTAATACTTTTTATCAGATGATTAGAGTAGCAAATATAAAAAATATCCAAAAAAAGTCTGATTAAAACCGAATAAATCTGAATTTTTTTGATTTATTTAAAAAAGAAAATCATATTTTTTAGTAACCCTATTACACAATATAAATCAGCTTTTTAAACTGAGTACAGAAAGTATTTGAATATTCAGATACAAATTTGCTGTATGATAAATCTTATTAATTTACAAAATAATTTGGATAAGTAAATATAAAATTAAGGATTACGCTTACTTCTTTTTTAATTTCATATTTATATATGTTTTTTTTTTCGATTTGTGATTTTAATTTGTGTGACGTGGGTTTCTATGTGCTTAAAATAATCATATTACTGTTGTAAGAGTGTAACTTCTTTATTAACTTCTATTTTGTTTCGTTAAACTGCACTTGAATTGGTTTTTGTAAAATAAAATCTTCGTATTTTGTTTGGTTGATATTAAAAAATAACATATTTTTCTAACACAAATATTGGGAAACAACAATGAATCTACAGAAAAAGAATTACAGTTTATACCATATACAAATTGTGTGTTTCACAGCTGAAATATTTTCTGTTGACTCCTGAAAGAGAATTCTAAATTCCATAAACAAATAACATACTTACCTATTTTAAACTTATCTTCGACAAGACAGAAATATTATTTGTATACTGTTTACCAAGACAATCAACAACTGATTATAAGAAAATTTAATAATTTAATATTTATACTGCGAAAGATGATTTTCGAAATATTTTTTAAATAAATCTTATTCACACGTAAATAGTCAGAAAAAATTACGAGTTTACTAAATAGTTTGATTGTGAATGTTATGAAACAAGGAAATTCTGTTTTAATTTTATATAAAACGATATTTTAAAAATATAAACATTTTGAAAAATATTTAAGAAACATTTGTTCCAATAGAAATTAATGTAGTCTGTTCCAATCATAGCAACAACTATATAAAATAAAACACAAGGATATAAAAAATTTTACAAAAATATTTTATTACAACTTTTTTTCACAAATTATGACTCTTCAAAGATATATATACAAAATTGCCAAGTACAAAGTAGCAAGATCTGGTATAGATATCACCTTAAGTTCAAAATAATACGTAACAATGTCATAAACGGGTTGAAATTGTACTAAGTAACCTTATTTATTCTTATAAAAAGTTTTAAAATGGCAATTAAAATTAAAAGCAATGATTAAAATTTATAAAAAGGAACAAATACATACAAAGTAATCATTATATAATATTCCAGAAATTTCGTTCAGTTTTTAAGCCTTAAAGTTTTTTATCGTATTATTTAATAATCAAGTTCAAGTTACACGCATGATAATAAATATGAAACCCACGAGTTCAATTAAATTTAAATAATAAAAAATTTATTAGAAACTGGGAATGCTGTAGCTTATGAAAATTTAAAAAAAATTATTGAATCAAAATTAAATTTTTTTTAAAGAAACACGTTTTTATTTTTAAAGTGTATTAAACATATAAATATAATACTAATAACTGTTCAATAACAATTAATCACACGATTCATTAACAACATTAAATCACACTAGTGGGTTTCTAAATTAGTTACACACAAAATCGAGTATAACTTACTGGAAAATACCGAAATTAAATAAAGTATTTAGCAACAGCTATAATTATCTAATTTTTAACCAGAACTATTTAGAA